>NC_090819.1:40361879-40702379 GCF_000390325.3 Nicotiana tomentosiformis
ATAAAAATTATTTTTATTTTCCTTTAGTTTTTCAAACAAAGGCTCAATGCAAAGGTGAGCAAAAATGATGAAATCATAAACAACCACTCGAGCAGACCTCACAGTCACTCGTGCCACTCGGGCATACCTCACAATCACTCTTGCCACTCGGGCATACCTCACAATCACTCTTGCCACTCGGGCATACCTCACAATCACTCTTGCCTCCCAGTCACTCAGCACTCGACACTCGCACTCAGTAGGTACCTGCGCTCACTGGGGGTGTGTACAGACTCCGGAGGGGCTCCTTCAGCCCAAGCGCTATAATCTGCACGGACAACTCACGTGCGATAATAATAAAGTATGCTGCAAGCGGGCAGCCCTGATCCACACTCATCCTCACCAATCAGGCCCTCGGCCTCACTAAATCATAAGTATGCTGCAAGCGGGCAGCCCCGATCCACACTCATCCTCACAAATCAAGCCCTCGGCCTCACTCAGTCATAAGTAACTCAAGCCTCTCGGGCATTTCAGTAAAACAAGGCATTCGGCCCAAAACATTTATATACATCAAAATAGAGTCATAAAACTGAGTTATGCGGTAAAAAAGTATAAACATGACTGAGTATAGATTTTCAATCGAAAACAATGAGAGGATGGTAAGAAACAGCCCCTAAGGGTCCAAACAGCATTGGCGCAAGGCCCAAACATGGCATTCAGCCCAATTTACATCAAATCTTTCTAAATCGTATAAGTATCAATGGTTTCAACAAAGTATGCAACTTTACAGTTGCTACGGGGCGGACCAAGTCACAAATCCCCAACAGTACACGCCCACACGCCCGTCACCTAGCATGTGCATCACTAAAAATAGTAGAATGATACAAAATCCGGGGTTTCATACCCTCAGGACTAGATTTACAATCGTTACTTACCTCAAACCGGTCAAATCTCTACCCCGCAATGCTCTTGCCTCTGGACTCGGCCTCCAAATGCTCCAAATCTATTCACAATCAGTATAATACCATCAATATACGCTAATGGAATGAATTCCACAAGAAAAGCTTCAAAATTAGACCAAAACCCGAAATTGGCTCAAAATTTGCCTGTGGGGCCCACGTCTTGGAACCCGACAAAAGTTACAAAATCCGAAAGCCCATTCAACCACGAGTCTACCCATACCAATTTTACCAAAATCCGACCTCAACTCGACCCTCAAATCTACAAATCTAATTTCCAAATTTCTAATTTTCAATCTCTGATTTACGCCTCAAAATCATGTAATCTAGTCGGATTACTCGATGATAATTCAATATTATGGAGTAGAAATGATCACAAGGGACTTACCTCAAGTTTTCCTTGAAAATTTATCAAAAATCGCCTCTCCCCAAGCTCCAATTTGTCAAAAATGGCAAATGGGACGAAGCCCCCATTTATAATAATTCTGCCCAGATATCCTCGGTTCTGCCTCGATCTTGGCCTTCGATCGTGGTCCTCGATCCTGGTTCTCGGTCCTGGCCCTCGATTATGACCCTCGACCCTGGGCTCGATTATGCCTTCGATCGTGACCCTCGACCCTGGGCTCGATCATGCCTTCGACCTTGAGCTCGATCTGGGCTTCGATCGTGGCCCTCGACCTTGAGCTCGATCATGCCTTCGACCGTGACCCTCGACCCTGGGCTCGATCATGGCCCTCGACCTTGAGCTCGATCTGGGCTTCGATCGTGGCCCTCGACCTTGAGCTTGATCATGCCTTCGACCGTGACCCTCGACCCTAGGCTCAATCGTGGCCCTCGAACTTGAGCTCGATCTGGGCTTCGATCGTGGCCATTAACCCTGAGCTCGATCTGGGCTCGATTCTGGGTAGAAGCAATTTCCAACAGAAGGAAATTGCAGCAGCTGTTCTAGTTCAATTTTTAATCCGTTAACCATCCGAAACTCACCCGAGGCCCTCGGGACCTCAACCAAATATACCAACAAGTCCTAAAACATCATACGAACTTAGTCGAATCCTCAAATCACCTCAAACAACGCTAAAACCATGAATTACACCCCAATTCAAACCTAATGAACTTTGAAATTTCTAATTTCTACAAACAACTCCGGAACCTATCAAATCACGTCCGATTGACCTCAAATTTTGCACACAAGTCCTAAATGACATAACATAGGTATTCCAATTTTTAGAATCAGATTTCGACCCCGATATCAAAAAGTCAACCCCCCCGTCAAACTTCTCAAAAATAAAAACTTTCAGCATTTCAAGCCTAATTCCTCTACGGACTTCCAAATAATATTCTGGACACGCTCCTAAGCCCAAAATCACCATACGGAGCTATTAGAATCATCAAAATTCAAATCCGAGGTCGTTTACATATAGGTCCATATCCGGTCCACTTTTCTAACTTAAAATTTCAATTATGAGACTAAGTGTCTCATTTCACCCCGAGTTCCTTCCAGACTCGAACCAACTAACCCGATATAACATAATATAGCTCAATAACACAAAAGAAGTAGGAATGGGGAAAACAGGGTTATAACTCTCGAAACGACCGGCCGGGTCGTTACAATTTCCTTGCTTCCTGTTGATCCTGCACTCAAAGAAAAATTTTTAGTAGGAGCGGGCAAGTTGGTTTCTGTCGACCACAGTGTTGGTTTTCCCCAGCCCTTGATATGGCTACACCACGAGATTCGGTAGGTGGAATAAATTACTGTATTTTTTAGAAAAAACAATTTTGAAAAGCTTTGTTTTATGACAAGTTCTGTCCTTTCGGATTATGACATGCTACGAAAAGTTCTCCACACGCGAGCGTCTCTTCTTGAAAACTCTGTCCCGTTGATGTCGATCCTTCGCGATGCTGGACAATGTGACTGCTTGCCGTTGCGACTACATTCTAATTCAAAGTAATGCATTACAAAGGTTTTCCTAAGGTTGTAACCGTAACCTCTCAGGTTTCCTACGTATCCAAAACAGAATTAGGTCTGAACGTAGTTCGTGGAGGATGACAAAATATGATGAAGATGACCAAGCCTGACTAAGGCAGTATACGTATCCAAATGGAATTAGCTCAAGACGTAGTTCAATTACAATATGCATAATGATGGGATTAAAAATGAAATAAAATGACCGAGTCTGACTCAGACCGCCTGCGTATTCAAATGGAATCAGGCCAGAACGTAGTTCAATTACAAAAGATGACTGAATTCGATGAGGATTGCCTATGTATTCCTTCCTGAGGAAATCAAGTCGGCGTAGTTCCAGAGCAACATACAAAAGTGATATTTGGTTTTTCTATTAGAAAAGAAAGGAGGGGGAGAAACCGACAACTTTTAGTTGCATACAAAACCTTTTAGTTGGAAGGATACTTAGGAACCCTTCCTTCCACGATGTATCAATCCTTCTCTTCTCAATCTTTCGAATAATTGGGCTAGGGGCTCAGCAATCGGGGTATAATTTCTGAGGCCCCTTTCTTCAAAATTTGGACGAGGGCGTGGTGCATAAGTGGGACGGTTTTGATGGGTGGTGGCTTGGACAGGGCCATATAGTCATTGTGGGTTCGGGTTGTTGTGGGCTTGAGGAGGGTTGTATTGAGGTTGGGGGTGGTAATATAGCTGGGTGTTATAGACTGGAGCGTAAGCGAGTAGTGGTGAATGGTTGTTTAGGGAATAGGTAGTGTTTCTGTAATATGAGTTGGGTTGAAAATAAGGGACGACTGCTGAGACCTCTTCTTTCTTATTCTCCCCGCTACCGATTGACCCTAATTGGACCACTTTGCTGGCCGCTTGCAGTTTTGCCATGGATTGTAGTTTACCAGATTTTATACCTTCTTCTAGGAAATCTCCCATCTTGACCAGCTCGGAAAATTTCTATCCCATCATTCCCATCATTTTCTCGAAGTATATCTCTTCCTAGGCTCTGATAAAATACTTGGTTAATTCACTGTCGTCCAACGGAGGTTACGCCCTAGCATCCTCTGACCTCCACCGACGTGCATATTCTTGGAATGACTCGGATGGCTTTTTTTATAGGTTCACCAGTGCAAACCTATCAGGATTGATCTATTTGTTGAATCGTAAACGATTCATGAAGTCCTCCGCCATATCTTGCCAGGTTCTCCAGTTTCGTGGATCTTGACGAGTATACCAGGTGAGTTCTTCTCCCGTCAGGCTCCTTATGAGTAACTTCATTCTTAGCTTCTCATTCCTCCCCACTCCGACTAACTTGCCGCAATATGCCCTCAAATATGCGTAGGTATCACCCGTCCCATCGAAGATATCAAACTTTGGAGGCTTATATCCCACATGCATATCCATATCCGGATGGATACACAGAACCTCGTAGTCCAAACTTTCACTACCCAGGCGACTTTGAGGTTCTTCATTTATTTTCTCAAGATTTGCATCTGCACATATACTGACTCCTCTTCTTTACACCTAGCTTCCCTCTCCATCTCGGCGTATTGGTAAATCTCATAAGGCACCTTGACCGTGACCGGCGCTATAAAGGTGGGTTCATAAACTGCATATACATAAGGAACATATCGCTCATGGGCGACACTATGTGCCACATGTATGTGCTGATTTGGGTGAGTGATAAAAGTGACTCCGTCACGAGAAGGGGTGTGAGTTGCGTTGGTGGTGATAGGCGGGTTTTGTGGTGTTTGAACGTACTGTAGTACGTATGGAGTGTGGATAGAGGGATTTGGTGGTTTTGTGGGGGTTACTTGAGGTAGGACTTGAATTGTGGGGACTGAAGTTGGGGTGTTGTTGTTCTGGCGTGATGTGGAAGGAAAGTTGTCGGGGGTTGAATCCAAATAAGGAAAGAGAGGTGGTTGAGGGAGCGTTTCCACGAGCAGAGGTGCTAGTTCCCTAATATGCTTTACTTCCTCCCTTAAAGACTCCATCTCATGGGCCATCTTGGCCACGTGTTCATTATTTCTAGTATCGTCCTTCTCTCCGATCACCCATGGCCATTGGCTATGATGAGAGCATGCTTAGTCGGATTTTCTGTAATTGACATCTTTCCCTTCGATCTTAGATTCTACGGTGGTTCAGCCTGTTTCGGGTCGACACAAACCAACTTACTTTTGGGGAGTAATAATAAAGTGAAAACACAAGAAAAAAGAAAAAGAAAAGGAACAGAAGTCAGTTTAATTTATACAAGCAGGAAATCACACAAAGTAATTAATTCATGCATTTAGGCTAGAGATTTTCCTAGGACTCGTGGGACCTCTCATTGCTGGAAGTAGGCCTAAATCGAAGATGTTTGACAAACAATTGGACTTGACACATTTAGATCCGAAGCAAGTTTTGTTTTTATTGATAATGTTTGGACTGAGATAAGTGAGAACAAATATTACATCACTATTCCCGATATTCATAGAACTGCATGGGCTTAAAAAACTTGCCCTTTAGGAAAGTAAGAAAAACTAGGGATAAGGGTACAAAGGGGGAAAGAAAGGGAAATCAACCAACTTATAGTAACCATCTCCGGAATCGTTTCTCATCTCCTCTTCTTCTTCTGGCACTTCCTTCGGATCTTCTTCAAACTCCTCTTAGTCATCGTTGAACTCAGACCCTTCCTCTTGATCTTTTTCCATATCTGTCCCAGACTCTATCTGAATGCACTCCACTACCCAGTCATCATCTTCAGCGGGTGGCAACATGTGATTGATGGATCCTGGGACCACTTGATGGTGCATTGAGGTAGTCATAAGGTAATGTGGCAGAATCTCATGGTAGATTTGCAAACCAGCCACTGTGTCCTCTAGCCAGGCTATACCCTCTATGCTTGGTCGGGCTAGCTCGTCTTCCTCGATGATGCAAACATAATACTCCGAAGTGCACCATGAGTTTTGACCCATCGGCATTGTGACCAGATCGTTCCAATCTTCTTGGAGCCTTCTTATCTTAGGAATTGGAATCTGTCTATTGTACTCATCCTCATATAGCGTTGTCCTTGTCCATAGAGGCACATCTTGGATCATCCCGAACTGTCTGAGAACCCGTAGGGGTGAGTATGGTTGAATGCCCTCAAGTCTGATCATCTCAATGAAGTATGTCTGAGGAGTCCTTAAGATTCCCTCATAATCATGACAACTTCCAATTGACCCCTTCTCCACTTAGATTAGTCAGCATTTCCCTTCGCTCTTCTTGCCCATGTGGGGAGACCCAATGTCTCATCATCTCGTTGTGGCTGCGGATCATGTTGCTGACACCCACAAAGTAGTCGATGATAGCCTCTCGCTGGAAGAAATGTTCTATGGACCAGTGATGGTAGACTATAATCTCATATTTTAGTTACTTATTGCACTCTAATTCACTGCACTTTATTCATATTTGAGCTTTAATTGATAGTGTTTTGCACTTATTGTGTGTTTTATGTCATGTAGGAGTGATTCCGAGCTATGTAGATGTTGTGGAGCTAATCCAAGGTATTTGGAGCTTTGAAGTCTAAGTAAAAGCCCAAAGGATTAAGCCGGGATTGTGTTCAAGGGTCGAGGACCAAGTCTGGACGTCAAAAATCGAAGTTTGATCTGTACTCTAAGAAATCCCCACTGCCACGGTGCGTAAGGCGCCACGGGTGTGCAATTTCTTTTTGTCTATCAGAACATAGCTCTCTGGATTTCCCCATTAATGCCCCGCATGGCGCGTCACCCCATGCGGCGTGCCTGTGCATTGTTTACAGAGTTATTTTCCTATTTCGGCTAGGAGAAGGTGGTTTCATCTGGGCCCAACCCTACTTGGTACAAATACACGGAAAACATTATTTTCTGGACGTTTGACACATATTCGACCCAAGGAGGAGTTAGAAGAGCAAAAGCACAAGGAGTTCATCATTCCTTCCTCACTTAAGACCCGAGTTTGGATCGAATTTATGTTTTCCTATACTTTAATTTTAATTGTGATGAATTGCTCCATATCTATGGAGTAGTTCTCTTTAGGGTTTGATGGATTTGGTGTATTGATGATTGTTTGTGGATTATAACTCTAGTTCTATGTATTAAAGCATTTTGGGTGATTTAATTATTGCATCTATATTCACTAGTTCATGCAATTGAGAGAGGCATAACTTGTTATATCTTTGCATTATATTGTTGGTTGAGTTCATTAATTCTTATTAGTAATCTAAAGAGGCTAGTTGAATCATTAATTAAACCTAGTTAGGAGAATAGTCGAAAGAGGTTTTCTTAAAGACCAATCCACTACACATTCTTGCATATCTTCATATGCTTAAAGTGGTTCATCGTGTGAGGTTAAGACTTAATCGAGAGAGAAGTGTTTGATGAATATTTGAACTAATAATTAAGTGAATTCGAGAGACTCACTTGAACATTAGAAGTGAATTATCTAGAGTTAGATCCCAAATAATTATCTTACACCTATCCTATCAAAACCGTATCTTCTCCCATTGATAACCTTCTTGCTTATTCCTTGTTTCGATTGTCATTAGTCAATAGATTTAGATTCTTAGTTAATTTTAGTTAGACATTTTATTAATCTCAACTGTTGATCATCTTGGATAGAAACCAAGCTAGAAACTACAAGAATACTATTTAAATCCAATCCCTGTGGATACGATATTATACTATACTATATTTGATTAGAGAGCATAATTTAAGTGTGTGTTTCGAGCTCGTCAAATTTTGGTGCCATTGCCGGAGATTGGCAATCAATAGTGTTTGAAATAGTTTATAGTACTAATTCAGGAATTTTTCTTTTTATTTTATTTGATTTTTCTCTTTTTATGTTTGGTGTTCGTTGAATATGCGCAGGTTACAGGTTTAGAGTGGTGCATGACTCGAGCTTCTGTGAAAGAATTGCTACCATACGAGCCAGAGATAGAATAACAATTAGGAAAGCTGAGGAAGGAAAGAGATCTCACCGAGACATCAAAAAATGTTAGGCAATCCTCAACCAAAGAAACTATGGCTGGAAACGGTGATGATAATGTAGATTTGGCTTCAAGAGAGGCAGCCCAACAACGGAAAAAAGCTGCACGGGATGTTGAAGAAGCATCTATGAGAGATGCACAGATTATCTATGAAGAAGAGAGGGGTCGGAGAATTGCTCAGAATCAACCCTTCGCTGCAGACCAGTTCGGAAATGAAGCTCCCATGCCTGGAAGATCATTGGGTGATTATGCTAGACTAGTCTACAATCAAGGATTATCAAGTGTTAGACCACCTCTAATTGCAGCTAACAATTTCGAATTAAAGCAAGGGTTGCTTCAAACCCTTCAGAATTGTTGTGTCTTTAGAGGGAAGATGAACGAAGATCCAAATACACATCTGATGAACTTCGAGGAGATTATGAATACCTTTCAATACAATGTTGTATCACAAGATGAATTATACTTAAGGGCATTCCACTTCACACTCAAAGGTGATGAGAAGCAGTGGCTTCGAAGCTTACCCACGGGATCAATTAGAACATGGGAGGAGATGACCAGAAAATTCGTTGATAAATATTTCTCCTCAGCTAAGATGGGCAAGTTTAGAAAAGAAATCTGTAACTTCTTCCAGAAAGAGACCGAGACTATTTTTGAAGCATGGGAGAGGTTTAAGGAGATTGTTCAAAAGTGTCAACATAGCGGAATTGAACTCTGGATGCAACTCTAGGACTTTTGGGATGGATTGACACCGGCGTCACGTAGAACATTGAGCAATGCAGCTGGAGGCCCGTTGATGAAGAAGACTCCAGAGGAGATAGTTACAATTCTTGATGAGTTATCTGAAGATGCAAATCAGTGGCCCTCTAAGAGTGCTGAAAGAAGAAGGTCGACTGGTGTTCACAAAGTTGATGCTACTACATCTATGCAGGTACATCTTG
This sequence comes from Nicotiana tomentosiformis, assembly GCF_000390325.3. Lineage (NCBI taxonomy): Eukaryota > Viridiplantae > Streptophyta > Magnoliopsida > Solanales > Solanaceae > Nicotiana > Nicotiana tomentosiformis. Next base: position 40,370,691 of record NC_090819.1, read on the forward strand.
ATGTTATGGCTTAAGAAATACGAAAGCTGACGTAAGCCTCGATATAAAATGAGCCTCACGTAGCTTGTGATATATGCGGAAGAGGACACCCTTCTTATGAGTGTCAAGCCTCAACTGAAGAAGTGAATGCTATGGGAAATTACAATTTTAATGCAATGGGTCAGAGGCACCCCGATATTTCATGGAGTTCACGTGGAGGTACTGCGAAAGCTTGGCAACAAAATAACTCTAGGCCTCAGGGACAAGGAGCTCTAGCATACCAAAATCAATAGAGGTAGCAGTTTCAGCCTCAACAGCCTATTCAGCCTGATCTAGAGGATCTAATGAAGGCATTCATTATCAAGACAGATGAGAGGCTGGACGCCCATAGAGCAGCAATCAAAGAGTTTGGCACATATTTTCAAAATTCGGAGAGACAAGTGGGACATATTGCAACAATATTATTTGAGAGGGCCCCAGGAACTCTCCCCACTGATATTGAGAGAAATCCCAAGGAAACAATGAATGTTGTGAATCTGAGAAATGGATAAGTGTTGAAAGATCCCTCCCCAATCCAAAATAATGTGAAACTTAAAAAAGAAAGTGGGGAGCAGCTGAAGAATGATGTTGATAAAAATAAGAAGGGCCATATGAAAGCTGAGAAAAGAAGAAGGGAGAAACTTCGAGAAGGGAGGAACATGATGAGAGCGAGCATATGCCTGCATTACTTTTCCCTCAAAAGCTACATAGAGAAAAGCTGGACAAGCGGTTTGGGAGATTTCTAGATGTGCTGAAACAGGTTCATGTAAACTTACCATTCACATAAGTGCTCTCACAAATGCATGCTTATGCCAAATTCTTGAAGGAAATCCTTAAAAAGAAGAGGAAGATAGAATAGACTTCAGTGGTCAAGCTCACAGAGCATTGCAGTGCGATATTACAAAACAAACTCCCATAAAAGTGTGGAGATCCAAGGAGTTTTACTATACCTTGCTCATTAGGAACTATAAAGTTTGACAAGTCTTTATGTGATTCTGGTGCCTCAATTAACTTAATGCCTTTATCTATTTATAGGAAATTATAGAAGGATATTGGAGAGATAAGGTCGGTGCCAATATTTTTGCAGCTCGCAGACTAAACAACTATAACATCCGAGAAGATAGTGGAAGATGTGTTAGTTCGGGTGGATAAGTTCGTATTTACTGTGGATTTTATAGTGGTGAATATAGAGGAGAACAAGGAGGTCCCTCTCATCCTAGGAAGACCATTCTTAGAAATGGGTAGAGCTATATTGGATAGACACGAGAGAAAACTCATGCTTAGAGTGGGTGGGGAGACTGTGACGTTTAAGATGGATGTAGAAATGGGGGTGCAAAAAGAAAAACCAGCTGCAAGTGTCGAGTGTAAAGTGAACGGATCGAAAGAGAAGGCTGCATTGAGTAGGAAAGATAAGTGTGGGGTGTACCCCAAGAAGGCTGAGAAAAAGCTATCTGCATGGATGTGTGCATTAGTTCGGGCGCGAGGAATAGAGACCGACTTCGACTCAGACCCCGACTAGTTGTTCAGGGAAGTTTCCTTTACCTTATACTTTTTAATTCTGTGTCATGGGGACATTGTCATGCCCCGACATCGAGGAGCGCGACCGGCACTCAACCGAGATAACTCGGCCGGGCAAGCCTGTACAATACCTTCTACCCGAACTCACTCATGAATAAAGAGAAGATCTATTTCATTAATTAGGCAGTGAGGAGATTCATGTGAACAACAACACCAATTCATTATCAATAGTTTCATCATCTATAAGTTTCAGAATACATACACTTTCCTAGTTTGATATGGAATGTGTGATGCAGTTACCAAAATTACTAGTTTGACTTTCCCAACACCGACATACCACCCACACAATGTCTACGGAGCTTCTAATAGTGCCGGCAACAATGCCCCAGCTATACCTCAAAACATAATACATAAGGACAAAAGATATACGACCCTGAATGAGGTGGGGCTCGCCAAGTCAGCTGGGAAGAGGTTGTTCTTCTATCAACGATCAAAGCCGCTTGCTGTGAAACCGCCTGCATCCATTAAAGATGCAGCGCCCCTGGAAAAAGGGACGTTAGTACATGTGGAATAGTACTAGTATGAATGAATAAGCACCCTCTCAATAGAATGAATGATAAGGCAAGAATGAACAATCATAAAATTAATGGGAGTCTCAAATAATACCCAAAACATCAAGTTAGGAACAAGAAAAGTTTTTAGGTGATTTCCATATTTTAACTTGGGAGATCTTTAGTACCGATATGCCACTGTTTACAGTTTCGATTACAATTTCCGACACAGTCACCACCATGTGTGCAGCATGGCATCCGATCACGACCCGATCGGCTAGGCCGTCTCATACGAGACATCAACCACAATCATAATTTCAATTTCAATTTCAATTTCCAACACAATCACCACCATGTGTGTGGCATGGTATCTGATCACGACCCGATCGGCTAGGCCGCCTCATCCGGGATATCATCCTTTTCTATCAATCATCCCATTCCATGCCTCTTTCACATCTTTTTATTTTTTTGGCACTAGTGGTCACAATTGTAATATCCCCTTTTTGTGTGGCGTGTTGGCCGTATTTCATATTTTATATTTTGTGCTCATGTTTTCACTCACAACCATCATCATGGATTTTTAACAATAAGGCATTTATGTCCAAGACAATAAGCATACATATGAGCAAAAAAGAGTCTTAAGTGCATTGAGATTTCTTACACAATTGGCATTAGCTATCATTTGAAACGCAACTTGAAGTCATAGCTTTTAACTAAGAAACCAGTACTTTGAACACATTACCAAATAGTAGTACAACTTAACAAGAGCATTTGGGATACATATTGAACACAAAAGTCTTTTGACGCAAAGTTTATTCGGAATAATCGATTCATAATGAGTAACTTGGGACTTACAATGACATTGTCGGGTTCAATTCTAAGGAAAGGGTTTAGCCAACATACCTCACTTGAGCTTCCTTAAACTCTAAAATATTCCGGAAATCTTAGCAACTTCGATCTATTTCAGAAATATAACAAATTGAACCAAAAATTAGGAGGATGATCATGGTTCCAGCTCATTTGAGCATTTTATCAAACACTAAGTATGCATTAAGGTTTAAGGTCCTCCTATGGTAGATTCCATCATTCCACAATCCATTATCTATCATTTTTAGCTCAACAATCTTCCTACACCCCTTGATAACACATGCATGAAAAATGAACAACTTCCACACCCAAGAATTTCCTTACTAATTACCTATTTTTAGTTGAATTTCGAAATTGAGAGTTAGGGTGTAGAATCTTACCTCTAAGATGAAGACCTAGTGAGTTTTCCTTGTTAATCTTCCAAGAGTTGAGCAAGAATTGAAGAACAAATTGTTGAGGAACCCTCTCCCACTCTAGAGCACTCTCTCACTCTCAAAATATTAACTTTTTACTTAAGAAAGCGTCTATATAATGGAATAGGGTGGGGTTATAAAAACCAGAAAAATGAAGCTCCGGAACCCATTCTGCGGTCGCATATGCGACCCCATAATGCTTTTGCGGTCCACAAATGGGGCTGCAAAATGTCCCCCTGGAACTAGGCAACCGTGCCTGGGTATGCAGTCATTCTGTGGTTTCCATATCGATTTTGCGGTCGCAAAGTGGACCGCAGAATCTCCTCCTGGAATTCCTCATGTAGATCATGCATTGCAAACCGCGGCCCGTAAAGCAATTCTACGGCCGCATAATGGACCGCACAATGGCTCACAAATCTTTCTCAAGTTCCTGCTTCACTTTGCGGCCATTCTGCGGGCGCATAGTAGGCCGCAAAAAATGTCATTTTTTGCCAACATTTTCCTTTAACTCCCTAGCGCACTGTTCGACCCAAAAATGTCCGTACTGCGGCGAGCTTGCTCACTGGGAAGAATTTCTACCATCACCAAATATATTAGCCTACTTCGCCACCATAGAACCTCAGGTTTTAGGTGAAATTTTATGGGGCCTTACATACATGCCACAACTTGAAGTGCGGGGCGGGGGATATTTGTATGTATGTATGTATGTATATTAGTTTCTTTTTTGTTAGTTTTAGTAGTTTGAGATAGAAAAACAAATTTGAAAAAAAAATATAAACATTTTAAAATTTTCGATTTTTCCCGACGATGGATATCGTCGACAGGTTTCTTGAGGGATTAAGGTCGAAAGAAAAAGACAAAAAGATTTTCTTTTGTTAGGTAGTGTATTAATTTCCCCTTGGTTTTTCTTTGGGCCGTGATTCTTTTTCAAGGGTTTTGTTTGAATCGAGTGTAGTTAGTTTTTGTTTTGTAGAGGAGTAGGAAACCTTGTGCTGTGATTTGAATTATAAGAAATATCTCTTGACTTTATTATGCCTTGAGAATAGTGAGTGCTTTAATTGTGATGCTTAGTCTTAGTTTTTGAATCATGTATAAGTACTTTAAATTGTATTATCTTAACTTTGCTTAACTACTTTGACTAGAGTGTCTTGATGGTTCGATCCTGAGTAAGTTATGTGCTATGTATGTGTGAGGTTTTGTGTTATTGTGTGCATTACATTTGATGTCTAGAACTTTCCCCATGTGTTTGCAAAGCGAAATAGTAGTTTATTCAGTTTTGAAAGTGATATAGGCATTTCTTTGTTGAGCCAGTTATATGCTTTTACCCACCTAATTGTTATATATCTTAGTTAACCCCGTTGAGCCTATAATCCTATTTCTTTGGAAACCACATTACAAGCCCTACCCATTTGGTTGAATTGACCATCTATTTGAACCTTATACCTCTCGTGAGCACTTGAATTTGTTATGAACTTTGTAAAAGTTGACGTGTGGGGTGGTTGGTTTGGATTTTGAGTAGAACTATTGAAATAAGGAGAAAGGTGCAATGTTTTGAAAAAGATAGAGCCACTTGAATTGAAAAAGAAAGAAAAAATAAGTGTATGATTGTGAAAAATGTTCCTTGATAGTGGCAACTTGATGTAATTGTGCTTAAAGAAGCAGGGAGTTAATGTATATTGATGTGAAGTTGGAATTATGGTTTGACATAAGTGTGGGGTTTTGAATGATTAATTGTATGTACTAAAGTGCTTAGGGAGGTATAGTCACTCTTATATCTAAATGTATTCTACCCACCCCGCACTCTACATTATAACCAATTAAAGTCCTGCTTGATCCTTGACCGAATGAGCTCAATTATTATAGTAGTACACCACTTCTGAGAGTGAGTGAATTCTTTCTGTCTTGAGTTCCTGATTGTTCTTAAATTTTACTGGGTGTGGAACTACTCTCTATTGTTGTGTGAGAGCACTTGATTCATGAAGGAAAGGTAATATCATTGACCTCTGTGTTACAGTAAGTGAGCGGGTTGTGAAAAATACGTGGTGCTTTTGAGTCAAATTTTGAGGCTAGGATGTTACGGTATTGTACTTAATCTTTTTTAAATATTCTTGGTGTGATGAGTTATGAGAGTTGCTGAAAAAGGGCGTGTCTATGTGAAGTGTAGTTTGATTGCTCAAATACGAGCAATGGTTTAAGTGTGGGGTCTTGATGGTAGGCTATAATCTCGTGTTTTAGTTACTTATTGCACTCTAATTCACTACACTTTATTCATGTTTGAGCTTTAATTGATAGTGTTTTGCACTTATTGTGTGTATTATGCCTTGTGTGAGTGATTTCGAGCTTTGTAGATGTTATGGAGCTAATACGATCTATTTGGAGCTTTGAAGTCTTGGTAAAAGCCCAAGGGATTAACTCGTGATCGTGTTTGGGGGTCGAAGACCAAGTCTGGACGTCAAAAATCAAAGTTTGATCCGTACTTGGAGAAATCCCCCCTGTCGCGGCGCGTGGGGCGCCGTGGGTGTGCAATTTCTTGTTGTCTGTCAGAACTTAGCTCTCTGGATTTCCCTACTAATGCCCCGCATGGCGCGTCACCCCATGCGGCATGCCTGTGCAATGTTTACAGAGTTATTTTCCTATTTCGGCTAGGATAAGGTGGTTTCGTCTGGGACCGACCCTACTTGGTATAAATACATAAAAAAATATTATTTTCTGGACTTTTGACACATATTAGACCTAAGGAGGCTAAGGCCTCATTTGTTTGCACTTAATGGAGGTCTGAATCTTAATCATTCTGATCTAGCCCATTAAGTGCATTTATTTTTTAAATTTTAATCCTAATTATTCAGATCCACCCCATTAAGTCTATTTGTTTTATCTCATTTAAAAGATCTTAATAGGTATGAAAGGATCTTATTCGGTTAGATCCAAAACAGAGTCCTACTAGCGTTCAGACTCTTTGGAAAAAATGATACGACTTTATTTCCGCAAAGGTTCGCTCAACAATAAGGCTTTATTTTAGCAAAGTTTCACGCTTCGCTTCTTTATCTTCTGCGCATAAGTATCACGCCTCTGTCAACTCTCCATATATCATCGTCTACTCAAACTTGTTTTCTCTTGAACAGGTAAGATTCTAAAACCTTTAGAAAGTGTTTTGTTATTATATTTTGAAATTTGCAATATGCTTGCCTATTATTTTGTGAAAATATACTTGTATGAGTTTCAAGATTTCAATTCATATTCTCTAATAGTTAATTCTATAGTGCAGAATTAAGAAAAATATTGTTGCAAAACTCTTCAAAAGTTGCAATAGATTTCCGTTTTAAATTACAAGTAACATATTCAAGTTGAGTGTACTACAAAATACAAGCTGTTTTTCCTCATATCGAGACTCTGGAAATGGCATGTTGTTCTTCTACACAAGTAGGAGTACACAACTAGTCCGCACTTGTCAATGGCCTAGTATTAGTTGTTTCTTTTACTTTTCTTTAATTAGTTTTTGGATTATACAAAACATCTATATTCTTTATTCATATTTAGCACTAGCTCCATTTCTGTATGTGACACTTTAATTTTTCAAGTTCCAATATGTTCATATTTTTAGGATATCTGACTTCCTTATTGAAAATGGACCCTCGTGTTTGTGATTTTACACGATATAATCGTTTTTCGGAAGTAAGATGTAAAGATTCACATAACTAGAAAATTAAAATGCAAGGGATTGATGAAAGTTGAAAATTATTTCCAAATATAGGCAAATTCTTAGAAATTGTGGTAAAATACACAATATTTGTCTAGAAAGCAAGTGGTGTGGCTTAAAATGAGGACAATGTAGCATATGTGAAATTGAGTCATCAAGCTCCATTGGTCTAATGTTTTCAAACAGGTAGTTGTTCTGAAGTTCTCTTTCAATCTGTTTTTCAAGTTCTTGATATTTCTAATATCAGTATTGGTATTGATTAATCATGTGGAATTTAGTTTCCTCTATATAGGAGGACTTCATTTTTTTTACTGATGGGTAAATTTATCTGATATTTTGCAAAACTCTTCAAGATGTTGCTTTATTCATATCTTTTGTACTAACGGGAGAGGTTCTAAAGTGTTACTAGTTACAACAAAGGGAAGAAATACTCCTGATTTTTTGCTTATATAATGTGTATACACTACTTTTATGTTGGTGTTTTCATTGTTCCATTTTACTTATTACTTGTTATCCTTTATCTTAAATGTATTATGTTCCTTTAGCTGCATAAAGGAACTTTAGGAAGTAGTTCCTTCTTGAGCCGATGGTCTTTCGAAAACAACCTCTCTACCCTGGGATAAGGTCTGTATACACTCTACCCTCACCAAACCCCTATTGTGGGATATATTGATTAAAAATAATAACAGGCATGACATTGAGGAATGTATGGAAAAATTAGAAGCACTTGGATGGGAAGAACCATTATACAGTGCAACTGTTAGTATACTTTGTGAAAGTGACAGCTACAGGAAAGCGTGGATGAAAATTTCAGAGGTTGAAAAGGTAGAGAGTTGGATTAAGGCCATGGGAAAAAAGTTGGGAATTCTTTGATTTTACTAATTAGCAAGATTATTCATTAGACTTTAAAAATATGGAACCTTATTTGTTTTTTCCAACTAGTATCTATTATGCTTATTTTTTTTTTTAATAATATGGAACCTTCTTTGTTTTTTTCAACTAGTATCTATTATGCTTATTTAAATTTTTAATATTATATTATGCTTATGGAATATTTTTTTCTGTGATATACCTTTTTAAAATGTTTTGTTTGACGTATGTTTGATGTCTATGGTATTGTTTTACTAATTAATTTAGTGTACTTATGTAACTTTTTTGTTTACATACAATGTTATGCTTACTATCGTGTATTATATATTCTCTTTGTTAAAACAGTTTAGACATGGACACTGGAGATCAAATATTATGGTTGATGTGCTTGTATTGGTGTAAAAATCATTTTAGACTCAAGAATATCCAAATAAATAAAGATTTAACATCGTCTTTATCTGGTGATAAGTAAACATCAAAATTATTGTTCGGCTCTAGTCGACAATTCTTAGAATTTATGCGCATGTCTCGTGATGAATATGTTCGACTATGTCAGCATTTTAGACATAAGGGATGGCTCGTAGATAGCAAACACATTTCTGTCGAAGAAAAGATAGCAATGTTTTTACTATAATAGGTCATACTGAGCGTTTTGTGGTTATCAAGAGAAGATTTCAACATTCTTCGCAAACGGTTCACAAATATTTTCACAAGGTTCTTGAAGCAATGATGAAATTTGCCAAAGAGGAGATATCATCAATAATATCCGATTCAAATTCGCATATTCCTGGTGCTCATAAAAAGCTACGAAATTTATTTATGGTATTATGTATTATAAAATTATTATATATTTTCGTTAGAAAAAAATTCATAACTTTTAACATAAAAATATTTACTTATTTGCAGGGAGAAATAGGTGCACTCAGCGGGACATTAGTACATGCAGTTATTCCAGCTAATCAACAAATTAGTTACAGAGGAAGAGGAAAGGGTAAATGTTATCAAAATGTTTTAGCTATATGTGATTTTAACATGGTCTTCACTTATGTTTATGCTGGATGGGAAGGGGTAGCACATGATACACGTGTTCTAACAGAGATCGCATCTAATCCAGATAATGGCTTTTCATTTTCTCCTACTAGTAAGTGATACAACTTATTAAGTTATTGTGAAATAATAAGTTAGATGTTTAATTATGTCCATTTAACCTTTTATTTTGATGACAGACAAATACTATTTATGTGATGCGGCATATCCTAACACTCGAGGTTTTTTAGCACCATATCGTAATATTCAATATTGGTTAGGATATTATCACCGTAGATGGGCCATAAATAAAGAGGAAAAGTATAACCACACTCATGCCTAACTCAGAAATGTTATTGAACGTGCTTATAGAGTTTTAAAAGCAAGATTCCCAATATTGGACAAGATGGCTCTATATCCTATTGATGTCCAAAAAGATGTTGTTATTGCATGTTTTTCAATTCATAATTTTATCAGAAAAGAGAGTCTAAATGATGACTTGTTTAATCAATATGATTTGCCTCAAGTAATATTTGAGGAAGAAGGAGAACTCGAACAAGTATTGGATGAAACAAGTGGACCTAGCTGGACAACTGGAGATTTATAGTTTATGAACAATATGAGTGAAGAATTTGCACTTCAGCTAATGCAAGGAAGAGAAAATACTTCATAGTTTTGTATTTTCGTTATTAGAAATATGTTTTTAATGTTTGAATATTAGAATTTAAAAAATGTTTAATTAACTATTTTATTTGAATTTTATATATGGTATGTTTAAATATAGATAAATTGTACATATTAAGATACTAAAAACAAACAGTCTTAATCATTCAGTGTTTAGACCTAGAGAGAGCATATTAATCATTCAATTGTGTATTCAGATTCAGACGTCTGAATCTTAATACATATCTTAATATTCAGATGTGTATTCAGATTCAGGCGTCTTAATCTTAATAAAAACAAATGAGGCCTAAGGAGGAGTTGGAAGAGCAAAAGCATAAGGATTTCATCATTTCTTCCACACTCAAGACCCGAGTTTGGATCGAATTTATATTTTTCTATACTCTAATTTTAATTGTGATGAATTGCTCCATATCTATGGAGTAGTTCTCTTTGAGGTTTGATGGATTTGGTGTATTGATGATTGTTTGTTGATTATAACTTTAGTTCTATGTATTGGAGCGTTTTGGGTGATTTAATTATTGTATTTATATTCACTAGTTCATGTAATCGAGAGAGGCATAACTTGTAATATCTTTGCATTATATTGTTGGTTGAGTTCATTAATTCTTCTTAGTAATCGAAAGAGGCTAGTTGAATCATTTATTAAACCTAGTTAGGAGAATAACAGAAAGAGGTTTTATTAAAGACCAATCCACTACACATTCTTGCATATCTTTACGTGCTTAAATTTGTTCATCTTGTGAGGTTAAGACTTAATCGAGAGAGGAGTGTTTACTGAATGTTTGAAATAATAATTGAGTGAATTCGAGAGACTCACTTGAACATTAGAAGTGAATTATCTAGAGTTAGATCACGAACAATTATCTTGCACCTATCCTATCAAAATCCTATCTTCTCCCATCGATAACCTTTATTGCTTATTCTTTGTTTCGATTGTCATTAGTCAGTCACTTTAGATTCTTAGTTAATTTTAGTTTGACATCTTATAAATCTCAATTGTTGATCATATTAAATAGCAACCAAGTTAGAAACTACGAGAATACTGTTTAAATCTAATCCCTGTGGATATGATATTATACTATACTATATTTGATTAGCAAGCATAATTTAAGTGTGTGTTTCGAGCTCGTCACCTAGATCTGAAGTAGTAACTTACAACCCTTAAAGAAATCATATCCTTGTGCACATGCGGACAAAGCCCTCAGAATCTTAGCTAGCACCATCGGCACTAGAGTAACTTGAAGGTTACCACGGAAGGTCGCCAGAACCACCGGTAATAAGTTGATGTTGATCCGACCCCTTCTCTGCGGGAAGACCAATAATCCAAACAGTGCCAATGAGAAAGTGATAGGCCTGAGACTCTCCCACGTTGCTTGATCTCACTGAAACTCTCCCGAGTACCACTCGTAGCTTTCGCGATGTCCAAATCTATCGAATAGATGATCTAGGCTCACCCATCCGTCCTTGATGTTTCTCAAACCTCGACTGTTAGCCAAACCAAAAGCATCCAAGAACATGTAACCGGGCATAGTGACTGGTAGTATTGGCGTTCTTCCTATGAATGGAAACTCCGTGAAACTAGTAACCTTTTCCAATGTCAGTACTAACTCATAGTCGGCAAACTTGAACACCACCTTAGCCGGATCCCAGAACTCTATCAGCAGGCGAGTGAGCACCGTCTATGCTAGGATGTTTAGCAAAGTGGCTAGTTCCCCCAGGTGTGTCTGAATCTCATCTCCGTGTTTCCAGCGAATGTTCTTCCACCACTGCTTCAACTTGTATGGCGCTCCCATCACCATGTTAATATCGGGGATGTTTTGGTTGATTTTCATTTTCTGAAGTGGGTAAAGAAAGGTTTTTGGTACATGATCAGTTGACATTAGGGTGGTTTTGCTAATTGTGTGTCATGCCAAGCACCGACTCACCTAAGGTTTATGCAATATGACCTATTTTGCTAGAGTAAAGTGTTTCCTATTTTTGAGTTGGACTGAATACTGCAAGAATTTATGTCAGTTGACTTGACAAAGCCATTCTCTGAAACTAGAGAGTTTTGAAAAGAAGGTTCGGAGGGGTGTAAAAGACAAACCTCGCATGCCATTTTGTATGATAGTGTACGACCAAGACTGGATAGGAATAAATGTGATGACAATATATGTAAAGCAGTAACAGATAAGGGTGTAGCAACAATAAGCATGATAATAAGCATAAAGAGCAAATAAAGCAGGTAAGCGTGTAATTGCAAATTTAGCTACAATTAAAATAATTTACAAACAAATCTAAGTGCCAAATTCAGTCTAAGTGTGCTAAGGTCAGAACCTAAGTATGAATCCACAACAGAGTCGCCATGTTGTTGTACCTTATTTTGCGCTAGTCAAAACAAGGTTCAACTTGTGGTTTCTCTGTTATTGATGAAAGAGAGTCGCCACCTAATATTTAAAGGTATAGTAGGGTACCTATTTAATTTCTAAAGGTCATATTGTTTATTAGTCTGCTAACCAGTGAGATTATGGGTAAGGGTTCTTGTTGTTCTAAGGGAAAGGTGTTAGGCACCCCTTAAAATCCACTAGAGGTAGCTCCATAGGACTTAGACAAGATTTTGGACTAATTATTAATACTATGCCTTAACTAATGTTTAAAGAGCGTAGCTTACCATATATGAGGAAATAATATCTATAAGGGAAGAATATGGTTTAGAGAAGATGGATTTAATGAAAAGCCTTTAGGAAATTAGTGTTAGTATATATATACTTGAAAAGAACTTTGAAGGATGGAACGTTTGTATAAAAATGTGTGAAAAGGAAGCTAAGTTAAAACACTTTGTTTTCCTAAACCATGGAAGTTCATATTATTCTAATGCAGTGAAAGTATTATGAAAATGATCCTAAGATGTACCTTGGTTTTAAATTGAAAACTTGTTTCAAAGTCTTTGTTTTTGGGGCAACAACACTTTAATTTTTTCGAAATAGTTGATTCCCTTTTAAAAGATTAAAATTCGCGACGGTTCTGATTTTCCTTTTTGAAAGAGGGACTTCTGCCTTTGGACTTCAAAAATCTATAGGAGAAGAGTTAGCAAACCATAATAAGTTGATAATAGTTCATGATTAGCGGATGTAGGATTAGTTACTAACTAATGCTTCTTTTAATCCTAGATTCTTTAAGGCTTACCTAAATTATTTTATGTGAGTTAAAGGATAAAATAAAGTATTCAATCAAATATACAATTGTCATATACATGTAAGATAAAACAACATGACACATGGAAAAAAATAACAACATAGTGCAACTGGAGAATAATGAAAACAGTAATAAAGAAGCGAAGGGAAAGAAGTGACTCTCGGAGGTTTGGGCCTCAAAAGGCAGGCTCAGTAGTAACAGGGACGAGCAACACAAGCGACAACTACCTCTAGACCTTTTGAGACATAGCAAGGCTGGACTTGGGCCTGAGTTCATAAAGAACTCAGCATGCCCAAATCATTGTACATGTTCAAAGAGGAAAAGAGAAAGCAATTAGAATAACTGTATCGTATACATATCCATATGAAATTTGTAAGCAAATGATAAAAGTAAAGATCATCGGCAGTATTTAAATACTAAGAAAAGTCATACTAATGTGGAGGTTATACCTAGTAAGTGATCCATATTGAACATCTTTCATTGTCATTAAACACCAAACCCAAAGAGAGTAGTAATTGTCGATGAATTAAAGGCTAAGGAGAGAATTCTACTCAATGTCGATACCCCTTTGAATCCCCCGACACTTCAAAGTTCCCAAGGATCTCAAGGCCCAGGGAAATCCTTGTGCCGGGGAGAGAAACCCAACCTAGAGTTAAACTCTACCCCCAAATACCCTTAACCACTAACGACTAATTCTTCCCTGTAGGTTTGAATGCCAATGAGGCTCTTTCAATGCAAACCAACTACTATGACATTTCCTACCACAAAAGCATACTCCTTCTTAACAGAATAACTTAGTAAAAATTTATAGAGATAGTATGACTATACTTCAGTAGTGCGTGAGGGAAACACATATTAAACAGGTTTAAAGGTCAAGTTCTAAGCATATATGGAGGCAGGAACACTTGTAGTACTATCGCTAAAGAACCAAACAACGGGAGTCATATGACTCATAGACAGATAAGGCATATAGTCTTAGAGCTGTAACATCAAATGCTATTGTCCTAATGGATTGATCACGGGTTAGTTCAACATTAGATATTGTCATGAGCATACATATAAATGGATAACACCACTTGAATCCTTCGGAATTCTTAGTAAAGATTCAGACAATGATATAGACAAGTTACTGTATTCAATAAGTAATAACAATAGGGCTCTCTTATACCAGATTCAATCCAGAATGACCGGGGAAAGGAATGACTAAAGTATAGTTTCAAAACAGTGTTCAAAATATGAAGTCATGAGGGATAAACAAAGGTTCATACCAAACTCCCACACATACAGAGATTTCAATCAAGATTATGACCTCACAAGACAAGATGAGTCCCAAACAGTGCAGAATCAATTTGTCAATATCATTAGGGGTTAAGAATAGTTAAACATCATACTTGAACAGACTTAAATCAGCTGGACAAACATAGATTGAATACTAGGCATGGTGGAGTTGTACTCAAATTACAGAAAACAATTGGCATTCAACCACTACTCCCTAACTCATAAGAGATAGACTGCTCATAACAAGTATCACTGATGTGCATAGAAGTTTATCCTAGTAGGATTGGTTTTCAATTAACAGTTAGACATTGATGTAGAACATTCATAGCAAGGATTCAAAAGACATCCAAAGACTAACAAGCATTTATGAAAGGATTTCGAAAACTCAGGTTTCATAAGCCTTAGCCAAGTGAGGCCGGGTTATCCTATATACTTTCATGCATACCTAACTAGAATCATTTAACAGCAAACCCAAGTGTAGAATGACAACACTCAAGAGAGCAAGGCATGATAAGCATGAAGACTACAACAACACCCTAAGTATTAGTGAAGTAGAACTCGAAAGAATACAACATGATGAGCATGAGGATTACAACAGAATATTAGAGTAAAGTCTGAAGTCTAGGTAGATGTGAGAAACCATCAAGGCAGGTTAAGCAATTTAAACGCATAGGTTATTCAATGCAGATATTGAGATCATTAAAGTCACACAATTACTTAATTAACACTAGACAAATATAACAACTTATCATAGACCTTTAACAAGTCATAATGAACCAAAAATAAACAATTACAAATTGAATAAACGTTACGAACTAATCATTTAATCAGGAAAACAATAAAACGTTCATGACATTTTAAATGAAATAATTAATAGAGAGGGGATGGAGGTGTACTGACATCCTCTTTGGCTGCAAACCAAAACAAAAGACTCTTGTTTTACCGTATAGAATCAAAAACTCACCCCGACCAATATAATACTCAGAATCAGAAAGAAAACAGAAGCTAGTTAGAACCTTAGCTTTCTAAGTAATTTCGTGATAGCCTTTTGTATCTATTGGGTGTGTTAGCTCTATAGGTTGAAGATGTTGGATTTGTTAGGTCTGTTAGGTGAGAACATTAAATCCCCTATTTATAATGCCATTGATGACTTAGGATTTCAGCAAAATTTAAATTCAGTAGTAGAAGATGATGACTACTAGATGATGCAAGCATAGGCGAGTGAAAATCAGAGAGACAGAGGTGAAATTGGTGAGGGATTTTACCTGAGAGGGGGAGAAGTAAAAGACCACTGGTCGGGACCCTAATACCCAGAGGTCATTGCATTTGACCTCAGGGTGTCGAATACCAAAGTTGAAGCCAGTTAGCATCTTAGGCTTGCTTCGATTTGAAAAGACAGAAAAAGAAATCTGGCAAATGGAAGTTTCACCTTTTGGTCAGACTTCTTCGATTAAGTCTTTTGAAATTGAATGATGAAAATGGAAAGAGTGACGAGATCTGAAGTACAAGAGCAAAACAGATGGCCATGTATGCCACAGATTTGAAAGATCAATGGCGATTTGAGGTTTCATCTTTGGGGGTTAGGGTTCAGATTTGGGCGTTTAAGCTTCTAATGATGAGAGAGGGAAAGTTCAGCCACAATCATGGATAGGGAAGGAAAAGGAGATGAATCTCTATCTGATTTGTGACCTTGCACAAATTTGTACACGGTTTGTTTGATTGATTAGGTCTATGAGTTGAGAGAGATTAGATAGGAAGGGGAAAGGTGGCGGCCGAGTCATTGGGGAAATGATTTAGAGTTTTGTGTAGTTAGGGTTGGTCTTTAGGTTTAAGGGGGGAGATGGGATCTGGGCCGTTGGATCTACTGATCAACGACTCTGATAATTTGGGCATTAAAAAATTAAAATGTGATAAAGTGACGGCAGTTGGATTGTTGGATTTTGACGGCTGAGATTAAGTCTGGTGGAGTACTAAAATTAAAGGGAGAATGGGGATAAAACGTGGGCCGTTCATCAGAGGGATGGGCGTCTTAGATTGACTATGCTTCTTTTGTGAGTGATATGCGAGGGCGACATGGCAAGTTTTGATTTGTTCAATGAGAGTGACCCGAATTGCCTAGATGGAAAGAGATGGGGTGTTTGGACTGGGTCAATTTCGAATGGGCTTGTGCATTGGGCTGAAATTGATTTAGGAAATAGCCACTTTATATTTTAATTAGGAATTACAATTGTAGCCTTTTAGATTTTTAATCCCTTTAAAATTAATTTAAATAACTTAATTATTTTCAATAAAATATATTAGAAACTATAATCATCAAATATACTAGTAATCATTATAATTAATTATTTATAAAATACCCTGTCTTATAAATTATTACACTAATTTTGAACATAACAATCTAATTATTCGAAATGATTCATGAAATTGATTATAACGCCTAGATGGTGTATTTTAAAAATTATTTTAATGATGTTTAAAGTAGTAAGTACATTTATAATTACATAATGTTAATACTAGTTTATTAATTTCGAAACTAATATTTAATCAATTTTGTAAAATAGGTATTTATTAATAGAAACTACTTTCAAAACATTCATTGTAAATATTTAAGTGCAAATAAATTAATTTTAAAAGGGAGGGTCAAAATTGGCCGTCAACACTGATAGTCAATACACATCCTCAATGACCCATCTTTCTTCATTACAAAGAGAACCGGTGCGCTCCAAGGCGACACACTAGGTCAGATAAAGCCCTTCTCTAACAAATCTTTCAACTGCTCCTTCAGTTCATTCAATTTTGTCGGAGCAATTCTGTACGATGGAATTGATATAGGCTACATGCCTGACAACACATCGATCCCAAAATCAATCTCCCTATTTGGAGGGATCCTAGGAAGCTCATCAGGAAAGACCCCTTGAAATTCATTCACAACGGGCCTGGACTCAAGCGTCGGTGCGTCAGCCTCAGTGTCCGTGACTCGGACCAAGTGGTAGATACACCCCTTGCTGATCATATTCGCGGCCTTAAGGTAAGAAATAAACCTACCCTTTGGCACAACATCATACCCCTTCCACTCAATGACTGGCTCCCCCAGAAACTCGAATCTCACGGTTTTGGTCCGGCAATCAAGCTTGAAAAAACATGAGGGAAGCCATTCCATCCTCATTATCATATCAAAACCCACCATCACCATTTCAATGAGATCAGCCGTGGTTTTTGACCATGCACTTTGACAATACAATTCCTATAAACTCGTGTGACCATAATAGACTCACCAACTGGAGTAGATATAGAGAACGACTCACAAAGCTATTCCGGTTCTATCCTGAATTCCATAGCAACATAAGGAGTGATATATGACAAGGTGGAACCAGGATCTATAAAAGCATATACATTATGAGATTGGACAGTCAATATACCTTTGACAACATCTGGAGAAGCTTTTGAACTTTGGAGACCCTTCATAACATAAAACCTGCTGGGTCCTCCCGAACACTGTGCACCACCCCTAGCTACACCATGCCCTATGGGTGCTGGAGTACCTCAAGATGGAGGAGGTGTTGTATAAGCGGTGGCTGCTGAACTGGCTGGCTGCACCATACCCCTACCAGCGCTCTGACGGGACGAAAGGCAATTCTTCTAAATATGACCCCTAAGACCATACGCATAACATACAAGATTGTCCATATAACAGACTCTTGAGTGCATCTTTCCATACCTAGTGCATGTGGGCCTCTGTTGTGGCTGGAATTTCCCGCCTGACTAACCCTGCTGATAAGATCTCCTATTTCCCTGACTAGGCCTAAAACGACTCCATTGTTGCTGAGCCGACCCTAATAGCGGTGCATCGAATGAAGACTGAGAAAATGACTACATCAGTCCAGGTGACCATCCCCTGAATACTGCCTTTCCACCACTACCCCCACTGGAATAACCACCAAAGTTGCCCGTGGACCGGACCTTCTTTCTACCCTCTCGCTCCATTCTATTCTTCAATTTTTGGGCCTTGGTGGCTTGAGCAAATGCCACCATCTTCCCATAGTCCATGTTGGAATTCAAGGCGATTGTGGTGGCCTTGTTGATAACTAAAGGGCTAAGGCCTTGCATAAACCGGTACACCCTAGCCTCCATAGTGGGCAGCATGTAAACAACATACTTGGACAGGAGCGTGGATCTCATATGGTAATGCCACACACTCATACTACTTTGCTTCAAGTTCTCAAACTCGGCGGCACGGGCTGCCCTAGTCTCGGTAGGGAAGAAATGATCATTGAAAGCATCCAAAAACTCCCACCACTTTGCCGGAGGGCTACCCTCCTCACGGTACTCCTCCCACATCTCAAACCATGAATACGCCACCTCCTTAAGGTGATAGAATGCCAACTGCACTGCTTCTATCTCTGTGGCACCCATAATGCAGAGAGTCTTGTGCATCTCATCAATAAAGTCATGGGGGTCCTCCTCGGGCTTAGTACCCATGAATACCGAAAGATCCAACTAAAGAAATCAATTCACCTTGGAACTAGCTGAATCCCGTTGCTGGCTGGAAGAAGTAGATGTGGCATTCAATCTCTGATCCTAGGAAGCCACTATCTGAGTCCACATCTATATGTAACCCCTAAGGTCCCCATCAGACACACTAGGATCGGAAGTTGAGGTCGGAGGTGGAACCGAAATATCGGTTAGATGAGGAATCATTGCATTTTTAGTAGGAGTGGGAATTGGTGCATTCCCATCAGGAATAGTAGAATCAGGAGGTGTTGTGGTTGGAGGAATGCATTCACCCTTCGGGTGCTCACCCGTAACATCAGGTATCTCATTAACTACCACATGTAGGGTGGCATTGGCCCTTTGGAAACTCCTTGCCTTCTTCTTAGGCGCCCTATACTGAAAATTAGAATAATGCACGAGTTAAAAAGGAGGAATAGTCTTACAATAAACTCTGTCGCACAATCTAGAATATCAAAGAAGGATAACATTCTTAAATGCCCAAGTATCCTCCTAATTATATATGTGGTCGACAACACACTAATAATAAGGACTCTACTAGACACGGCTCTGAGACATCCTAGAAAACTTTAAAACCTTAGGCTCTGATACCAAGCTTGTCACGCCCAGACCTCGGGGAGTGCGACTGGCGCTCAACAGAGATATCCCAGTCAAGGAAACCTACTTGATGCCTTCTACCAACCTTACTCACGAATAGTTTAAGAATCAATGACAAGAGATATACATTGAAGGATAAAATGTAAAGTATCAAGTTCCATTACTTGTGGATACTTCATTAATATTTACCAAATGATTACAAGTTTATATTAAAAAGTGGGACATCCGACAATTCCAACAATTATAGTCTATTTCCCCAAATTAAAATACAACCCACACTATGTTTATGGAGCCTCTAAATGGAATAGAAAAAGTAATATGAAAGTGTCGGTGACAAGGCCCTGGCTATACTTCAAAACACAATTTACAATAATCAAAAGACACAAGGCCCCGAGAGGAAGTGGGGATCACCAAGTTAGCTAAGAAGAGGTTGTACTTCTAGCAATGATCTATGCCGCCTATTGTGGAACCACCAACATCCATTAAAGATATAGCGTCCATGAAAAAAGGGACATTAGTACATATGAAATAGTACTAGTATGTAAAGTTAAATACCTTCTCATGGAATAGAATGCCAACATGAGGAGAAAAACATGGAAACAATGAGCATACCAATCATATTTAAATGTCGAGTTGAAACAAAATAAAACTTCAAGTCAATATTTTCATTTTTGGTTGGGCGATACTTAGTACCGACACACCACCATGCTCTTGGCATGGAGTCCGATCACTGCCCGACCGGCTAAGCCATCTCACCTAAAAGTATGAGGATCGACATAGAAACACAACACCACCATGTGTGCGTCATGGCGTCTGATCTCTGCCGATCAGCTAAGCCGTCTTACTACAATATCGTATGGGGCAACATAGTTCTTGCTAGCTATCAAATAATCTCAATCAAGGGGAATAGTCTCATTATAATATAACGTGAACTTGTCCCTCAAACAATCCCTACACCAAAACGTGTAGTTTCAGGCTTGGGCATTTATAACCCAGCCTTCCTCGGTGACCTAACGATACTCCCAAAAACATTTATCATGTAAAAGAATTACATTCGTTTCATAGACTTTCATACTACCTTTCATTTTTAGTGGCACTCTTGGCCTCATATGTAAATCATTATTCTTGGCACGATGGCCGCATTTCATATTTTATTCTTTCCATTCTTTCATTAGACATGGACTATAAAACATCTAAAGGCACTTATAAAACATCAGGGAAAATTATAGCTTTAGATCATGAATACATAAGGCTTAGAACACATTGGGAACATTTACAAATAAGATCATAATAATTTGCAATTGGAACAAGAATAAATTCATAAGTCCTTGGATAAGCTAACCATAGAACAAACTGAAATGATGGAAATAGGAACTTGATCAAACAATAACCGAAGTTTACAAGAGTTTCATGGAACCCGATTCTACGCAAAGAGTTTAGCCAACAAACCTCGTTTGAGCTTTCCTTAGGATTACTACAACATTTTAAGACTCCTAGCATTTTCAATCTATAGGAAGATGATAAAATTGAATCATAATTTTAAGGATTCTCATGATATAAGTCTCTTCGAAATTTCTTCAAATACCTACTATGCGAGATTGATTACAAGGCTCTACAACGGTAATGTCTTCTTCGCTTACTCAATCTCAACAAGAATCTACCAGTAATAGTTTAACAACCCTATATACCACCTCCTATTAGCACATTCATGGCATAGCTCCTACTCCGCATCTTACTTATACCTATAACAACTTGCATGAAAGCTTAGGACAAGAACTTACCCGGATAGGTGATGGCCTAATGCGCGACTTTCTTGATTATTCAAGATTGAGCAAGAATGGATGAGTAGGATTGTTGGAGATTCTTCTTCTCTCTCTAAAACACTCCCCCTCTCTCTAAAACAACTGATTTTTGCCTTCAAAAATGACCCCAATGGATTTTATTAAAACAAGGTCGGGTTAGAAAAATTCCTAAAATGGACCCTCCGAACTAGATCTGCGATCGCAGATGCGGTCGCGAAACATGTATGCGGTTCGTGGAATGAACCGCAGAATGGCCTTCAAAAACCTGGGTAGTCCTGATACGGTCTGCAATAGATCTGTGGTCTGAAGATCACTTTTGCGGTCGCGAAATAGACCACAAATCCTCCCTCAAGAAAATCATCATCCTGGTTCTGCGATGGAAGTGTGGCCCGCAAAATAGTTATGCGGCCGCATAATTGACCACAGAATAGTCCTCAAAATTAAACTTCACCTGGTTTACTCTGCGATAGACAGCCAGCAGAATAGTTTTGCGGTCGCATAATAGACCAGAGAGATGCCATGTTCTACAAGAATTCCCACCACTCCATAATGCATTGTACAACCCAAATAGTCCGTACACCATAAAACCTTAAATTTTATGGCATAATTTTACGGGGCCTTACATCCTCTCCCTCTTAGGATCATTCGTCCTTGAATGAGGGTCAAAGTTCACCATAGAGATCCAATGTGACTGAACTCTTCAATCACACAGCAGAATTTCTAAATTCGACTAACTTCCCAAATATTCAAATATTTCGGCTGAGTCTCCCTTGCATTTGGTCCTATCCATATGTCAGAGAGCTCCATAAACCAGTCCCAACATCATATTCACATCACCACGATGCATCATAGTATGAAAACAACACCAATCCATAAAATCATAGGCATTACATTACCAAAAGGGGCTTTTAGCACAAACTGTACAAGTTGAAAATTATCTACAACTTTCCAACACATTTGCCTACTTCGGGATCATAAAATCTTAAATTGCTTATCATAATTTTACGGGGCCTTACAGACCCTTTGATGGGCACTGAATTTCATACCCGCATGTACATATAGAGATTTAGACAATACCTCGCAGTAGGTAACTCGACTCAACTTAAGGTTGTCACTCTCCCATTTTTCGGAGCTGTTTATTGAACTGATAGGTATGGTGGTTGTATGTATATACATAGTTGGATATGTCGGGGTCCTGTCCCAACCAGATGTTGTTGTACTCTCTAGAGGATTGTATATAATAGTCTTGTGTGGCTTTATCGTCCTTCTTAGTAGACCCGCTGTGTTTATGTTGTCATTGTTGGCCTTGTTATATATATGTATATATGTATATATGTTGGGCCTTTTCTGTATGCAGGTGGTTGTGTCTTTTATCAAGTCTCGTTAGAGGCCTTGTCAGCCCACATATGTTCAGTATATTAAATGTATCAGGATTGGTACGCTTGGGCCTTAGGGCATTGGGTGCCGACCACACCCTCCAAGGTTGGGGTGTGACAAACTTGGTATCAGAGCAGGTCTTTCCTTGGGATGTCTCCAAGCCGTGTCAAGTAAAGTCTTGTTTATGTGTGTGTTGTGTGATGTTGGGCATATTTTGATATGTGTTGATGTTACTTTACCCATGTTTAACCGCTTTTTGATGCTATTTGATCTTTAAAATGCCCAACATAGTTTAATTATTGGTTTTATGACTAATTGAGTTGTGTGAGATGATTTAGGGTGTTTGGAGTTCAAAAATATGAAGAAAATGTTCTCTAGCTAGAGGAAGAGGGGTTGGATGCGTCGCATCCAATCTAGAAAAAAATCAGATTTCATGCACCCTTAGCAGTGAAGTCGGCCCATAGCATCTGCCTTAGCATCCGCACCTGGGCAAAGCTGAGATGGAGGAACAAAGGGCGTATGCGATGGATCCACCCTAGCATGCGAAGCTGAGAAGTGGAGGATGAGGTGGATGCGATGCATCCACCCCAACATCAATCCCTGAAGCTGAGTCGGATTAGGAATAGGAGAACTATAGCCCACGACTTTTGTACGCAATATATAAGCCAAAAATGCCTCTTTTAGGGCATCTAACATATTGGGAAGAGGGAAAAAGCCACGATAAAGCTGGGAACCACGGAATTCATCTTGAGTTCTTATTTTTCCTTCTTTTATTGATTATTATGTATTCTTGTGAATTATTTGATGATTGCATGAACATGAGTGGCTAAGAACCCTATTGTTCTAGGGTCATGGGTATACATGAATGTTGATGTTTGAAGTTTAATTTGACGAAGTTGATTTTATCATATTGCGTTGTTTATTTAATTCTAATTTTAATTATTTTGTTGAGGAGCTAACAGTGAAATACTATCTACGAATCTAGAGTTGAACTCGAAAGTGGGAACTCTAGATTGCATATAGAATTAAATAGAGCAAGTTCTTAAACTCGGGCATTGGGAACGGATTCGCAATTGGGATAGACATATACCTAATTGCCTTGCTCGATTGCAATACAGGAATTGTAAATGCGTTCTTGTTAATCTTAATTCCATAGACATATAGGTATTATGTTAGCTTGAATAGGCAAGTAAGAACTCCACAGATTCTTATGAGTAATATCAACCCTGTCAATCATCAATCCAGATAAATCAATTAGTTATTTTAAGCTAAGAATGCAACATGATTGTTAGATAACCCGTGATCCTGAAATATTATCTCCCATTGATTGTTATTTAAAACTATTTAAGTGTTGTGTTGATTTCTAGTATTTCATTACTTGATAGTCTTTAGGTAGTAAATTAGACAATTATCTATTTTATAAGAAATCGCTTGAATCGATAAGCTATTTGAGTTTGAATTAGTCAAAAGTTAATCATAAGTCTTCGTGGGAACGATACTTTATTCACTACTCTATTACTTGATGACCACGTATACTTGCGTAAGTGTGTTTGGTCGCAACATTGTGCTCAACACTTATAAACACTAGGCTGTAGGGAAATTAGGATAGTTACTTTTTCTTCATGTTCAAGATCGTGTGATAGAACAGAGTCATATGGAATGAACATTTATCAACCCTGTCAATCATCAATCCAGATAAATCAATTAGTTATTTTAAGCTAAGAATGCAACATGATTGTTAGATAACCCGTGATCCTGAAATATTATCTCCCATTGATTGTTATTTAAAACTATTTAAGTGTTGTGTTGATTTCTAGTATTTCATTACTTGATAGTCTTTAGGTAGTAAATTAGACAATTATCTATTTTATAAGAAATCGCTTGAATCGATAAGCTATTTGAGTTTGAATTAGTCAAAAGTTAATCATAAGTCTTCGTGGGAACGATACTTTATTCACTACTCTATTACTTGATGACCACGTATACTTGCGTAAGTGTGTTTGGTCGCAACATTGTGCTCAACACTTATAAACACTAGGCTGTAGGGAAATTAGGATAGTTACTTTTTCTTCATGTTCAAGATCGTGTGATAGAACAGAGTCATATGGAATGAACATTTTAACCCTAATCCTTGTTTGACTTATAGCTGAGAGATGACTTCCACTGGAAGGATTATATGTGATCCAATGGTTGTGACGATAATGGAAGTAAGTTACTCCCCTGAGACAAACCCATCTAAGGTTATGTCCTGTATTGAGACAAACCCATCTAAGGTTATGTCCTGTATTGAGACAGACCCATAAGAGATTATACCCTTTATCGACACAAATCCATCTGAGATACAAGTTGAGTCACCACTACGAGAGTCTCCTTCCCTGATGGTATTAGAGGAGTCAGGACGAGCTCCAGTATCACTAGTTTTCCTTGTGGCCCCAGCTGAGCGATAAATAAGGAAGGTAGCACAAGTCTTGACTAGATTAGTTGATGCCCAGACCCGGTACTATGATGGCTCACCAGAGGATGTGGGATCTTCTGAGGGATTGAGAAGTCTATGGTCTTGGGATTCAGTTAACATCCACAAAACAAGACCCAGATGAGGGTATTGGTCAGACCACGAGGGTCAGAATAGTCGGTACTTTTATAGGATTCCCAAGCGTCGACAAACAACAAGTAGAAGGACAACAAGTCGGAGGACTTTCCCCGCTTATGTTAGAAGGTTTGTGCTAGATCAAGGCTCCAAGGTAGGGCCATGGCATGTTTCACATGCATCGAGATCTCAGGACCAGAGTGAGTTATGATGGATGGTATACTTACCGTTTTAATAATATATCTTTATACCAATGAGTGTGATCTTGAAATGTCACATGTTATACTGTGATGATAAATCATAAAGCTTTGTTGGTAGGGCTAAAGAGGGAAAAGAGTAATGTTAAAGGGAGAGACTTAGAGATGGGATTTTTGGTTGAATGATAGTTAATACCGTTGCGATTGAAGGGTAAAATAGGAGTGCTTGACTAGTAAGGTAACAGTATGTTTCGATAAAGGTTATGTTTTCCTTACAAAGGGATCACAGAAAGGATACGTATATCTAGTAGATTGATATATAAAGTTCATCTACGCAAATGTATGTAACGAGTATTGTGAGTAATCAGTAAAATGCAAATGGCTTATAAGCTAGATGTGAAATACAAGTAATGGAATGAGAAAAAGAGTATGGATTATAATAATTACAGTATTTAACCGCCATAATGATATGATATAAAGTTATGAGATTCTTATGAAAGTAATTACATTATTTTCGAGCCCGACAATGATTAATATGGATAGATAGGGTTAAAAAGGTAATGTTTTATACTCGATGAGTTATAACGCGATAGAAGCAGTAAAGGCGAACAACAATGGCAGGATAGGAGAGTATCTCGGTAAACCCTATAGTTAGAGGGTTAAAAGACAAAGACATATGAGATGACCAAAAATAATATTACCTATGGGAGGAGGAATTACAAATGTAAGAATATCACGGGAAGCTTTAGAAAAAACATGAGGTAGACTGTTAATGAAGGCTAGTGATAAGCGAAATGGGATACTGCAAGTAAAGACAATGAATCTATGAAGAGAACTGGTGACGATAAGGCTCGAAGGAAAATTTGAATCGTAATTCTAAGAACTTAACTCTCTAGCCGTCTGGACTAGTAAATTACTTAAAGGACAAGTTCTCACATGCCTGACTTAATGGGGGAATCGCCTTAAATCACTGGTAAGAAAGTGATGTGACTATTTAAATAGAACTTATCAGAGGTGGATATTTCAAAGACGTAACGGTACCGACGTTAGCAAGCACCTTAAGGCAACTTCTACACTTCGAGAGTTTCGACGGAACATAGTAGCGTTATAATCATTAAAGTGAATGATTTCATATAGAAAGAACAAGGCAACCGTGGTGAGTTAATCAAAGTTAGAATTTTCACAAGGAAGCCTCAAACTATATGACATATAAGTCTAGGGTATCAACTAGATGTATAACATCCCATACATCCGAACAACATGGGAATTGCCTCAACAGAAGGAGAATATCTTGGAAAGTATTAAGTGTCCAAGAATGAAGAACCATAATAGGGTGTGAGGGTAGAAATTAGACATATAAAAGAGGAGAATCCTAAAACGCAAGTTTTAAGTTACTCCCCTGGGGGGGGGGGATCGACGTAGTACAACATAAAAGCAGAAGTATGATCGATAAGTACAATAAGGAATAAGACTGCAAGAAAGGAAAGGATGTATAAAACTGCAAGTAAGCAAGGCAAGGATGCGTGACGGCCTGGGAGGAGCACGTAAATACGGACAATGAACTAATTACAAGGAGACTGAGGGACAGAAATACAACTGAATCTTTTACTTAAATAAACGAGCATGAACCCAAGGAAACTATTATGATCGAGGGACAAGGATGAATGAACAAGGAAAGCAAAAACAAGCCAAAAATAGACATGGTTACAACTGGACCAAGAACAATGGAAGTGTTGACAAGGTAATAGAGTGGTGTATAAAGTTCGATTTCATGACAACACACCTACAACCTCTATAGAGTACATTCGTCAGATAAAGCTGAAAATGAGAAAGTGAAGTGAGCTCTAACCCGAGAATGTAGAACTCAAGATATGGAAAGGAATACAAATTGTGTTCCCAGTAAGGACGTGAGGAATAACCATGAAAGGTAGACTAGAGAGGTCAACAAGGAAACAACAAAGTGTTGAACTGTTAGTTATCACCCATCAGGCATGTTAGTCGAATAATGGAAAGCAAGGATTATGTTACAAATTATACATGTAAGGAAACCCTAAGACATAAGAGCTAAGGTAGATGGATCATACTACGAGTAGTTGAAAAAGGAGACCACGTGACCAAGGGGACAGAGGTAAATTAGAGGAATTATAACCCTTCATTAATATTACCATCATAATATGAGCACCTCGTACATAGAGAACAATGATATGGCGAATACATCTGGATATTTAAAATAGGGGAAACTCTACTATTTAAATGGAGAAAGACACCAGAGTGATGAGTACGATGACATAAACTGCCCGAAAGTTATAACCAAGTACCCTTCATCATCAGAATAACAATGAAATCATGGGCGATACCTAGAAATTGCAACAAAAGACTGATGAGACAAAGTTAAATTAAGTTGATGAGTACATTATAGAACCTGAGAGCGACGTAAGCAACACCAAAATGATACCAATACGATCATGGGTAGAAAGACAAGTAAAAGCGATTTTACAAATTGAGACCAAAAGAGATCTAATCCTATAAGGAAGAATACAATGACAAGAAAGGAAAAGAAACCATGAGAGTTAAATGGCTGATATACGGTATTGGAAATCCATCGAAGGACTTAATGGTATTGACACTCTACTAGTAACCGTAAGATATAAGTGCAAGGAGGATAGGGGTGATAGGAGTTATGAAGGAAAAGGGACTGCCGACCAATGAATCTATCTGAACATAAGTAGTAACAAATAACTTTTGATATTTAAATCACGATCAAATGAAATGTGCGAACTAGGAAAGATGGGCGGTATTAACCTTGTAAACAAAAGGCAACCTACGAAGAACCACTTACCATGACGGTACTAGTTCCAATATCCCGACAACCACTATTAGAGCTCGACACGGACATAAATGGCATAGTAAAAGGGACCTTTAGAATTTAAGCTAATGGCGTAACTCCAAAGTGCAGGCAGCTTAAAATTGATAGAAATATTTCCAAATATTCAACGTCAAGAGTTATGTAGGTGTAACCCTCGGTCATGAATTGATGAGCATACGAACATTAGTTAAACCAAAAGAAAAGATGAGACTATGTTAAAAATATGAATATTCTTGAAAGGGCAATGTTCAAAATATGAGTAACCCTTCAAGGGTATCCCACCTAAGAAGCTCAACCATAAGAGAAAGAGTTGACTACAATGATAAGGAGTCCACAAGTTAAAAATTGTTAAAAGTTATAAAGGACTCGAACACTGAGGAAATTACTAGATGAAAGGAAGGATGAAAGAAGCAGAATCAACCCTATAATGTAACAGTCGCCCATAAATATTCCTTGCCACACGAATACAAACTCGTATAGCCCTGTAAGAAACACATGGTAGTATGAATGGATACACTTTTAGTGAAATATGTCAATTAACCCTCGTGGAGTTTTACATTCGAGGACGAATGTCCTTAAGGGGGGAGGATGTTACGTCCCACATTTTCACAAATTAAAGTGTGTTGTGATTTAGTCAACATAAGCTGAGAGGTCAAGCCTATTCTCAAGTTCATGAGTGTATAAAACCATGCATAGCACATGTTGGAAGATTTAGAAGCTAAACGAATAGAATAAAATAAGTTTCGTCGAAAGTCGGCAAGTTGGGAATGTTATAACGTGTAATTTTGGGGTGATACTAGGAGTATTTAACATGATAAGAAGTTCATGTTATGAGGTATTTGGATCGTATAATAGTCATATTTTATATTTTGTAGTCAAGCGAGTTGTACAAGAAAATTCGGGAAAAGTATTCACAAGTTATATTCATGAATTTTACTGAACTTTTGGTCTAATGTCACTGAGCTTTTCTACCAACATAATTGATTTATAGGGTGATACTTCTACTAAATTTAATTTCTACAAGTCTAGTTTTCAACGCATTAAATCATTCATCGATACGACATCAAAGTAGAGAGATATTCGTATTTTCGCGATACTATGCAGACAACCACTATGGGACCCACCTAGGCGGCAGAAGCTTATCCTTTTGTTATAAAACTGAGGGAAGCCCTTCTCTCTCTCCTTTTTCGACTAGAGCACTCCCCGTATCTCTCCAAAGGCTCTCTAATAGATCTCAAAAGTTTGTGTGTGATTTCTAAGGTAAACCACCTATATCTAACATCAAGAACCCCCTAAAGGTAGCGAAAAGCGCTTCTATGATGTTGTGATGACATTAAGGGCTGTTGTGAGCTAAGAGGATCTTGGATTTCGAGTTTTAGTTGCTCTATAAGGTAATTATTTTATCTCCTTTATTGTTCTTAAGCTTTTACAATTGTTGGTGAGGTTGTTTGAAGCAAAATACTACAAGATAGCATTGAAATCCCCTAAGATATTGCTACTATTTTGTTGGTCTATTTTGAGGTGATAGAGATGATTTGTGATGTCTAGAAATCATTGAATATAAATGATTTTGTTGTGTCTCTATTTTTAAAATTATTCATGTGTCAATTATGTGAAATGAAGACAAAAACATGTAAAAACTATGAATTGAAAGTGAAGGTGGAAGTGTAGGCGTGCAGACTGTTTTGGAAAGCATTTTGTGGATGTTTATGAACTGGGAATCATATAGTACATATAAGTATGATATTATGAAGGTTTTAAACTAATTTATGAAATAATAGTTGGATTCTTTTAATATTTCTATTGGTAAAAACGAGCGTGCCACTCAATATGATTGTTAAGATAATCGGTGAAGCTCATATTGGATTATATTGCTGTTGTTGCTATTATTTATTATTGTTCTTGTTGTTGTTATTGGTTTTTTATGATCCTTAGTAGTTTTTGGGATGTAGTAAAAATAGGGGAGTTGCTGCCCGATTTTATGTAGGTTATACAACTAGCCAAATACGATGTTTATTATATTATATGTTGACGTCAAGATCATTTCACTTGTTGTAGACGCAAGAAGTTGTGTTGAGCTTTGTTGAGGAACAAGGAAGAGATCCTTCAAGTATGTTAAGGCTCACTCTTTCTTTCTTTTGGCATGATCTACAAAGAAGGTAACTATAATGTTGTTACTTCAAAAGGAACTCTATTCACAAGATTAAAGTTTGTGAACCTCATTGTTTCATATTGTTATAGTTCATGACCCTTATTGTTCGTTGCCGGGATCACTTCTCGCCTTGATAGTCTTTGTATCTTATGTCTTCATATGATCCTTTTTGAATCTCGGACAATTGATACAGACACAGTTACATTACGATAATTGGAGGATAACAACCTAGAGTTACTCTAATCAGATCCATAAGGCCCTTCAGAGTCATTGCTTGCATTGCACTTATATAAATGTATCTATTTTTTACCAAGCCGCACTATAGTCGGTCGGGTACGACACTTAAATGTGCACACCGATGCAGCTGGTTTTGACATTACTGAGTTCTATTAAGGCTGGGTGCGACCGAGTCCTCTTTGTGGCCGGATATGTAATGATATGACATGAGATATTACCGAGTCCTATTAAGGCCAGGTACGACCGAGTCCTCTTCAAGGTTGGGTATGTTATGTTATGACATGATTTTCCCTACAGAGTGGCTTGATAATATATTATATGGCCCTGTTGAGTGGCTTGATTTTTACAGACATGCATATATATCCATGATTATGACAATGTATGCCCTCAGAGGCTGGTTATGAGTTCCACGTTGACTTTTGTATTCTTTCTTCACATTCCATATTTATTTATGTGCATTACCGGACATACATATTCAGTACATCTTTCATTCTGACGACCCCTTGCTGGGCGCTAACAAATCCCCCAGAACTAGTAAATACAGAGTAATGACCTCTAAAACAGAAATACAAGTTTGGAATACAAGGTAAAATACTTTCTGAATGAAAGCAAAAATATAGAAATGAAAATATATTCCAAGACTGCTGTCGAGATGCAGCCCTACCTCGATCTCAAAATGATCACAACAATAAAATACAGCTACTCCCGGCTCGGCTCGGCTCAACACCTAGATTAGCACAATTAAGTGCAGAGTGTAGTATGAGTACAACCGACCCCATGTACTCAGCAATTATCATAACTAACATCGACGAGGTAATAGAGGCAAGAATTATCAATGATACTTGCTAATAACCTGTACCATTTATGAATTTCACAGGTATACAACAATAATATCAACAAGTCATGAATAACAGATAAAGCCTCCTCGGTGCATAAGATAACGTAACATGCTCTGTTTCAGTTGATTAATCCTACATATAGAGATGATATGCAAAAAGAGGCATGTATACATTCCTGATCTAGCATATAGAGAAGATATGTGAATAAAACATGTATACAACCAAGGAATTTGCAAGTAAGGAGACATGCAATAACCACAACACACACTGGCCAGTTTCCTCATACCGCGTGTACATCATCAAGAGAGAAACATAAGAGGGTGACCCTAGGGGGATGGATCCTTATCCACATGCTACACGGATAACTCACATGTAATATATAACCACCGCACAAACAACTCACGTGCCAACATAACTCAGATCCGTACGGACAACTCATGTCCATATCACACAGAAGCATATACGAGAATACATGTACATGAACAATTGATAATAATTTACATATACATGGACTGATATATAAGTGACATGCTAATTTTTAGGCATGTGCGAATTATGCTACCATAGTTCTAGCCAGGCGATTACACCCCAAGAATAGCAATTAACATGTTCGAACAGGAGATCAACCAACAAATAATCTCTAACATGATTCAACTAGCTCACAAAGGGAGTACAACATAAAAACATGATAACATGAATCTTAGCAATCACTTCAAGGCATATAATAGCCTAATCACTACCCCGAGCATGGATAATACCCCGGTGTATGCAAATCGGCTCAATCCCCTCATATGCGAGCCACCCATAACATGTAGCTATCATTAATAACCCAGGCAACTAGTGCCTCAACCAAGTTTAGGTAAGATACTTACCTCAAGAAAGAAAATCAGTACTCTAAGAATCCCTTCCAGCGTGAATCAACCTCCATATGGCTCGAATCTAACAAAAAAAACTTAATATCATCAATAAAAGTCATAGGAATCAAGACCAAACAATAAAGCTATGATCTTGATATAATTATGCAAAATCAACCTAGGACCGCACCCCGAAAACCGAAAAACTGACAAATTCTGAACACTCATTCCGATACGAGTCCAAATATATGTATTTCATTCAAATCTGACCTCAAATAGACCCTCAAATCATCAACTTTTACTTCAGATAAGATTTTACCAAAATCCCCAATTTTCCTCACTTAGATTCACTAATCAAACACTAAAATCAATGTTGGAATCATGAATAATAAACAATCCGAGTAAAAAATACTTACTCAAATCCAAATTGTTAAAATTCTCTGCAAAATTTGAGCTCTAGATCTCAAAGTGTGATAAAATAAACAAAACCCTCGAAATAGAGTACTTAAGTTATTCTGCACAGTTAAACACTACGTGCGCGGGATCTACATCGCGATCGCGAAGAAAAATCCCATGCCCCGATACTGTCTCTTCTCCACAAATTTGAGGCCATCCACGCAAACGCAATGTTCAATATTTTTGAGCATATGCAAACGTGGTAGCATGCATGCGAATGCAAAGACCAAACACATGCCATCCCTAGCCGGTCTTCCTCTACACAAACGAGGCTCTCTGGTCGCGATCGCAAAGACCACTGCCCCTCTTGGTCCGCGAACGCGACCACCCAATCTCGAACATGAAGAACAAACATCATATGCCACTAAAATACTATACGCGATCGCGACACCACATCTGCAATCGCGAAGCACACCAGAACATCAGAAAACCAGCAATTCCAAAATAAAGGAAAATGGTAAGAAACCCATCTGAAACACACTCGAGGCCCCCGAGACCCCGTACAAACACACCAACAAATCCCAATACACAACACGGACCTACTCGAGGCCTCAAATCACACAAAACATTATCAAAACCACGCATCGTACCTCAATTCAAGCCTAATGAATTAATCCAAATTTCCAAATTCAAATCTTGCACCGAACATGCCTTAACAACTTGGAATGACTTCAAATTTTGCATGCAAGTCCCAAATCACACAACGATCCTATTCTATTTACCGAAACCACAATCCTAACCTGATATGATCAAAGTCAACTCTCGATCAAATCTATCGACCTTCTAAAGTTTCCATGTTTCTCCAAATATAACCAAATCAACCTAGAAACCTCCAAATTCAAATATGGACATAAGCCTACTCACCATACAAACCTATTAGAACCATCAAAATGCAATTCCGGTGTCGTCTACATAAGACAAACTCTAATCAACCCTCACAACTTAAGCCTCAAACCAAGGGACTAATGTCACGCCTCGAACCTGAAGAGGCATGGCCGGCACCCGGTGTGATACTCAGCCCGAACATATCACTCTGTAACTGTGAACTCTGGTAGGGTAACCCTTAACTTAGGCCGATGAGGCCATATTATGAATCATCTAAAAATAACGTCTACAACCAGCAATACCAAACTAAACATCTACATAGGGCTGGTAAACCACAATACTGATATATAAAATGTACATGACTCATCTACAAGCCTTTAGGGATAACTGAATTGAAATATGGTTTGGACAGGGCCTCGACCTATCCATCAAACCTGTATATATAAAATGGACTCCAAGGTATAGACCTGGTAACTGCGAGGAAGTGGAACTTATTAACCAATCTATTGTTTGACTTTGTCTACTATGAAGGTCTATCCAGCTGTCTATCAGGACCTGCAGGCATAAAATGCAGTGTCCCCAGGAATGGGACATCAGTACGAAATAATATACCGAGTATGTAAGGCAACAAAATAACTGAAAGCTGAAACTCAACTGGTAATATAATAACTGAAAGTACCTGGGAGTCAAATATAATTTGAAGATATGCTTACCTGGTGATACTGACTTATCTCTCTCTTAATATAGTAAGTAAAATACATGTACGACCCTATAAGGCTCGATATGTGTAACTGCTCTGCCGTAATAGGCCTGCTCATAGGCGTTCGGCCATACTAGGATCTGTATCTCGGCCATTCTGGTCTTGCTCATAGGCTCTTGGCCACAGTAGGCTCGGTATATAACTTACCATCTGATCAGAGGTTGCCTAATAGGGGCCTGCCCACTGATTATAGATCGGTGGTGGTGAAAGTACTGTAATACTCTATATATATAAACTCTCTACTCTCCTGACTGAAAGAAGACAATAATTAACTGAATATAAAGTCTCAATAAGGGAGAATACTGTAGCTTAAGAAACTAGGATAATGTACATAAATTCAAGAATAATAACTTCTCTTTATGCCTCATTATCAAACGCGTGTAGTTACGGGATCATGCCAAAATGAAGGAAAGGTTTAGCCTTAACATACCTTAACTTCGTTGAGTCCTTAATACCTTTCAAGCAATTCTTCAAACAACTCAACTCAATCTACCACAACATAAGAAGATTAAAAATCAGTGCTGAGTAAAGGCTAAGTCTGCAACTTAAACTAGTAGCTCGTTCACATAAATTTGGGCAGCATTTCCCCTGTAACAAGGCCCTCCTCCAATACTATATACCAACAACAACAATAACACAACAATAATAATATGTATTCATTATTTTCCAACCTTATCTCCTTCACAATATACCACAAACTAGCCCACACACCCTAATCACTTCATACATAAAACGACAACAAAAGTAGTGTCAAACAACTTAAAAAATGTAATGACGAACGACCAGCCCACCATTTCTTCATTATGTGGTGTTTCTCCATACCGTTTCTCCACCAAAACTCCATAAAACATCAGCATAAGAGGCTAACACGAGTGGACTACAAAATAACCCACTGAAAGTGAAATAATCGAACTCACGACTTCCGATCACCGTCCCGTGAGTTCTAACTATTAGGAAACAAATTTATCAACCTTCCTTGACATTGAAAAGCTTAAATACGGAAATTAGGCGTTTTCTTAAATATGAAGTACCTTCCAAAACTCAAACTACAAAGAAAAAGAGAGGCGATATAACGATACTTATGTCGTAGGGATCGTTCTAATGTTATCGCTTCTTGATTTCGTACCCGGGATGTTAATCTTCTTTGAAACACTTGTAGAGAGCTTAAGGGTAAGTTTTTGGGGGTTATCCGATCATGTTCTATGAAAAATGAAGAGAAAGACCATTTAAAACCCTATATATATCAACTTTTGAAAAGTCAAAGAGGTGCTGGCTTGGCACCCTAGCATTGGCCCTTCTTCCAAAAAGTTGAGAGAGTTAGAAACTAAATTCCAAGACCTTAAATTTGGTGTAAAATATGTCCGAAAATTACCTCATATAACACACTAAATGTAATGCTCAAAAAGCTTCAGTGACACACCTACTTGTCACCAATGCAGTCTGCGCAGTCTTGCGAAACTGCACATATCTCTCTACTCCAATGTCGTATTGACAAATGTTTTAATGAGTTAAAAACTAGACTCATAGGTCATCAATTTGATATGTGGATCATCCCGTAATTTCAAGTACATTAGGAGAAAAGCTTAGCTACATTTGACCTAAATTTCAGCACATTTATGAATGTAACTTGTGATAACCTTTTCCAACTTTTGTTCCACAAATTGCTTGACTTCAAAACATAACACACAACTATCATACCACTTAAATAACTCATAACATAATCTCCTTATAATGTTAAGCACCTTAGTATCACCCAAAAGTACATGTCATAACATTCACAACTGGTCGACTTTTGACGAGACTTATTTTCTTCAATTCGTTTAGCTTCTAAGCCTTCCAACCCTCTTGGTACTAGTTATTCATGATCTTAAATATTTGTAACCTCCAAGTTAACACGATTAACTTTATGTACTTTCATAGATGATCTCATTTCATAGCTTTCATCAATTGACTTGCGACTTACTTTTACATACGTAAATATAGTGTGTAATATCATTCCCCCCTTTGGAACGTTCGTCCTCGAATGTTGACTGATGTGCTTATCAGTCTCATAACTTATAGATTTTATGAATACCTTAATACTATCCTTGTCCTCTAGGAAAGTGTTCTATGAGTAAATCCAAAGGCCAAGGCATTCCCACCTTTAGGCCTCTTTCTCACACCACGACATGTGGTCGAAATTCTTCCAATCTCGTAATTGTTGCTACCTTCTGTCATGTAGCATGTACGACTCTATCCTTGTATGAGCACCTATGCAACTCTTCTCCCCTATTTCCTACGTCTTTTAGCCAATCTCTAGTCCTCACTTTGTGAATATGTATAGAACTATGGCAAGTTGTCCCTCTGGGCATCTATAGGTGAACTGAAGTTCTTCGCTCGGTACTTGTCGAACTTACGACTATTGCTATATCTTGTTTCATAGCCTCGGCTAGATATGCCTATGGCTTTACTATATCTAGGTAGCTTACACTATACCATAGCACTTACTTTGATTTATTATTACCAAGGTCTACTACCCAACTACAGGTTACTCTCTCGCTGCTTATCCTATATGTATAAATTTAAGTCCTTTAATGCTTCCTCATTACTGTTCATCTTAAGAATTACAACCTAACCTCATCTCATACTTTGTAACCTTTATCCATCCATTATTGATTCACCTTAATGTTGATCTATAATCTACCATTGATAACTTGAAACCTCTTATGTAATACATTTTCACTAGGGCTCATGTCTCATCGGGAACATCTGTAGTTATTTGCCTGACCCACCTAGGAAGGATACTAAACTTCAATAACCATATGTTATAGCATCCCGACATGATTCATCTTATGGGGGTATTCTAATCCCATGCAATTCATGAGATGACTTCTCTTTGAATTATTACTCAATCGAAGGCCTAATTGTCATCCTCTTAT
This sequence comes from Nicotiana tomentosiformis, assembly GCF_000390325.3. Classification (NCBI taxonomy): domain Eukaryota; kingdom Viridiplantae; phylum Streptophyta; class Magnoliopsida; order Solanales; family Solanaceae; genus Nicotiana; species Nicotiana tomentosiformis. The sequence goes on from NC_090819.1 coordinate 40,407,763, forward strand.
CAATTATCATAATTACACTCTCATTCTACTACCAGGGCAGCATTCCATCTTTTCTAAATGCCCCTATTCTTTAAAATCCCCTGAGTTCATTCAAGCTATACTGAGCTTTTTATAACTTACAGAAACCATCAGCTCTCTTGTTTTGATGGGTTTAATCCCGATGGCTCACTCACCTTTTCTTATCCTTACTCCTATCTACCTAAAACCTTGTCGCTCTACCATACTTTAGCTTGCGACCTACACATATCTATTTATACTACTCACAACCTTCCTTTAACTTGCTAGCACCATTGATTTCCTTATGTTATTTTGGAGCTTCAAGCGAGACATCACATCGTCTCTAACTCTTCTTTACTCTCTTAACTAGATCTCTCGGTACTTGGAAACCATAGTTACTTACCTCTATGCCCTTGTGCTCGTAGGGTTGATTCTTAATTGAAATTTCGATTGGCTCCCTAGTGGCACTCTCTTTTATTTCCCTAACACTTATACTGTACCTTTTACTACCCCAACTCCTATTTGAATATTTCTCAAGGATTACGGTGTCATATCTGCGTAACTGAATTTCCTATGCTAGGTCTCACTATGTTTATCTTTCATGATCTACTGATTTATCTGAGTCCTCTTGTTTAGCCATAACTAAGCTCTTCCTAAATCAACTACTAACTACTCGTCAGTCCATGATCATATTTATATTCTGCGTAACCTCTCTTGGGTTATGTCTTTTGTCGTAACTTACCTTTTGCACTGGCTCCTAATGTATCAAGTGTTCATTTGCACTTATTTATCAATAACATCTGGTGTGGGAACCCTTACTGCCTCTCGCTGACATCGTGCTTGCAAAATATTCTGGAGTCACAACGTATCTGTAGGATCCGAATAAATGCAATCTCATCCATTTTGCCTGTTTACCGCATTCTTCCTTTACCATTCCATAGTTACCTTTTTCACATATTCACTGACTCATACTTGCCTTGCGGTAACCCCTCTATACCAAGGATAACTGAATTTCTTACGCACGAGGGTGACACCTCGTGTAACTGGCACACTTGGTCCCTTAAGCTTAACTCTACTCACAGTGCTTGCTTTCAGGAAGCGTTTTCCTGAATGACCTTTAAAGGTTATTCTTCCGTTGTCCATTTTATTATTGTCGGAATGTGATCTCTGAAATTCTCACTATGCCGACTATTATAAAATCCATCGGTCCCTAAATCATGTTCGATTTCTTTTTCTTGTTTCCTAACCCATACTAATTTCTATTACCCCGGAGGTCTAACTTAGCCTTCTAGTAATCATGTTGGAGTCACCAAATCATTTCTCGAAATAAGGATATGACTTTATGGCTTATATTATTTATGGTCTCAAGACCTGTCACCTCCTGTCTTTTACTTCACTTGACTATAGACTCTGTCATCCTGTCATATTTTGAATTATCGTTATCACCAATTTATCATGTCTTACTCATAATACTTCATTTACTCTCTTCTTATTCTCCTGCTAATATCTATGTCTATTACCTTATTCTAAAAACTTCAAAAAAATATTCTTTTGCTTTTAGCTCCCCTTGCTCCATCTAATGACTCTTCAGGTCACCTAACATTCTCTCTTGACTAGGGAGGGGAGCCATACTAAGATAAATATTTATCCCTTCTAGGATTCCACTGCATGTCTTCTAAAATTTCTCGACATTCTGGTATTCATGTCTGCCAGTTCTATTCTAGAGTGCACCATCTGGGTGTCTCACAAGGAGATCTATTATCACGGTTGCACTATCCTTCAAAAAAATTAGCTAATGATAACAATCCATCGACCATTTTGGGTTACTCTAACCCCACCTGGATCCTGATGTCCCACCTTTCTCTTAAAAAATAAATGTTAGCTCCCATAGGGCATAACTGAGATGGGTGTGGCCAATTGTATATATCTCTGTTACTGTGAAAGTAACTCAGAATGCTTACATTTCTCTGCCTGAATTGTAAATATTGATAATCTTAACTAACTGAGTACCACGTGCCCTTCTTCACCTTGCTTACTTTGTTGAAAGTTGTGTCTACCTTCTGGTTCTCTTATTGATTTTTACCATATAGATGGATAAATATTCATGCCTTAGGGTTCTTTATCAAGAAGCTTACACGTCGTAGTACACATATGATCTGTTGAAGACCTCATATTTACTCATCGTAAGCATGATGTAAAATCGATTTCTTCTGACTCAACTCTTCTACAACTACATTCAATCTCTTACCAACTGTCTTGCTGGATGTAGGTACCATTGTATTACAAATAAAATAAAAGTTAGGAGTTTGAATTCTTACAACTTAGCTCTACCACACGATCTAGAGTAAGAATAAAGAGTGATAATCCTAAATGACCTGTAGCCTCCTGCTTTTATGTTTGGGGCACAACACACCCATAAACAAGACTCTACTAGACATGGCTTGTAGACTCCCTGGGATAGAAATTCTCTGATACCAAGTTTGTCATGCCCCAAATCTGAAGAGGCGTGGCCGGCACCCGGTGCGATACTCGGCCCGAGCGTACCACTCTGTAACTGTGTACTCTGGTGGGGTAACCCTCAACTTAGGCCGATGAGGCCATATTCTGAATCATCTGAAAATAACGTCGACAACCAGCAATACCAAACTAAACATCTACATAGGGCTGGTAAAGCGACAATACTGATATATAAAATGTACATGACTCGTCTACAAGCCTCTAGGGATAACTGAACTGTATTATGGTCGGGACAGGGCCTCGACCTACCCATCAAACCTGTATATATAAAATGGACTCCAAAGTATAAACCTGGTAACTCCAAGGAAGTGGAGCTTACCAACCAAGCTGATGTTTGACTTTGTCTACTAGGAAGGTCTATCCAGTTGTCTATTAGGACATGCAGGCATGAAATGTAGTGTCCCCAATTGGACATCAGTACGAAATAATGTACCGAGTACGTAAGGCAAAAAAATACCTGAAGGCTGAAACTGAACTGATAATATAATAACTGAAAGTACCTGGGAGTCAAATATAATTTGAAGATATGCTTACCTGGTGATACTGACTCATCTCTCTCTTAATATAGTAAGTAAAATAGTTGTTCGGCCCTATAAGGCTCGGTATGTGTAACTGCTCTACCGTAATAGGCTCGCTCGTAGGCGCTCGGCCATACTAGGCTCTGTATCTCGGCCATTCTGGGCTCGCTCATAGGCGCTCGGCCATAGTTGGCTCGGTATATAACTTACCATCTGATCAGAGGTTGCCCAATAGGGGCCTGCCCACCGATTATAGCTCGGTGGTGGTGCAAATACTATAATAATCTGTATATATAAACTCTTTTCTCTCCTGACTGAAAGAAGACAATACTTAACTGAATATAAAGTACCGATAAGGGAGAATACTATAGCTTATAAGACTAGGATAATGTACATAAATTCAGGAATACGAACTTCTCTTTATGCCTCGTTATCAATTGCGTGTCGTTACAGGATCATGCCAAAATGAAGGAAAGGTTTAGCTTTAACATACCTTAACTCCATTAAGTCCTTAATACCTTCCAGGCAATTATTAAAAAAACTCAACTCAATCTACCACGACATAAGGAGATTCAAAATCAGTGTTGAGTAAAGGCTAAGTCCGCAACATAAACTAGTAGCTCATTTACGTAAATTTGGGCAGCATTTCCCCTGTAACAAGGCCCTCCTCCAATACTATATACCAACAACAACAAGAACACAACAATAACAACATGAATGCATCGTTTTCCAACCTTATCTCCATCACAATATACCACAAAACAACCCACACACCCTAATCACTTGATACATAAAACGACAACAATAGTAGTGTTAAACAACCTAAAATATGTAATGACGAACGACCAGCCAACCATTCCGTCATTATGTGGTGTTTATCCACACCGTTTCTCCTCCAAAACTCCATATAACATCAGCACAAGAGGCCAACACGAGTGGACTACAAAATAGCCCACTAAAAGTGAAATAAATCGAACTCACGGCTTCCGATCACCGTCCCGTGATTTCTAACTATTAGGAAATGAATTTATCAACCTTCCTTGACATTTAAAATCTTAAATACAGAAAATAGGCGTTTTATGAACTATGAAATACCTTCCAAAACTCAAACTACAAAGAAAAAGAGAGGCGATATAGTGATACATACGTCGTAGGGATCATTCTAATGTTATCGCTTCTTGATTTCGTACCCGGGATGTTAATATTCTTTGAAACCCTTGTAGTGAGTTTAAGGGTAAGTTTTTGTGGGGTTCTATGGTCGTTTTCTATGAAAAATGAAGAGAAAGAAGATTTGAAACCCTATATATATCAACTTTTGAAAAGTCAAAGAGGTGCTAGCTTGGCACCCTAGCATTGTCCCTTCTTCCGACGCTTATATCATTTTATACGGATGTTGTATGAATGAACGGTTAAGAGCATTAGAAACTAAATTCCAAGATCTTCATTTAGGTATATAATATGTCCCAAAAAGACCTCATATAATACACTAAATGTATTGCTCAAAAAGCTTCAGTGACACACCTACTTGTCACTGATGCAGTCTGCGCAGTCTTGCGAAACTGCACATATCTCTCTACTCCAATATTGTATAGACGAACGGTTTAATGATTTATAAACTAGACTCATAGATAGTCAATTTAATATGTGGATCATCCCGTAACTCCAAGTACATTTGGAGAAAAGCTTAGCTATATTTGACCTAAAGTTCAGCATATTTATGAATGTAACTTGTGATGACCTTTTCCAACTTTTGTTCCACAAATCGCTTGACTTCAAAACATAATACACAACTACCATACGACTAAAATAACTCATAAAATAGTCTCCTTACAATGTTAAGCACCCTAGTCTCACCCCAAAAGTACATGTTATAACATTCACAACTGGTCGACTTTTGACGAGACTTATTTTCTTCAATTCGTTTAGCTTCTAAGCCTTCCAACCCTCTTGGTACTTGTTATTCATGATCTTAAATATTTTTAACCTCCAAGTTAACATTATTAACTCTATGTACTTTCATAGATGATCTCATTTTATAGCTTACATCAATTGACTTGCGACATACTTTTACGTACGAAAACATAGGGTGTAACAACTAAGTGTCCCAATTCAAACCAAAACTCCCCGGAAACCAAACCAACCACCCCGACAAGTTACATAAAGACAAATACACATATGTAAAGCATCAAGTAAAGGAAATAAGGCTAAAGTGCTCTAAATGATCGGCGTGGTCATTATATTCTCCCCCACTTAAATAAATGTTCGTCTTCGAACGATTCTAGAATCAGACATAGGGTCTCAAAAAGGTAAGGATATCTTCTCTGTATCTCCTGCTCTATCTCCCAAGTAGCCTCCTTGACTGGCTGCCCTCTTTGGTGAAACTTCACCAATGCTATGTTTTTTGACCTCGACGTTTGAACCTGCCAGTCCAAAATGGCCACCGACTCCATATCTTAAGTCACCTTGCTGAAGTCCAATAAATGTGACGGATTCCAAAAGTACTTTCGGAGCATAGAAACATGAAACACTAGGTAAAATCCCGATAGACTAGGTGGCAAGGAAAGTCTGTAAGCCATCTCTCCAACTTTCTCTAGCACATCAAAAGGACCAATATACTGACCCCTAAACTTGCCGTTCTTCCCGAACCTCATCACACCCTTTATGGGAGAGACTCGAGTAGAACCTTCTCACCAACCATATATGACACATCACGAGCCTTCCTATCCGCATAACTCATCTGCCTAGAATACGCTATACGAAACCGCTCTTGGATCAAATTCACTATCTCCAAAGCATCACGAACCAAATCAGTTCCCAAGAACCTAGCCTCCCCAGGCTCAAACCAACCAACCGGAGAATGACATATCCTCCCATATAAGGCCTCATATGGAGCCATTTGGATACTCGAGTTATAGATGTTGTTGTACGCGTACTCTACTAACGGTAGAAACTGCTACCATGATCCCCCGAAATCAATGACATGGGCTCATAACATATCCTTCAATATATGAACAGTACGTTCGCACTATACCTCCACTTAGGGATTAAATGTCATACTCAGCTCGACCTATGTGCCCAACTCTCCAAATATTCAATGTTAACTGAGTGCCTCAAACCGAGATAATAGACACGGGCACACCATGAAGGCAAACAATTTCTTGAAGATAAGTGCGAGCCATCTGTTTTGAAGAGTAGGTATTCATGACTGGAATGAAGTGTGCAGACTTCATCAGTCTGCCCTCAATGACACACAATGCATCAAATCTTCTCAAGGTCCGTGGAATCCCAACTATAAAATTCATAGTGATATGCTCCCACTTCTACTCCGGAATATCTAGCCTCTAAAGCAAGCCGCTAGGTCTCTAATGCTCGTACTTCACCTGTTCACAGTTCAAACACCGAGCAAAATACTCTACAATATCCTATTTCATCCTCTGCCATCAATAGTGCTACCTCAAATCACAGTACATCTTTGCAGCACCCAGATAAATGGAATTCCGCAAACTATGGACCACCTCAAGTACTATCTCTCTCAATCCATCCAAATTTGAAACATAAATCTGACAATGTAGCCTCAATACCCCATCATCACCAATAGTAACCTCCTTAGCATCACTGTGTTTCACCGTGTCTCTTAGGACAAGCAAGTTGTGATCATCATACTAACGTGCCTTGATGCGCTCGAACAAGGACTATCGTGATCCAACACTAGCAAGAACCATGCTAGGCTCCGATATATCAAACCTCATGAACATGTTGGCCAAATCCTGAACATTCAAAGTTAACAATCTCTCCCTAGCTAGGATAAAAGCAAGACTACCCATTCTCTCCTCCTTCCTAGTCAATGCATCGGCCACCACTTTAGCCTTCCCGGGATGATAAAGAAGGGTGATATCATAGTCCTTTAGTATCTCTAACCACCTCCATTTCCTTAATTTTAGATCCTTTTACTTGAATAAGTGCTGGAGACTCATGTGAACCATGAACACCTCACAAGACACGCCATAAAGATAATGCCTCCAAATCTTGAGCGCGTGAACAATAGCTGCCAACTCCAAATAGTGTATTGGTTAGTTTTTATCATAGGTCTTCAACTAGCGAGAAGCATAAGCAATAACTCTACCACCCTGCATCAACACACACCCAATGCCAACCCGTGAAGCATCACAATAGACTGTATCAGCACCCGATCCCGAAGGAAAAACAAGAACTGAAGCTGTAGTTAAGGCAGACTTGAGCTTCTAAAAGCTCTACTCACGCCCAGTGGACCTCCTGAATGAGGCATCCTTCTACGTCAATCAAGTCAATAGGGCTGCTATAGATGAAAACTCCTCCACAAAATGACGATAATACCCAGCCAACCTAAGAAAACTCCAGATGTATGTAGCCGTAGACAGTTTGGGCCAACTCTGAAGTGCCTTAATATTTTTCAGATCGACCTTAATCACCTCATTAAAGACCACTGACCCATGAATACCATTGAGTCTAACTAAAACTCACACTTGCAGAGCATATAGCTTCTTCTCACTCAAAGTATAGAGTATGATCCTCAAGTGCTGTTCATGCTCCTCCTTGCTGCTATAGATGAAAACCCCTCCATACCAATATGATGAAGGAATCCATATAAGGCTAAAATACGATGTTCATCAAGTGCATGAAAACTGATGGGGCATTCGTCAGCCCAAAAGACATCACCAAGAACTTATAGTGCTCATAACGGGTCCTAAAAGCCATCTTAGGAATATCTGAAGCCATGACCTTCAACCGATGGTACCCCGATCTCAAGTCAATCTTCGAGAATACCCTAGTATGTTGAGGCTGATCAAATAAATCTTAAATGCGCGGTAGTGGGAACTTGTTCTTGATAGTAACCTTGTTCAACTACCTATAGTCAACGCACATCCTCATAGAACCATCTTTCTTCTTAACAAATAACACTGGTGTACCCCAAGGTGCACACTAGGCCTAATGAAACACTTATCAAGAAATTCTATAAGTATTCCTTTAATTCCTTCAACTCCATTGGTGACATGCGATATGGTGGAATAGAGATGGGCTGGGTGCCCGACAACAAATCAATACCAAAATCAATATCCATGTTGGGTGGCATGCCCGACAGGTATGCAGAAAATACATATGAGAAATCCCTTACTAGTGGAACTGACTCAACAGCAGGAGTATCAGCACTAACATCTCTCACAAAGTCTAAATACGCCAAGAACCCCTTCTCAACCATCCGCTAAGCCTTCAAGTATGAAAGTGTGACCAAGAAAACCTCTCTGCTCCACCCTAGGAAACCCCGACATTGCTAATCTCACGGTTTTAGCATCACAATCAAGGATAGCATGGTACGGAGATAGCAAATCCATGTCCAAAATCACCTCAAAATAAACCATGATGAGCAAGAAAAGATCAACTCTAGTCTCATAACCCCCAATGGTAACCACACACGATCGATATACATGATTCACCATAATAGAATCACCCACTGGTATAGATACATGAACATGCATATCTAAAGAGTCACGAGGCATACCCAAATAACGAGCAAAATAGGATGACACATAAGAGTAAGTTCAATCAGGGTCAAATAACACTAAAGTATCCCTGTGTCACACTGAAACAATACCTGTGATTATGGCATCGGAAGCAACTGCCTCGGGCCTGGTGCGAAATGTATAACAATGGGCCTGTCCATTTCCTCACTAGCCTTCTCCTCTAGGGCGACCTCGGACTGACTGAGCCCCACCCGTACCTGGTTTTGTGGGTTGTGTAGCTATTGGTGCTGGAACGATAGTCATTGCGCTCTACGGTGGTGCAGTACTTCGAAGTCTGTGGTAGTCCTTCTTGAGATGACTCAAGTCTCCACACTAGAAACAGCCCCTCCTTTGACGAGACTGTTGATTCTATGATCGACCCTGATAACCTGAATAATTGCCTGAGGAACCCTGAATAGATGAGGCACAGTAAGAACTCTGTGCTGGTAGTGCACTGAATGATGACTGAACTGGGCGAGCACTGTATGAGTTGTGGCTAGTTGATGAAACACGAAGAATCTAATGAAACAGCCTTCTTGAGATGACTCAAGTCTCCACACTAGAAACAGCCCCTCCTTTGACAAGACTGTTGATTCTGTGATCGACCCTGATAACCTGAATAACTGCCTGAGGAACCCTGAGTAGATGAGGCACGGTAAGAACTCTGTGCTGGTAGTGCACTGAATGATGATTGAACTGGGCGAGCACTGTATGAGTTGTGGCTAGTTGATGAAACACGAAGAATCTAATGAGCTGCATGAGCAGGCCTAAAAGGACGACCTCTGCTATAATGTGACTGGCCTCTAGACGAGGCATAACCAAAACCACTTCAACCATGGGGCCTCTTGGCCTCCCGCACCTCTCTCTCAAGCTTGAGAACATGCTCCAAACGTCTAGCAATCTCAACCACCTGGTCAAACCTAGCACCCGTCTTGAACTCTCAAGCCTTTCTATATCGTAGGCCATAGTTGAGGCCATCAATAAACCTCCTGATCTTCTTACTCTCAGTAAGGACCAAAAATACCGCATGACGTGCTAACTCTGTGAACCTCATACTGGGTCACAATCATGCCCTCATGGCGTAGATGCTCAAACTCCCTACGCAACTCCTCCCTGCGAGTCTATGCGATAAACTTCTCTAAGAAGAGAACTGAGAATTGATGCCACATAACTGGTGTTGTGCCAGCTGGCCTTCCTGACTCATAGGTCTGCCACCATTTGTAAGCTGAGCCCATCAGCTGTAAAGTAGTGAAAGTCGACTCCATAAGAGTCCACAATAGTCGATGTCCGATGAATCTAGTGACATTGATCAAGAAAACCCTTAGCATCCTCTAACTCTTCTCTACTAAACTAGGGAGGAAGAAGTCTCTGAAGTCACTCCAGTGTCTTCTGCTCCTCATCAATAAAAGATGGCCCAACCTCGACCCGAGTAGCAATAACTGGCTAAACTGGAAAAACCCTAGTGTATGATAACCCTGAGCTAGCTACTCCGGTATATGGGTGGCGGGAGTCTAGGCTCCTCCCCTAGCTTGAGAGGTAGCTGGTGCAACTGGTATCATGCTCGCCTAAGCCAAGCTCAAGTACACACTCAAACTCTGGGCCAAGGTCTCTTGAAGACTAGGCATTGCAGCAGGTATCGTCGGTGTCTGAGCTGGCCCCATCGGCTCACCAATATCCGATACCTGCTCCTCCATAAGAGCATTTGGTAGCTCCACATATGCTGCTCTAGCTATAGCACGAACCCCACCTCGTCCTCTACCCCATCCTCTCATGACTATGATTGGAGGCACTGGTGCCTAGCCATTTGATCTAGCTAAACATGTCCTTGCCATATGTGAGAGAATAGAAGAGTAAAGGTTCAAAATTCAGAAATAACAAATCCACACGACAAGAATGCAAGAAAGTGAAGTTTTCCTAGCAGGTCGGTAGCCTCTCGAATATAAGTATAGACGTCTTTGTACTGATCCGCAAGTTTCTACTAAACTTGCTCCTGACCCATAGAACCTATGAACCTAGGGCTCTGATACCAACTTCTTACGACCCAAAACTACCAATCGGTCGTGATGTCACCGAGCTTACTTGCTAGGCAAGTCAAACATAATAAGAGCGGAACAAAATAACGGAAATAACCAGAGTAATACAAGTCTAAAGCAAATAACATAAAATAACTGAGTCGATACATAACAAATCCCTCAGGCCCGGTAAATAGAGAGTCATGAGCTCTAAAACAGAAATACAAGTTTGGAATACCATGTAAAATACTGTCTGAATGAAAGCAACCGTATAGAAATGAAAAGAGATGCCAAGACCGCGGTCGAGATACAGCCCTACCTCGTCTCCCAAAATTATCAAAGTAAAAAAATACAGATACTCTTGGCTTGATCTAACACTTGGATCTACACAATTAATTGAAGAGTATAATATGAGTACAATAGACCCCATGTACATAGCAAGTACCATAACTGACATCGACGAGGTAATAGAGGCAAGAATTATCAATGATACTCGCTAATAACCTGTACAGTTTATGAATCTCACAAGTACACAACAATAATATCAATAAGTCATGGATCACATATAAATCTTCCTCGGTGCAAAGATAGTGTAACATGCTCTGTGTCAGTTAATCAATCCTGCATATAGAGAGATATGCAAAACAAGGCATGTATTCATTCCCGATCTAGCATATAGACAATATATGCGAATAAAAGAAATTGCAAGTAGAGAAGAAATGCAATAACCACAACACACATTAGCCAGTTTCCCCATACTGCGTGTACACCATCGAGAGAGAAACATTAGAGGGTAACCCTAGGGGGATGGAGCCTTATCCAGACATTGAAGAGACAACTCACGTGCAATATATAACCGCTGCATAGACCACTCACATGCTAAAATAACTCAGATCTTCCTGGAAAACTCACGTGCTACCAACCCAGTCCATATCACACAGAAGCATATATGAGAATAGATGTACATAAACAATGGATATCAATTTATATATTCATGGACTGATATAAGTGACCTGCTAAAGTGCAGGCATTGGCAAAGTGTGTTACCACAGTTCTAGTCAAGAGATTACGCCACTAGAATAGCAATTAACATGCTTGGAAAAGAGATCAACTAACAAATAATCTCTACCATGATTCAACTAGCTCACAAAGGGAGTTCAACATAAGAAACATGATAACATGAATCTTAGAAATCAATTCAAGGCATATAATACCCTAATCACTACCCCGAACATGGATAATACCCCGGTGTATGCACATGGGCTCAATCCCCTCACATGTGAGCCACCCATAGCACGTAGCTATCATAAATTACTCAGGAAACTAGTGCCTCAACAAAGTTTAGGTAATATACTTACCTCAAGAAAGCTAAACAAGTACTCTAAAAATCTCTTCTTGCATGAATCAACCTCCGAACGACTCGAATCTAGCCAAAATAACTTAATATCATCAATAAATGCCATAGGAAACAAGCCAAACAATAAGGCTAAGATCTTGATTCAGTTATACAAAATCAACCCAAAAATCCAACCTAGGTCCACACCTCGGAGCCCAACAAAACTCATAAATTCCGAACATTCATTTCAATACGAGTCCATATATATGTATTTCATCCAAATCCTACCTCAAATAGACCCTCAAATCATCAATTTTTACTTTAGATAAGTTTTTACTACCAAAATTCCCAAATTTTTAATTAGATTCACCAATTAAATGCTAAAATAAAGGTTGGAATCATGAATAATAAACAAATCTGAGTCGAAAATACCTACCCCAATCCAAATCGTGAAAATCTTCTCTAAAATTGCCCAAATCCGAGCTCTAGATCTCATAATGTGATAAGAGAACCAAAACCCTCGAAATAGAGTACTTAAGTGATTCTGCCCAGTTAAACACTACGCGATCGCGGGACCTATATTGCGATCATGAAGACAAATCCTATGCCCATCTGCTGCCCCTTCTCCGCAAACTCGAGGCCTTCCACGCGAATGTGATGCTCAATCCTGTCGGGCCTAAGCGGACGCGGTAGCATGCACGTGAACGCGAAGACCAAATGCATGCCATACCCCCAGCCGACCTTAATTCCTCTACACGAATGCGGCTCCTTAGTCACGATCGTGAAGGCCACTTCCCCTCCTGCTCCGCTAACGTGACCACCAAATTGCGAAGGCGAAGAACAAACACCATCTGCCACCAAAATACTCTGCGATCACGACACCACATCTGCAATCGCGAAGCATAACAGAACATGAGAAAACTAGCAGTTCTAAAATAAAGGAAAATGGTCTGAAACCCATTCGAAACACACCCGAGACCCCCGAGACTCCATCCAGTTACACCACTAATCCCAAAACATAACATGGACCTACTCGAGTCCTGAAATCATATAAAAAAATATCAAAACCATGAAGCACACTTCAATTCAAGCCTACGGAACAAATCCAAATTTCAAAATTCAAAACTTGCGTCGAACATGCCTATAAAACTCGAATGATCTCAAATTTTTCATGCAAGTCTCAAATGACACAACGGACGTATTCTAACTTATGAAACCACAATCCGAACCCCGAAACCAAACCAAACACTCTGGCAAGTCACATAACAACAAATACATATATGAAAAGCATCAAATAAAAGAGATGGGGCTAAAATACTCAAAACGACCGTCCGGGTAGTTACAATATATCAAGACCTCAATCTTCATACCAAGACATGATTCATGTCAACAACTTTTATATCAAATCACTGCATGAGTAAAAAATATGTATATGCACATGATCAGGACCCAATATCTATGTATATAAGAGCCAATGCATGAGTCTAAGTTACCAATACATGCTCCTGGTCCAATATCTATGTATATAAGAGCCAATGCATGAGTCTTATCTACCATGCTCCTGATCCAGTATCAATTTATATAAGAGCCAATGCATGAGTCTAAGCTACCAATACATGCTCCTGATCCTTTTCTCAACAACTCACAGAAAAAATCCATGTACCTAACATAGGCCACGTGTCCAACAAGCACAAAAAGAATCACAGGTGTCTACGCTCAAAGGGCCCAAGGTAACATGGGTAATCATCTAACTCCGGAGTGAATCCAAATGGTGATCATTTGATATTTAATGCTCATTAATCAAACATTGTGAAGCGCAACCCTTCTAATCATAATATCATCAATAATCGATAATTAGTATCCGCTCACATTGTCCTTGGTGCCAAATGCCTCAATATTTTCACAACATCCAATGCTCCAACTCATGCATATGTGTATGAAACGATGTAATGAAAGAGCACCAGAGGTGATAATAATAATGCTGATAAAAAGCTCATATGGCTAAAAGATGGGCATAGCAAATCATGTAACTCAATTCATCACAACGGCTCAATAAGTAATTTAGCATGTTCTAGCTTTATCATATTATTTATCATGAGTCAATTAGGCCATAGAAACAACCAAAAACATGGAGCAATAAGATAAGTGTATGACGACAAATTTATAATAATGCTCAATATGGCAAAGCAATCCTTTGTGTCAAATCAACAAGTCATAACCCAAGGCATGCTCCAAGATCATAAATTTAATATATCACGTAGTCATAAAATCAATTTGGACATGAATAACAATTTCACATAATCTAACAAAGCAAAAAATTCAAGTCAACAATACCGAATATGATCAAGACCTAGTTACGTATATACGCTCGTTGCCACGCATATACGTGGATCCTAAATCGTGAATCAATTAGCAAAATGATCAACTATAGGGAAAATTTCCTCTTACAAGGATAGATAAGAGACTTACCTCCTCCCGGCAAGCTTTAATCAACAAAAACCACATCTTCCTTTCAAATCCAACACCGAACTACAAGAATCTAGTCAAATACAACTGAATAGCATCAAACAAAGCCATAGGAATCAATTTCAAACAATAAAACTTCAATCTTTAATCAAATCCCTAAAAGTTAACATGGTCCCACATGGTAAAAACCCGAGTCAAGGGGTAGATCGCGGCTACCCATAACCCCACGAGTCCAAACATGTGATTGTCACGACCCAAATCCCTCCTAGAGGATCGTGATGGTACCTAGTCTCTAAGACTAGGTAAGCCTAACAAATGTTAAAATTTAACGGAATAAAAATAACTCAACTATTAATTAAAGACTGATAAATGATGTAACACGGCCGAAAATGCCCAACAATCATAGATCCCAATATCAGTAATATGGAGATATAAGCTCTACTGAAAGTACTCAAGAAATCTCATAAGATTAATATTTTGGAAGGTGACATCGAGGCCTGTCAGCGGATGGGCAGGTATACCTTGAAGTCTCCACAAAATATGGATCAACTCACCAGTGCCCAGCACGATCCGAGATAACTGGATCTGCACAAAAATGTGTAGAAGCGTAGTATGAGTACACCACAAATGGTACCCAGTAAGTATCAAGATTAACCTGTGCAGAATATCAATACAATACAAACAGCGAGAAACATAACCAATTAAATAGCAACAAAGACAGGCAAGTGAAGACACGACAGAATTTACCAAAGCATGTCAAACCAAAGTGAAATCAATTAAGGGAAACAATGATATGCTCAATTCATCAAGCCATCTCAGCACAAGAATACCATCAAGAATGACCCCGAATTGCAATAAAACATAAAAAACAATTCCTGTTATGACGCTGCGTTAGCTTCATATTTTTAAAACACATTTTTTCCTAAATAGTTTCACGCGCATAACCCCCTTATGTCGCCGTGTGTGCATCACAGTGAAGCATTTCCCTTTACTTGCAACACGCACATAAGCCTCCTTATCTCGCTGTATACACATCAATATACACACCACCCTTATATTTTCTCGTGTGCATCTCAATCACATCACATCAATCAACTGCACCACATATGCACATATGCCATGACATCGTTCGAACAACAATACCAATGCCATAACAACACATAGACTCTGGCTCAACAATAATATGTATAATAATTTCAAAATACAAGGATATGGGGAGTAAATTAATAATGAAATGTGCTTCATATAACCACAAGTTCAATTCAAGGAATATTAATAGCCTATGGGTCTAATCTAGTCAATTCCCACACATACACCTGTGTACACACTCGTCACCTTATGCACATCATATCACATAGTTCAAATAACACAATTAGACCAAATCCTAAGGAGTAGTTTCCCCTACACAGAGTTAGGCAAGATACATACCTCAATTAGGCCAATTCAACACTCAAAAATACTTTTTCTTTTAAAATTCACCTCCGCTCGTCTCAAATCTAGTAAAAAACAACTTAATAATATCAAATAATGCAAGAGAAATCAATATCAATTAATAAAGCTAAGATAGACACAATTCTCTAAAAGTCAACCTCGGGCTCGCCCGATCAAAACCTGAGTCAAAGGATAGATCTCGACTACCCATAACCCTAGCAGTCCATATATGTGTTTGGTTTTCAAATCCGATTCCATTCGACACTCAAAATCCAAAATTTTTATTTTTCAAAACATAGACAAAATTTCCCAAACTTTCTCTTCAAATATCATGATCTAGATGTTAAATCGCAAAAATAGTCATGTAATATCATCAAAATTTAGTCAAAATCACTTAACCAATAGGTTTGTATGAAAATCTCCTCCTAAAATCTCCTCCCACTGAGTCTAGGGCTCCAAAATGTTATAAAATTAAACTAAGTCCCTAAATCCCAACCTTTTGTTCAGCTTCTAATGTTGCAAATGCGAACCCCATAAAAGCGACAAGTGAATCGAGAATGCGATGCCTACTGAACACTGGGAATGTCTCAAATGCAACACTAACTTCGCCATTTGTGAAGTCAGTCCCCGTCGCAAAAGCGGCCAATTGGTCGCTAGTGTGACATGCCCAGCCCCAGACCCCTTCTCACATTTGCGATGCTAGATTCGAAATGCGAAGCCTGCCACCCCACTTCCCCCTTCGCAAATGCGATAACCATTTTGCAAATGCGTTACTCGCAAATGCGAACTGGTGCTCACATTGCGATATTTGCAGCACCAGGCCTCTGAATTAATTAAATAATAGCTAAGGTGATACTTTAAAGTAGTAAATGGGTGCTGAAATAGACTAAGCCTACTTAGATTTATGCTCAATACAAGTAGTTAAAAATTAAATCTTAACAGTAGGTATGCGGAAGACATAATCTGATTAATTGTAATAATCTGATCGGTCGTTTTGTGTAATTACGCTCTTTTAACCCTTTTTATGCTTCACACTTGTGTGTTTATTACTTTATGACTTGCAGGGTTGATTAGTTTTGTTCCGGGAAGCTTTCGAGTTAATTTAAACCCTTTGATTCTAGAGTTGAAAGTTTAAATTAGAAATATTGACTAAACTTTGACTTTTGTAAAAACAATCCAAGAACTATGTTTTGATGGATCCGATAGCTTCGTATCGTGATTTTGAACTTGGGAGTATACCCGAAATTGATTTCGGAAGTCCGTAATTTGATTTGTGTTGATTTGCCAAAAATTGGCAATTTGAAGTTAAAATATTTTACCGTAGGTTAGCTTTTAGCTATCGAGCTCAAAATTTGATTTTGGGACATGGAATAGGTCCGTTAAGGTATTTAGAACTTGTCTACAAAATTTGGTGTGGTTTGGTGTTGATTTGATAGTATTCGGAAGTTTAGTTGTAACTTTAGAAATTCTTGAACTTTACTTTGAAATTCGGGCGTTTTAGTGTTTGATTCGTAGTTTTAGATGTTATATTCATGTTTTGATCATGCAAGCGAGTTCGTTTGATATTTTTAGACTTGTGTGGATATTTGGTTTGGAGCCCTGAGGGCTCGGATGAGTTTCTGACATGTTTCAGAGTGGTTTTGAACTGAAATTGAACTGATGGTGTTGTTGGTGCTCAGGTATCACAATTGCGAGCACCAACGTCGCAATTGCAAAGGTGACAGTGGGGGCTCAATTGACGCAATTGCGACTTCCCCTTGGCAATTGCGAAGATTTCCAGATTTTGCCTTAGTTCGCATTTGCTAACACTTGTTCGCTTTTGCGATGCCCTCCAGTTCACAATTGCAAAGCCTTTATTGCAATTGCGATGATTTCTGAGGCTATCAGGGTTTCCAAATGTGAGCCCTCGTCCGCAATTGTAAGGGTTCGCAAATGCGAACTTTGTGTCGCAAATGCGACATTTGTATCTGGTACAAAGGGATGGGAGATGGGAATTTTGAAATCTTTCTCTATGTTTTGAATCCTAGACTCGATAGGAGGCGATTTGGAGAGGGTATTTTCACCTACAAACTTTGGGTAAGTGATTCTAATATATTTCTAATCATATTCCGTCAATATATCTTAGATTTTAATATCAAAATCATGTGAATCAGAGTGAAAATTGTGGAACTTTGTCAAGTTTTTGAAAAATTAGAATTTGAGTTTTGAGAGTCGATTTGGACTCGAATTTTGAAACTAATCACATATATGAACTCGTGGGATTATGGGTAGTCGAAATCTACCATTGGACTCGGATTTTGCATTTTATTAACTTTTTGGGGAAGGTGTAAGGATCTTAGCTTTATCTATTAATAATTGATTTTCCTTACATTGGTTGATGATATTAAGTCGATTTTGATTAGATTTGAGCCGTGTAGAGGAGAATTTTAGGGGAAAAGCTATTTTCGAGAGTTGAAAATGCCTAGTTGAGGTAAGTATCTTGCCTAACTTTGTGTGGGGGAAATACCCCTTAGGATTTGAGTTTGATTGTGTCTTTTGTGCTATATGAAAACCGTGTACACAAGGTGACGAGTAGGTACACGGGTTATACATGGTATTTGACCGGTTGAGGCTACTTAACTCTGTCCATGCAATAATTGAACAGTAGTATCATGTTCTAAATTCTCATAGTCAATCTATTCTTACTTGTGTTAGTCTATCTTGATATGCCTTAAATAATTTCGTTAATACTTGTTCTACATTCTAATTGATAAATTGCTCTCATGCTTTAGTTAAACTTGTTGCCGCTATCAATGTTGCATGTTATCTCTTTCATTATTGATTATCATTATTTGAAGTTATTGTTCGTGTTATCTCTTCCATTCTTGATTATTATTACTTGAAGTTATTGTTCATGTTATCTCTTTCCTTATTGATTTCATTATTTGAAGTCATTATTTTACGTTATCTCTTCCATCGTTAGTTGTTCTTATTTAATATCATGGTTATACATGATCTCATTGTTGAGTTGTTGGTGTTGAAGTTGTGAAAGTCGTTATCACGTTGAGGTGAAATTGTCATTGTTGAAACATCTTTCTTGTTGAGAGTTTTTACATTCGTTGTTATTGTCGATATTATTGTACACGTTATGGTGGAGCCATGGGAGATTATTGTAAAAATATTGATATTGTTGATTGTTGGAAAGTTGTGATATATGGGTACTTATGGTGCGAGTTATTATTGTGATGTGTTATTGACGCGAATGCGGAGGTATAAGACTTGGGGTTAATGTGCATGCGGCGGTATAAGGTGGGACTTATGTGTGTGTTGCTTGTAGGGGAACTACGTAAAGCCACGCGGCATCATAAGGTGGGCTAAAGTGCGTGTAGCTATTTTGGAAAAACTGTTTTCAAAACCTATTTCAATTGTAAGGCTCACGTAGCGGTATAAGGAAAGATTGTGATTCAAATTATGAATTGTGAATACGAGGCGATACCTCAGTTGTGATTTTTGATATATATACATGAGGCGGTACCTCAGCGGTGATTCTTATTGTACACGAGGTGGTACCTCGTTGTGATTGTTGTTGTTTATCTCATGTTGCAAAGAGTTCTGTTGGGAACACTTCTTGTTATTTTGTTCGTCCTTGTTTTTGTCGGTTATTGTCCGTATATGATCATTGTGGTTCTTTTTAACTAATTCCTTTATGTTATTTTCTTACTTACAATTCTGGTACTAGTTCATGCTGTTAACTGTTTCGTATCAGTTGTTCCTCCGCTTTCCATTATTTATCCTTATTACGTTTTCATACTGTTTATTTATATCCTAGTAGGTGTCTTAACCTGGTCTCGTCACTACTCTACTGAGGTTAGATTTGATACTTACTAGGTACCATTGTGGTATACTCATACTACGCTTCTGTACAACATTTTGTGTACATCCAGGTACGTCTGCTCGTGTCGGTCATTAGTGATCATCTATTAGCTGCTTTACGGAGACTTCAAGGTATGCTTTCCCGGTGTCCGCAGGCCTCGAAGTCACCTTCTTTTACTTTTACTGTTGTTGTATTTTTCATTTAGACAGTGATGTAGTAGACACTTTAGCTTACTCTATAGAGCTTATGATTCAGTTCCACCGGTCTTGGGGAGTGTATTGTTATTGATTATATTTTCAGGAGTTTATATCAGTTATTCAGACTTATTTTTAGTATTTTGTTGATTATTCCTATCAAATTATATTGAATGTCAGGCTTGCCTAGTCGTAGAGATTAGGTGTCATCATGACATCTTACAGAGGAAAATTGGGGTCGCGACATTAATGGCCAAAAATGAGGAAATTCAAACCTCAAACGTTCTGCCTATAAGGTAACTACTATTTTTTTTCTTTCCAGAACTTATACACTAGTTATTACCCAAAATCCTTTAGGTGTAATATAAGGTCAAAGATATTATTGCATATAAGTTATAATATACAGAATGATTATAACTATTGTAAGATCAAAGTATTCGTATATGTTGATATTATGAGAATATATTCATATTTGTTTTTTAATTATAAAAAAAAGGAAGCGGAAAGGCTAATGTGGAGCCATACGTCAACGATATAACCAAATCTTCTTTGTAGGAAAATAGATCAGAAGATGAATATGAAGTAAGAAAATTTTATTTATTAGAATATAGCCCTTTAAACTCGAAATAAACTCAAACAGATAAGAGGATAGAAAAGCTTTTGAATCCAGAAAAGGTTAATCTAATTTAAGAGCCTCAAAGCACTACTAACAATTGTTGTTGAACGCAAGATATAGTCTAAACTGATTTAACAATATTATAAATCCTTATAACATGGTTCTATTGTTTAAAAACAAAGCATATTATAAACCTTTAACAAGAAAGTTTTAAACAAGCAGAGAAAATAGGACTGATCTGGGCGCATAATAAAATGCTTAAAAGGTATTCTGTAACGATCCGACCGATCGTTTTGAGTATTTTAATGCAATTCAGTGTTTTATGTTCT
Source organism: Nicotiana tomentosiformis (assembly GCF_000390325.3). Taxonomy (NCBI): domain Eukaryota; kingdom Viridiplantae; phylum Streptophyta; class Magnoliopsida; order Solanales; family Solanaceae; genus Nicotiana; species Nicotiana tomentosiformis. Next base: position 40,428,569 of record NC_090819.1, read on the forward strand.
CCAGTAGCTTCATATGGTGTATAACGACTTTCACGTATTCGGAAGAATGATTATCATTTTAGAAGCTTTAAGTTGGAAGACTGACCAAGTTGGTTTTTTGCGTATTTGATCTTGAATCGGAGTTTTGACGGTTCCGTTAAGACCGGATGGTGATTTTGGACTTGGCGTATGCCCAGATTTGCATTTGGACGTTTCTAGAAGGTTTTGGCCATAATTGGCGAAAGTTGGAAATTTGAAAGTTTAAAATTTTCCTAAGTTTGACCATGGTTTGGAAATAAGAAAAGTCCAGATTCTTCCCTCTTTTACCCAGCCGCGGATGTCGCAATTGCGAACTCTTGTTCGCAATTACGACCACCGCAAATGTGAAACACATGTCGTAAATGCGAACTGTGACCCCAGCCTGCATAAGTCGCAATCGCAATAAAACCATCCCATTTGCGATGTCCCATCCAACCGCAAATGCGATAAAAGGTTTGCATTTGTGAACCCGCCTAAGCCCAATGCTCAGTCGCAAATGCGACCAAATGCCCGCAATTGCAAACATTTCTTCACAAATGCGAAAACTACCCTGCTCAGTCCCTCATCGCAATTATGAGCTCAACTTTGCAAAAGCAGAGTTCGCATTTGTGAATAGCTCATTGTAAATGCGAGACCTGCAGCCCAGAACCAAAACTGAAGCACACCAGCAGTCTTCAACCAACCCAAACTCATCTGAAACGCGTCCGAAACTCACCCGAGTCCCTCGGGCTCCAAACTAAATACACACACAAGTGTAATAACATCATATAAACTCGTTCGTGCGATCAACACACGAACATAACATCTAGAAAAACGAAACAGATATCAAAGCGCATGAAATTCAAAAGAAAACTCAAGAGCCTCTAGAATCGCAACGAAGCATCCGAATCCTATCAAACAAACTCCGAATGAAACCGAATTTTGCATACAAGTTTCAAATAGCAACATGGACCTATTCCAAGTGCCAAAACCAAAATATCTGAAACTGATAACCATAAAGTTAACCTACGGTCAAACCTAAGAAATTTCATAACTTTCAAATTGCTAACTTTCGGCAAAATAAGTCAAATCAACCTAGGGATCTCCGAATTCAATTCCAGAAATACGACCAAGTCAAAAATAACAATATGAACCTACCAGAATCGTCACAACATCGATCCGGGGTCGTTTATCGAAAATGTTGACCGTGGTCAACTCTAGCCTCATTTTCAGTCAAAATTTTCATTTTCTTCAAAATGTTACATAAGAACTTCTTGAAAAGCGACACGTACCACGCAAGCAAACCAAGAAACATCAAATTAAACTACAAGAGGTCTCGAATCATGAATTTTAAGGCTAGAACTCCGAACGACCTATCGGGTCATCACTCTAAAAGAAACGTTCGTCCTCGAACGGACATAGAAAGGTACCTGTACTGGTAAAAAGGTTGGGGTATCTACTCCGGATATCTGACTCGAACTCCCATGTAGCTGCGTCGATCGGCTGACCTCTACATTTCACTTTCACAGAAGGGAAACTCTTAGATCTCAACTTTCGAACCTGCCGGGCTAGAATAACCATCGGCTCCTCCTCATAGGCCAATTTTTCATAAAGCTGAACCTTGCTAAAGTCTTGAACATGAGTGTTGTCCTCATTGTACTTTCGAAACATGGAAACATGGAATACCGGATGTATCTGATAGGCTAGGAGGCAATGCAAGCATGTAGGCAACCTCCCCAACACTCTCCAAGATCCCAAATGGCCCAATAAACCCCGGGCTCAACTTGCCCTTCTTCCCAAACCGCATCACGCCCTTCATAGGTGACACTCGCAGAAGAACCTTCTCCCCCACCATATAAGTTACATCCCGAACCTTCCAGTTTGCATAACTCTTCTGTCTGAACTAAGCTGTACGAAGTCGTTCGTGAATCACCTTAAACTTTTCCATAGCATCATGGACCAAATCAGTGCCCAATAATCTATCATCTCTGGGCTCAAACCAACCAATCGTCGAATGACATCACCTCCCATATAAGGCCTCATACGGTGCCATATGAATACTCGACTGGTAACTGTTGTTGTAGGCAAACTCTGCAAGAGGTAAGAACTGGTCCCATGAACCGTCAAAATCCATAACATAAGCACATAACCTGTCCTCCAAGATCTGAATAGTGCACTCAGACTGTCCATCTGTCTGAAGATGAAGCGATATGCTTAGCTTAACCAATGTGAACTACATGCCTTGCTTAGAAATGATAGAAACGGGTACGCCGTATAGGCGGATAATCTCCTGAATTTAAACCTGAGCCAACCGCTCTGAAGAATAGGAAGTCTCCACCGGAATGAAGTGTGTGGACTTAGTCAACCGTTCAACAATAACCCAGACAGTGCCATATTTCTTCAAGGTTCAGGGCAAGCCTACCACAAAATCCATAGTGACGCTCTCCTACTTCCACTTTGGTATCTCCAATCTCTGAGTCAATCCACTCGGTTTCCGATGTTTATACTTCACCTATTGATAATTCAAACACAGAGATACATAAGCAACAATGTCTTTCTTCATTCTTCACCACCAATAGTGCCGTTTCAAGTCACGGTATTTCTTTATGGCACTTAGGTAAATAGAATAGCATGAACTGTAAGCCTCCTTAAGGATCAACTCTCTCAACCCATCAACATTTGGAACACAAATTCGGACTTGAAGCCGCATAACACCATCATCACCAATCACAACATCCTTAGCACCACCCCGTTGCACCATATCCTTCAATACCAACAAGTGAGGATCATCAATTTGGCGAGCCTTGATACGCTCCAACAATGAAGACTATGCCACCACACAAGCAAGAACTCGGCTAGGCTCCGAAACATCCAATCTCACAAACTAGTTGGCCAAAGCTAGAACATATGTGGCTAATGGCCTCTCCGCTACCGATAAATATGCCAAATTAACCATGCTCTCCGCCTTCCTACTCAATGCATCGGCCACTACATTGGCCTTTCCCGGATGATATAATATGGTGATATCATCGTCTTTCAACAACTCTAGCTATCTTCGTTGCTACAAATTAAGGTCTTTCTGCTTGAATAGGTGCTGGAGAATTCAATGGTCGGTATAGACCTCACAATAAACATCGTACAAATAGTTCCTCCAAATCTCCAGTGCATAAACAATGACTGCCAACTCTAAGTCATGACCGGGGTAATTCTTCTCATGAACCTTCAACTTCCGAGACGCGTAGGCAGTCACCCCACTGTCTTACATCAGTATCGAGCCTACCCCAATAGGTGACGCATCACAATACACGGTATAGGATCCCAAACATGTAGGTAACACCAACACTGGAGTTATAGTCAAAGCAGTCTTGAGCTTCTGAAATCTCAACTCATAATCATCGGACCATCTGAAAAGAGCACGCTTCTGGGTCAACTGGTCAATGGGACTGAGATAGATGAAAACCCCTCCACGATCCGGCTATAATAACCTTCCAAACCCAGGAAGATCCCAATCTCTATAGTTGAAGTAGGTCTGGGCTAGTTCTGAACTGTCTCAATCTTCTTAGTATCCATATTAATTCCCTCGGAAGATACCACGTGGCCCAAAAAGGCAACCGAGGAAGACGGTATCCATATTGAAAATATGGCATATAACTGAGGATCCTTTAGAATCTGAAGTACGATCCGCAGATGCTGCTCATGCTCTTGCCAACTGCGAGAGTATACCAAAATATCATCAATGAAGACGATCACATAAGAATCAATATATGGCTTGAACACCCGAATCATCACATCGCTTGGCACTCTTTGTGACCATACCAAGTCCAAAAGGTTGTCTTAGGGACATCCGATGCACTAATCTTCTACTAATGATAGCCAGATCTCAAATCAATCTCGAAAAATACCTTGGCATCCTGAAGCTGATCTAATAAGTCATCAATCCTCGGCAAAGGATACTTTTTCTTGATAGTGACTTTGTTTAACTGCTTATATTCTATGCACATCCTTGTCATCCCATCCTTCTTCACAAACAACATTGGCGCACCTCAAGGCGAGACACTAGGTCTAATGAATCCCTTATCAAGAAAATCCTGCAATTGTACCTTCAATTCCTTCAGCTCAATTGGGGCCATACGATATGGTGCAGTAGAAATAGGCTGAGTACCTGGAACCAAGTCAATGCAGAAGTTAATATCTATGTCGGGTGGAATCCTCGACAAATATGTAGGAAACACCTCTAGAAACTCACGCACAACTAGTACTGAATCCATGAAAGGAACCTCCGCTCTAGGATCTCGGATATAGGCCAAATATGCTAAATACCTCTTATTGACCAAACGCCGAGCCTTCACATAAGAAATAACCCTGCTAGTAGAATGTCCAAGAATCCCTCTCCACTCTAATCGGGGCAACCCCGGCATGGCTAAGGTCACCATATTGGCATGACAGTCCAAAATAGCGTGATAAGGTTATAGTTAATCCATGCCTAAGATAACATCAAAGTCCACCATCTCAAGAAGTAGAAAGTCTACCCTACTCTTAAAGTTCCCGATAGAAACCACACACGAGCGATAAGCACGATCTACCATAATAGAATCTCCCACATGCATGGACACATAGACAGGAGCACTAAAGAATCACGAGGCATAACCAAATTTAAAGCAAAATGGGATGACACATATGAATAAGTAGAGCCCAAATCAAATAAAACTTAGGAATCTCTATGGAAAATCAGAACAATAACTGTGATGATGGCATCATGTGACTCTGCTTCAGGTCTAGGTGGGAATGCATAAAGACGGGGTTGCGCCCCACCGCTATGACCTTCGTCTCTCGGACCCTCTCCCTTGCTGACCTCCACCTCTAATGGCCTAACCTCCACCTCTAGCATCATGTCCCCTGCCACTAGCTGGCTAAGTGGGTGGTGGAGTAACCGGTGACGCAACCATGGCACGAGAACTCTAATGTGTCATGATGCCTTATGACCTAGGGCAAAACCTCGCGACGTGCCTCGATTCTCCACAAGTGCACCAAGTCATAGGATGTTGTGACTACTGACCCTGGAAGTGACCCTGTCGGCCTGAATAACCACCTTGATAACTCTAGATCGGAGGTGGACTGACTGGAGCTGAAGGTGCATTGTAGGCTAGCTACTCAAGATGAAACCCATAAGAACCACGACTACCCGAAGCACCGTGGGATTCCTAAAGCAGTGACTGAATCGGCCTGGGAATATGGCCTCTACCAAATGAACCCTTGCCTCCAAACGAGGCACCACTGATACCACAAAAATGACGAGGCCTCTTCTTAGATACCACCTCCCTACCTTAACCGCGAATCATCTCTATCCGTCTATCAATCTCTGCTGCCCGCTGGAAATAAATATCATCCCCAGTCTCCATGGCCATATGCAGCCTGATACTAAAAGAAAGGGCACCAATTAATATCCTCACTCTCTCCCTCTCAGTAAGAAGCAAGAGAACGACATGGCGAGCTAAATCCACATATCTGGTCTCATACTGGGCAATAGTCATGCTACCTTGCTGAAGGCACTCAAACTGCCTGTGATACTCCTCTCTCAGCATGAAAGGAATGAATTTCTCCAAAAATAACTGTGAAAACTGATCCCAAGCTCAAGCATGGGATCACAAATGGAAACAAGGATCACATCGTTGATGCTAGAGTTTGGCTGTGTGTTTTGGGCATTATATACAAGGAAAGAGATGCTCCTTCTTGGCCTGGACACTGTATACAGTATAGGACAGTCTTACACTCAATTTTTAGTAAGGATCATTGGAACACTAGTGTGGACTATAGTCCATATTCTTGGCGATGGTCATCACTTCTTGTACAGGTTTTTGAGGTCTAATGAGGTTACTAGATGCATTGTGGATTGACAACCCAATGTACCTAAGTAATGCACTACATCACAATTGGCTTTGTGCAACAAACTCGACAGTTTATACCTGGAGGTCACACGTATTATTGTACCAACACTGTGTGCCCGTTCATGATTATTGGACACTAGAAGTATATGCTATTGCTATTGTGTTTAGTACTGCAGGAATGTAATTATTGCACAAATGCTTCACTCGGACAGGATGGGAATTGGTCTTGAATATACTGCTCGTTGCACAAAGTTGGGCAGTAAAGAAGCCTCGCACCTTAATGGGGATTTGAACTTGTTGCATTCTATGGACTCGCAAGTACTTATGGCTAGTTTTTATTCATATTTTTTACTACTTTAGTAGTTCAATTGCATTCTTTCATAGGATAAAAGGTGCTACTAATTTTAAGCAACACCTACTCAAAATTGGTAATAGGTATTATGTATATTACAAAGTTTATTGCCTTTCATATTGTAAAATATCATGGTATTTTGTTTTTTGTTTTCTCTCTATATATATAAAAACTAGCCCTAGGCACTTTGCCTAGTGGATTTGTTAAAAAAAAAAGTGAGTGGCGATGAACCTGATGGTCTGCTCCGCTCATAATCCTGCCAACACCTCTTGGCATCATCTGAAACACGGAAAGGTTGACTCCATTGGACTCCACAATACGTAGTTTGCGCAATACCTCATGGCAACGGTCCAAATAATCTTGTGGGTCCTAGAAGGTGTGCCACCAAAGCGAATAGGAAATAATTTTGTGAACTTTTCCAATCTCATCAACCCCTTAGAAGACATTGCGGGCCTCTCCCCGCTCTATGTAGCAACAATAGGCTAAGCCACTCCAACTGGCGAAACTGCCAGAGTCTGATATACGTGAGCCATATGCTCTAGTGTGTGAGTAGCGGGAGTCTGGGCTCCTAACCCAGCCCGAGAGAGAGTTGGTACCACCGGAAATGCACTGGTTTGGGCCATGCTCTCAATAAGGCCCACTAAGTGAACTAGAGCGTCCTGAAGTACCGAAGTAGCAATAAACCCCTCTGAGACCTGAGCTTATCCAACTGGCATGGTCTGAACAGTGACCTCCTCCGCATGCTCTATTTGAGGCTCCGAAATAGGTATTGTTGTACGTGCTCTAGGATGAGCTCTACCTCTGCCTCTGGCTTGACCTCGACCCGGCCTCTACCCCTGGTAGTGGCAGCAACCTAGGGCTCCGGCTCCTGACTTGCCATGGATGTTGTGAGTATCCTCACCATTTGCAAGAGAACAAGAATGGAATGATTCAAACTTCAGTGATAGAATAAAACCGCACGATAGAGAAACAAAGAAGTGAAATTTTCCTAAATCTCTATAGCCTTTAGAAGATAAGTACAAACGTCTCTGTACCAATCCTCCAGACTCTACTAAGCTTGCTCATGACTTGTGAGACCTAATCAACCTAGTGCTCTGATACCAACTTGTCACGACCCGGATTCCCAACTTTGGGGCCGTGATGGTGCCTAATATCAACTTGCTAGGCAAGCTAACATTAGATAAATAATTAACCATTTTACCAATTTTAAACAGAGTGATACCAACTATTAATGATTAATAAAGTTGTAATAGATAAGATAATCCAATAATACAACACAGTCTAGTCTAATCCCAGAAATCTGGAGTCACCAGTACATGATAAACTAGAAGTCTACAAGTATGGATTGAACGAAATACAACTGTTCAAAATGTAATAAAATGTAAATATGTAAATAGATGGGGACTTCAGGGATTGTGAACACCAACAGCTCTACCTCAAGTCTTCGCTATAAATATGATCCGAGCAGAAGTACCACTAGACACCGCTGGGACCAATACCCGTATCTACACAAGAAGTGCAGAAGTGTAGCAGGAGTACAACCGACTCAATATACTTCGTAAGTGTCGAACCTAACCCCGGCGAGGTAGTGACGAGGCTATAACTAGACACCTACTAAAATCCTGTGCAGAAATATACATAAAGCAGCAAAAATAACAGGTATGTCATTTAAAATAATAACTAGGAGGGAACATGTAGAAAGGGGAGTACGATAAGAACGGAAAGTACAAAATTACCACGTAGCCTTTTTCCGAAATAAACAACAATGCACCCAATTAAATCACCAATTCAAAAATCAAATAATGCGGTGAAGTCAACAATAGCACGGCATCATCCTTCATGCTTTTACTCTAATCCTCGCTATGTAATATCATAAATGAAATTGCACGGCATCACCCTTTGTGCTTTTACTATCATCCTCACCACATAACAAGGATATGATACATGATTTGGCACGGTATCACCTTTCGTGCTTTAATCCTCAAAATCTCTCAATCAATAATAATAATATGCACATAAGGCACGGCAACGCCCTTCGTGCCTTTCACTCTTTCTCATCATGAAACAACACTACTCCGAATAGCAATGCATAGTGCCATGATAACCAAACTCAACTTCAAGATAAACAATAAATATGAAGGCGAACAATTAAAGAAGAATAATCTAACTAAGGCATGGAAATCATAGTCAATGAAATAACATAATACAATACAACAACTTCCACCCGCATGCTTTAACCTAATGACAATGCATATATACTCATAACCTCACATATACGTCGTCCCCACACATAATTTACTTAGCAAATAAACCAACAAGTCTTAATCCCTCAACTCAAAGTTAACCATGATACTTACCTCACTCCGCGACTAAGTCAATCAACCAACCACAACCTTGCCTTTTGAAAAAGCCTCCAAACCAACCAAATCTAAACCAATTATCGATCAAATAATTCAAAATAAGCTTTAGAAACTACTCACGAAGGATAACAGTTCATTCTTTAATGCATTTGGAAAAAGTTAACAAAATTTAACCCCGAGAACGCTTGGTCAAAACTCGAGATTCGGACCAAAAGCCGATTACACATTCACCCCCGAGCCCGGTTATGTGATTTATTTTGAAATTCGACCTCAATTTAAGGTCTATATCTCAATTTTATAAAATCCCTAATTTCTACAAAAATCCCTAATTTTTACCATGGAAATTCTAGATTTGATGTTGAAAACACATGAAAAGTATTGGGTAACTGAAAAGAAATGGATTACAGTTGCTTACCAATGATTTCGGGAAGAAGAAACTCTTGGAAAATCTCCTTTAGAGTGTTTAGGGTTGAGAAATGGTGTAAAATGAGATAAGTCCCGATTTTCCCCTCCTTTACACAACTGCGGATGTCGTAATTGCGAACAAGATGTGAAACACAAGTCGCTAATGCGAACCTTTCTCCCAACCTGCATAAGTCGCAATTGCGACAAAACCATCGCATTTTCGATGTCCCATCCAACCGCAAATGCCTAAGCCCAATGCTCAGTCGCAAATGCAACCAAGCCATCGCAAAAGCGAAGCGTGGGATGTCCGCATTCCGAACATTTCTTCGCAAATGCGAAGAATACCCTGCACATTCCCCCATCGCAATTACAAGCTCAACTTCGCAAAAGTGGAGTTCGCATTTGCGAACAGGTCATCGCAAATGCGACACCTGCAGCCCAGCACCAGAACTGAAGCACACCAGCAGTCTTCAACTAACCCAAACTCATCTGAAAAGGGTCTGACACTCATCTGAGCCCCTCGGGCTCCAAACCAAACACACACACATGTGTAATAAACATCATATAAACTCGCTCGTGCGATCAACGCACCAAAATAACATCTAGAACCATGAATCAGACATCAAAACACATGAAATTCAAAAACAAAACTTAAGAACCTCTAGAATTGCAACCAAGCATCTGAATCCTATCAAACTACCTCCGAATGACACCGAATTTTTCAGACAAGTTTCAAATAGAAAAATGGACCTATACGAAGTCTCAAAACCAAAATCTGAACCCGATAACAATAAAGTCAACCTACATTTAAACCTACGAAACTTCCAAACTTTCAAATTGCTAACTTTCGGCAAAAAAAGTCAAAACATTCTAGGGATCTCCGAATTCAATTTCGTACATACACCCAAGTCCAAAATCACAATATGAACCTACCCGAATCGTCAAAACACCGATCCTGGATCGTTTACCTAAAATGTTGACCGCGATCAACTCTAGCCTCATTTTCACTCAAAATTTTCATTTTTTTTAAAATTCTACATAAAAGCTTTTTGAAAAGCGACTCAGACCATGCATATAAACCAAGAAATATCAAATGAAGCTGCAGGAGGTCTCGAATCATGAAATTTAAGGCTAGAACTCAAAACGATCTATCAGGTCATCACAGAATAAAATTAAGAAAAATAAAAAAAAAGAAACAAAAAGAAAAAAATCAAGATAACAAGAGAGAGGGTTACTACTAGAAAGAAAATGTCACCACCCAAAATCCCAACCACAGGGTCGTGATGGTGCCTAATACCATATTCCAGGCAAGCAAACACAATAAATAATACAAGATAAGGAAAATCAATAAAAGGCTGATACTGGTAAATAACATAACATAAACCACCCCAAGATCCGGTATCACAAGTACATGAGCATCTAGATTCAGCTAAGTACAATGTTTCAAAAGAAATACAACATTGCCTGAAATAAAAAGGAAACAGTACAGTAGAAATAGGGAAGTGACTTTAGGGCATGCGAACGGGGTGCAGTTCAACCTTGAATCACTTACCAGTATCTCGTAAGTGCCTCACGGAACTCCGCTGATACCAATGTCAAAATCTACACAAGAAGTGCCGAAGTGTAGTATGAGTACAACTGATCCAATGTACTCAGTAAGTGTCGAGCCTAACATCGACGAGGCTAAGATAAGACACCTACGGGGTGGGGCATAAAAAAAGGAGCAACAATCAGAAGAATAAGTATAGAATCACCAAGTAAGTCTCCTTCCGAAATGAGCGACGAAGTAACCACGCTAAATTCACAATCTGAGAATCAAGTAAAGCAATGAAATCATCAAATTGCACGGGGTCACTCTTTGTGCTTTTACTCTAATCCTTACCATATAATATAAATACAATGGTACGGTATCACCTTTCATGCTATTACTCTTATCCTCACCATATAATATAAATGCAATGGAACGGCATCACCCTTCGTGCTTTTACTCTCATCGTCACTTGATAATGATAATAAAGAAATCATGCGCAGGACATCACTCTTCGTGCTTTAATCCTCACACTCACTCAATCAAAGATAACAATATGCAAATATGGCACGTCAACACCCTTCGTGCTTTTCACTCTTCCTCATCGAGCACTATTAATAACCCAAAGTACCAAGAAAGGTGGGAAGCAAATTTCAACCTCAACCATTGTGTTATGATAAGAAAACTTAACTTTCAATATCCCAACAACTTCAAAATAAGCAATAAACACTAAAGCGAACATTTAAAGGAATAGCAATCTAACTAAGGAATGGAAGGCATAGTAAATGAAACAACATGGTACAATAATACAATTTTCACCCACATGCTTTAGCCCATGACAACATATTTATACTCGTCACTTTACATATACATCATCCCCACACATAATTCACGTAGCAAATAGGCCAACAAGTCCTAGTTCCCTCAAGTCAAAGTTAACCACGACACTTACATTAACTCCGCAACCAAATCAACAATCAATCATGACTTTGCCTTTCGAACAAGCCTCTAAACCAACCGAATCTAGCCAATTATCGATCAAATAATTTAAAATAAAATTTAGCAACTACCCACGAATGAAAAGGGTTCAATTTTGATACTTTTTGAAAATATTCAACAAAGGTCAACCCCAGTCAACAAAGGTCCAAATTTGAGATTCGGACCAAAATCCAATTACCCATTCACCCCCGGGCTCGGATATGTGATTTGTTTTGAAATCCGACCTCAATTTGAGGTCTAAATCTCAATTTTACAAAATCCCTAACTTCTACCCAAAACCCCTAATTTCTATCATGAAATTCATAGATTTGATGTTAAAAATTCATGAATAATATTGAAATTGATTGAAAAGTAATTAGAGATGCTTACCAATGAATTTGGAAAGAAAATGTTGTCACGACCCAAACCTGTGGGCCGCAACGGGCACCCAGTACCTTACTCAACCAAGTACCAACGTAACGTATCCTTCTTATCGTATTATCAATGAAAACTGGGCCAAAACAGCCGTCATGGGCTAACCGGAATAAACATAAGGGAATACTCAATATAAGACGACCCAATCTGATATAAAAACTTATACATTTGACATACTGGCCTATAAGACCAAAACGATTACTCGTACACTGAACATAGGCTGACAAGGCAATACAATCTTTTAAATACATGACATCTGTCTACAAGCCTCTAAGAGTACATAAATGTCATAAAGGTCGGGACAGGGCTCCGCCATACTAATCAGCACATGTCCTAATTATACTGACCACATAAGCAACTCCAGAGCAAATGGAGTGCACCAACACCTTCCACAGAGCTGATAGCCTACTTGGAGGATTCTCGACCTGTCTATCAGGACCTGTGGGCATGAAACGCAGTGTCCCCAGGCAAAAGGGACGTCAGTACGAACAATGTACCGAGTATTTAAGGCACATAAATAAGTACATAATAGACATGGAAGAAATATAGAGTAAATGACTCAACCTATAACTCTAGATAACTCTGTAAACCATGAAATAATTATAGTATCATGCATATGCGTATAAATGTCATGTCATGCATAGGTACATGTTTCATAACATCATCAGGCTTATGAGGACATCCCATCAAATCATATCAGCCAATGTGGGCAAAATCATCAACGTATACCAGCTGATCAGGTGGTGCTGCGTATATAACGTCGTAACCTTTTCCATATCCCATATATATATATATATATATATAAACGTGTATATAACGCCGTCTGGTCATGGGTCAATGTACATGTATAAATGAATGAAAGACATAAAAATGTATTAATAATCTCAACTTTCCTTTCGGATAAACTTTGTCAACTGCGTATTATTATGAAACCCATGAACAGAAGATATAATAATATGTCACATTGGGAATCAAGAACACAGAGACCCCTAGTATTTCTATTAATAGAGTCGTTTATGAAAATTATGTGTTTGCTCGTTTCTGTTTAATTTGGATCATGCCAAAAAGAAAGAAAGGATAGCTTTAACATACCTGAGCCGATTCTCTTGACAATCCCTCCAACACACATCAAACGCGACAAAGCATGTAACGGCAGATCGAAGTAGAGAAACATCTGTGTGATATTTGTATATATAGGTTTGATGAAGAAGGAGAAAAGCGCAAAGTAGTGTCAACTATGTGTTCAAAATATTACTACTCTTGCCAAACATTAGTAGATTATAACTACTGTATAGAATAAAGGCACATCTGAAAGAAAGAAAAGACACATGACCTCATCAAAAGCTTAAAGAAAGGCCTCAAATGTCTTGCCTTTTGAATAAGGAAAAGCTCCAAGGAAAACTTACTGTGTGATGCCCTATGGTCCATCATAAAAACTACACTTCCAAGCATATTGATTAGAAAATAATAATGTTTGTAGGAATCAGTGGCAAGAAATTGTGTTAAAAATTTATAAGGATTGCTAAGATTATAATGTCTTGAGAAGGAAATTTGTTGAAACTTATCAGAATGGCTAACGTCCCCCACTTTTCATTGTAGTGTCTTTGATATGGAAATTATTAAGAATGAAATGAATGTGTAAAACTTCACATTAGTTTGCCACCTAATAAGAAATGACTAAGAGTCATTTCTTTAGGATGTGGCTTGCTGTCACGTGGGGATGGGGGTGGGAAAGTTTAATCATTATCCACTTATTAGGTAATTAGGTAATGTCCTGTTACCTGGTAATTAACTAATTACCCGCATAATTAAGAATTATCTCAAATTACTTAAAATTTTACTTATTTTTAATACACTTTATACATCCTACTATCATGTTCATGTGGTACCATATAAAATAAATACATACACTATTATTTCATTAAAACATCCATGCAAAAGTACATATATGTTCTCAACTTATAATTTTTCTAATCTCATATAAAGAGTAAAATTTTCGTACGCTTAATTCTTAAAATGGTAAAAGGATAACCTTCTTTTCTTGAGGAAAAATAATTTCTATCTTTACAATAAAGAAAATTTCATAAACTTTCTCATATTATGTGTGTAATTGAAAGTAGTAATATTAATAACTACATAAAATCATATTTTTCAAACTGTTTTACAAAAATATTCCACTCAAAATACCATATCAAATGTATATAACGGTATCAAGTTTGTTAAAATTACGGGGTCTTATAGTCACAAATCTTCTATAATCTTATTAATCGTCTTAATCCCTTCAAGCTCATATGGATTACTACAATTTATCTTAATATTAAAGTACGGGGTGTAACATCTTCCCCCCCCCCCTCCCCCCTAGAAATATTCGTCCTCGAATGTTAACTCTTTGAGATTTTCAAAACTTTCGCTAGGGTCTCCTATGTATACTTAACTAAACCCCAAACTATATCTGAAGTCTCGGCTATTCACAACCTTTTGTACTTGAGTATCTCGTATCTTCTTCACCTTTACTTTACTTACCTTTCAATCTTCCATCGTATCTTCTGTTTCTTTCATAACTTCCCTTCCATATAACTAGAAATTACGCCTTAAGGCTTTACAGTAATACCTGCACCTCTAGTGCATACAAAACCTGGCGAAAGCTTCATACTGACTTCTTACCACTTAGCTCTATGGCACCATCTGGAAACAGAAGAAGGGTAAAATTTCCTAAATGCCTTGTAGCCTCTTACTTATAAGTGTGGTACATGACATGCCCATAAACAAGACTCTACTAGACACGGCTTGTAGACTCCCTAGGACAGAACTGCTCTGATACCACTTTTGTCACGATCCAAACCTATGGGCCGCAACGGGCACCCGGTACCTTACTCAACCAAGTACCAACGTAACGTATCCTTCTTATCGTACTATCATTGAAAAATGGGCCAAACAGGCTGTCATGGGCTAACCAGAATAAACATAAGGGAATACTCAATATAAGACGACCCAATCTGATATAAAAACTTATACATTTGACATACTGGCCTATAAGACCAAAACGATCACTCATACACTGAACACAGGCGGACAAGTCCATACAATCTTTCATATATTACATCTGTCTACAAGCATCAAAGAGTACATATATATCATAAAGGTCGGTATAGGGCCCCTCCATACTAATCTGTATATGTCCTAATCATATTGACCACATAAGCAACTCCGGAGAAAATGGAGTGCACCAATACCTTCTGCTGAGCTGATAGCCTACTTGGAGGATTCTCTACCTATCTATCAGGACCTGCAGGCATAAAACGCAACGTCCCCAGGCAAAAGGGATGTCAGTACGAACAATGTAACGAGTATTTAAGGCACATAAATAAGTACATAATAGACATGGAAGAAATATAGAGTAAATGACTCAACCTGTAAGTCTGGATAACTCTGTAAATCATGAAATAATTATAGTGTCATGCATATGCATATGAATGTGATGTCGTGCATAGGTACATGTTTCATAACATCATCAGGCCTCTGAGGGCATTCCATCATATCATCTCGGCCACTGTGGGCAAAATCATCAACGTATACCAGCTGATCAGGTGGTGCTGCGTATATAACGTCGTAACCTTTTCCATATCTCATATACATATATATACATATATACATATATACACACACATATATATATATATATATATATATATATATATATGTGTGTGTATATAACGTCGTCTGGTCATGGGTCAATGTACATGTATAAATGAATAAAATACATGAAAATATATTAATAATCTCAACTTTCCTTTCGGATAAACTTTGTCAACTGCGTATTATTCTGAGACCCATGAACAGAACATATAATAATATGTCACATGGGGAATCAAGAACATAGAGACCCCTAGTATTTCTATGAATAGTGTCGTTTATGAAAATTGTGTGTTTGCTCGTTTCTTCTGTATAATTTGGATCATGCCAAAAGAAAGAAAGGATAGTCTTAACATACCTGAGCCGATTCTCTTGACAATCCCTCTAACACACATCAAACGTGACAAAACATGTAACGGCGGATCGAAGTAGAGAAACATCCGTATGATATTTGTATACATAGATTTGATGAAGAAGGAGAAAAGCGCAAAGTAGTGTCAACTATGTGTTCAAAATATTACTGCTCTTGCCAAACATAAGTAGATTATAACTACTGTATAGAATAAAGGCACATCTGAAAGAAAGAAACGACACATGACCTCATCAAAAGCTTAAAGAAAGGCCTCAAATGGCTTGCCTTTTGAATAAGGAAAAGCTCCAAGGAAAACTTACTGTGTGCTGCCCTATGGTCCAGCATAAAAACTACACTTCCAAGCATATTGATTAGAAAATAATAATGTTTGTAGGAATCAGTGGCAAGAAATTATGTTAAAAATTTATAAGGATTGCTAAGATTATAATGTCTTGAGAAGGAAATTTGTTGAAACTTATCAGAATGGCTAACGTCCCCCACTTTTCATTGTAGTGTCTTTGATATGGAAATTATTAAGAATGAAATAAATGTGTAAAACTTCACATTAGTTTGCCACCTAATAAGAAATGACTAAGAGTCATTTCTTTAGAATGTGGCTTGCTGCCACGTGGAGATGGGGTGTGAAGGTTTAATCTTTATCCAATTATTAGGTAATTATGTAGTGTCCCGTTACCTGGTAATTAATCAATTACCCGCATAATTAAGAATTATCTCAAATTACTTAAAATTCTACTTATTTTTAATAAACTTTATACATCCTACTATCATGTTTATGTGGTACCATATAAAATAAATACATACACTATTATTTCATTAAAACATCCATGCAAAAATACATATATTTTCTCAACTTATAATTTTCCTAATCTCATATAAAGAGTAAAATTTTTGTACGCTTAACTATTAAAATGGTAAAAGGATAACCTTATTTTCTTGTGGGAAAATAATTTCTATCTTTACAATAAAGAAAATCTCATAAACTTTCTCATATTATGTGTGTAATTGAAAGTAGTAATATTAATAACTACATAAAATCATATTTTTCAAACTGTTTTACAAAAATATTCCACTCAAAATACTATATCAAATGTATATAACGGTATCAAGGTTGTTAAAATTATGGGGTCTTATAGTCACAAATCTTCTATAATCTTATTAATGGTCTTAATTCCTTCAAGCTCCTATGGATTACTACGACTTATCTTAATATTAAAGTACGGGGTGTAACATCCTTCCCCCCTTTAGAAATATTCGTCCTCGAATGTTAACTCTTTGAGATTTTCAAAACTTTCGCTAGGGTCTCCTCTGTATACTTAACTAAAACCCAAACTATATCTGAAGTCTCTACTATTCACAACCTTTTGTACTTGAGTATCTCGTATCTTCTTCACCTTTACTTTACTTACCTTTCAATCTTGCATCGTATCTTCTGTTTCTTTCATAACTTCCCTTCCATATAACTAGAAATTACGCCTTAAGGCTTTACAGTAATACCTGCACCTCTAGTGCATACAAAACCTGGTGAAAGCTTCATACTGACTTCTTACGACTTAGCTCTATGGCACGATCTGGAAACAGAAGAAGGGTAGCATTTCCTAAATGCCTTGTAGCCTCCTGCTTATAAGTGTAGTACATGACACGCCCTTAAACAAGACTCTACTAGACACGGCTTGTAGACTCCCTAGGACAGAACTGCTCCGATACCACTTTTGTCATGACCTAAACCTATGGGCCGCAACGGGCACCCGGTAGCTTACTCAACCAAGTACCAACGTAACATATCCTTCTTATCATACTATCATTGAAAAATGGGCCAAATAGGCCGTCATGGGCTAACCAGAATAAACATAAGGGAATACTCAAAATAAGACGACCCAATCTGATATAAAAACTTATACATTTGACATAGTGGCCTATAAGACCAAAACGATCACTCGTACACTGAAGCAACTCCGGAGCAAATGGAGCGCACCAACACCTTCTGCTGAGCTGATAGCCTACTTGGAGGATTCTCGACCTATCTATCAGAACCTGTGGGCATAAAACGCAGCATCCCCAGGCAAAAGGGACGTCAGTACGAACAATGTAACGAGTATGTAAGGTACATAAATAAGTACATAATAGACATGGAAGAAATATAGAGTAAATGACTCAACCTGTAAGTCTGGATAACTCTGTAAATTATGAAATATTTATAGTGTCATGCATATGCGTAGGAATGTCATGTCGTGCATAGCTACATGTTTCATAACATCATCATGCCTCTGAGGGCATTCCATGATATTATCTCGGCCACTGTGGGCAAAATCATCAACGTATACTAGTTGATCAGGTGGTGGTGCGTATATAACTTCGTAACATTTTCCATATCCCTTATACATATATATATACATATATATATACGCGTATATAATGCCGTCTGGTCATGGGTCGATGTGCATGTATAAATGAATGAAATGCATGAAAATATGTTAATAATCTCAACTTTCCTTTCGGATAAACTTTATCAACTGCGTATTATTCTGAGACCCATGAACAGAAGATATAATAATATGTTACATGGGGAATCAAGAACATAGAGACCCCTAGTATTTCTATGAATAGAGTCATTTATGAAAATTGTGCGTTTGCTCGTTTCTTCTGTATAATTTGGATCATGCCAAAAAGAAAGAAGGGATAGCCTTAACATACCTGAGATGATTCTCTTGACAATCCCTCCAACACACGTCAAACGCGACAAAGCATGTAACGGCGGATCGAATAGGCATAAAATCCGTATGATATTTGTATACATAGGTTGGATGAAGAAGGAGAAGAGCGCAAAGTAGTGTCAACTATGCATTCAAAATATTACTGCTTTTGCCAAATATAAGTAGATTATAACTACTGTATAGAATAAAGGCACATCTGAAAGAAAGAAAAGATACATGACCTCATAGAAAGGTTAAAGAAAGTCCTCAAATGGCTTGCCTTTTGAATAAGGCAAAGATCCAAGGAAAATTTACTGTGTGATGCCCTATGGTCCAGCACAAAAACTACACTTCCAAGAATATTGATTAGAAAATAATAATGTTTGTAGGAATCGATGGCAAGAAATTATGTTTAAAATTTATAAGAATTGCTAAGATTGTAATGTCTTGAGAAGGATATTTGTTGAAACTTATCAGAATGGCTAACGTCCCCCAGTTTTCATTGTAGTGTTTTTGATATGAAATTTATTAAGAATGAAATGAATGTGTAAAACTTCACATTAGTTTGCCACCTAATAAGAAATGACTAAGAGTCATTTCTTTAGGATGTGGCTTGCTGCCACGTGGGGATGGGGGTGGGAAAGTTTAATTTTTATCCCATTATTAGGTAATTAGGTAGTGTCCTATTACCTAGTAATTAATCAATTACCCGCATAATTAAGAATTGTCTCAAATTACTTAAAATTCTACTTATTTTTAATAAACTTTATACATCCTACTATCATGTTTATGTGGTACCATATAAAATAAAAACATACACTATTATTTCATTAAAACATCCATGCAAAAATACATATATTTTCTCAACTTGTAATTTCCTAATCTCATATAAAGAGTAAAATTTTTGTACGCTTAATTCTTAAAATAGTAAAAAGATAACCTTATTTTCTTGTGGGAAAATAATTTCTATCTTTACAATAAAGAAAATCTCATAAACTTTCTCATATTATGTGTGTAATTGAAAGTAGTAATATTAATAACTATATAAAATCATATTTTGCAAATGTATATAATGGTAGGCAACTCCTTTATGGGGTCTTATAGTCACAAATCATCTATAATCTTATTAATGGTCTTAATCCCTTCAAGCTCATATGGATTACTATGACTTATCTTAATATTAAAGTGCGGGGTGTAACAAATGTTCTTTAAAAATTGCCTCTAAAGAGCTTAGGGGTGAAAAATGGTATAAAATGAGCTAAGTCTGATTTTCCAAACTTTTACCCAGCTGCAGATGTCGCATTTGCGAACACTTATTCGCAAATTCGATGTCCGCAAATGTGAGACACCGGCCGCAAATGCGAACAGTGCATTGGATGCACAGATGTCGCAAATGTGACAAATCCTTCACATTTGTGAAGGTTCCTCCTTCTGCAAATGCAGACTAAGCTTTGCTTTTGCGAAGCTACCCTAAAGTTGTCAGAGTCGCAAATGCGAGACTCCAGTTGCATTTGCGATTCCCCAGCCTTCGCAAATGCGATTCCTTTTTTGCTAATGCGAAATTCCCCTGTCCCAGTGCCTTTCACAAATGAGATCACATGACAGCAAAATCGAAGCTCACAAATGTGAGATCTGCAGGCTTGCACCAGCAACTGCTGAGCACCAGTAGTTCTAAAACCATCCGAACTCATTCGATACTCACTCGATCCCCTTGGACTCCAAACCTAACATGCACACAAGTGTAACAATGTCATACAACCTCTCTTGTTATCAAAAATCAAAAAAATAACACCAGATAACAAGAATCGATCCTCAAAACTCAAGATTTCAACTTGAAAACTGAATTATTGCAATCTTTCACACAATGCATCAAAATGCGCTTGCATCATCCCGGATCCCAACCAAATGTGTGTACAAGTTCAAAAATATCATACGAACTTACCAGAATCATCAAAATACCGATCTGAGATCGTTTACCCAAAATATTTATCGTGGTCAACTCTAGCCTCATTTTAAGTCTAAAATATTATTTTCTTCAAACTTTTACGTAAAAGCTTTCCAAAATGTAACATGGACCATGTGCGCAAATCAAGAAACTTCAACTGAAGCTATGGGAGGTCTTAGAACACGGAAATAAAGACTAGTACTCAAAATGACCTATGGAGTCGTCACATTCTCCACCTCTTAAAACAATATTCGCCCTCGAACTAACATAGAAAAGTACTTGAACTGGTAAATAGGTGGGTTTTTGTACTCCTCATATCAGACTCAGACTCCCACTTATCCTCCTTGATCGGCTCACCTCTCCATTGCACTTTCACATAAGGAAAACTCATGGATCTCAACTTATGAATCTGCCAATCTAGAATAGCCACCGACTCTTCCTCATAAGTCAAAGTTTCATCAAGTTGCACCGTGCTGAAGTCCAAAACATGTGATCTATCCTCGTGGTACTTTCGAAGTATGGAAACGTGAAATACTGGATGTACCCTTGCTAGGCTAGGAGTCAATGCAAGCCTATAAGCAACCTCCCCAACTCTCTCCAAGATCTCAACTTTCCCTTCTTCCCAAACCGCATCACGCCCTTCATAGGCGACACTCATAGAAGAACCTTCTCGCCCACCATGTAAGCCACATCTCAAACTTTTCTAACCACATAACTCTTCTACTAGACTGAGCTGTACAAAGTCGTTGAATCACCTTAACCCTTTTCAAGTCATCACAGAACAAATCAGTGCCCAATAATCTAGCCACTCCGGGTTCAACCAACCAATAGGCGAATGACATCCCCATAGATATAAGGCCTCGTACGGAGCCATCTAGATGCTATACTGATAGTTGTTGTTGTAAGCGAATTCCACTAGAGGTAAGAATTGGTCCTACTGACCCTCGAAATCTATAGAGCATGACCGCAACATGTCCTCCAATATCTAAATAGTGCGCTTAGATTTTCAGTTCGTAAATGAGGTGTTACACCCCATGTTTTCGTATGTGACGGTACATCATAAGTCAATTGATGTAAGCTCAGAAATGAGATCATCTTTGAAAGTACATAAAGTAAGTGAATCATGTTACCGTGGAGGCTAAAAAGTACATAAAGTACCAAGAGGGTTAAAAGGCTTAGAAGCTAAACGAATCGAAGAAACTAAGTTTCGTCGAAAGTCGACAAGTTGGGAATGATATAACATGTACTTTTGGGTTGATAATAGGGTGATTAACATGATAAGGAGGTTATGTTATGAGTTATTTTAGTCGTATAATAGTCCTGTAACATTTTGAAGTCAAGCGAGTTGTGGAACAAAAGTTGGCAAAGGTCATCACAAGTTACATTCATAAATGTGATGAAAGTTAGGTCAAATGTAGCTGAGATTTTCTCACAATATACTTGGAATTACCGGATTGTCCACCTACAAAATCAAAGATATACAAGTCTAGTTTCTAAACCATTAAATCATTCATTAATACAACATTGGAATAGAGAGATATTCGCATTCTCACAAGACTGAGCAGACTGCATATGTGACAAGTAGGTGTGTCGCCTGCTTTCTTAAATGAAAGGACCAAATAAGTCCACAAAAAGGAGCTAGTTTGGGTCGCCCAATGAGCCCTTTTAAGGGATTATTTGCTTTATATATTCCATTAATTTTAGATCCAAAAATCATAGATATACCCCTGCAAATATCTCCCATAAATTCAACACAAAACCCTAAAACACTTTCTCTTCTTTTCATGTTCTAGTTGGAGGAAGACCTAAGAGTTAAAGACCCTAAGTTAGGAGCTGAGATATTCACCAAATAAGGTAAGTCTAATTACCTCTTTCATCCCATTTTTATATAGGAAATGTAGATAAATACGTTACATAATAGTAAGAACTCACGAGACGGTGATCGGAAGCTGTGAGTTCGAGTTTTTTAACTTGTAGTGGACTATTTAATGGGCTGTTTCTTGTTGCTGTTGGGTTGTCTATTTTGCTACTATTTTTATGGAGTTTTGGAGGAGAAAGGAGGTGTATAAACACCAAGTAATGGAGGGGTGTTGTGCTGGTCGTTCGTCATGACATTTTCGGGTTGTTTGACACTACTATGGTTATCGTTTTGTGTATGAATTGATTGGGGTGTGTGGGTTATTTTGTGGTATTTTGTGATGGATATTAGGTTTGAAAATGATGTATACATGTTG
This sequence comes from Nicotiana tomentosiformis, assembly GCF_000390325.3. Classification (NCBI taxonomy): domain Eukaryota; kingdom Viridiplantae; phylum Streptophyta; class Magnoliopsida; order Solanales; family Solanaceae; genus Nicotiana; species Nicotiana tomentosiformis. The sequence goes on from NC_090819.1 coordinate 40,451,384, forward strand.
TTATTTTTGTGCTCTTGTTGTTGTTGGTGTTATGTCGAATTGGGAGGAAGTAAAGATTATAGGGGAGATGCTACATATTTTAATATAAAAAAAGCGTGCCGTTCGTTGTGCAATAGTTGTACCTTTCGTATCTTATCGATAGAATTATTATTTTTGTTGTATATTATGCTGCGACGAGACGGGTTCAACGTCATTATTGGGTAGGTTGTGTTAAGATATTCCTTCATTTTGGAATGATCTCGTAACTACATGTGTTTGATAATGAGACATAAAGAGAAGTTCGTATTTCTGAATTTATATACATTATCATAGTCCCATAAGTTAGAGTATTCTTCCTTATAGAGACTTTATATTCAGTTAAGTATTGTATTCTTCCAGTCAAGAGAGTAGAGGGTCTATATAAATATACAGTATTACAGTATTTTCACCACTTTCGAGCTATAATCGGGACGCAGGCCCCTATTGGGCAACCTCTGATCAGATGGTAAGTTATATACCAAGCCTACTACTGCCAAGCTCTTATGAGCGAGCCCAGAATGGTAAGTTATACGTACCGAGCCTTATAGGGCCGGACAACTAATTTACTTACTATATTGAGAGAGTTGAGTCAGTATCAGCAGGTAAGCATATCTTCAGATCATCTTTGACTCCCAATTACTTTCAGTTATTATATTTTTAGTTCAGTGTTAGCTTTTAGTTATTCTATTTCCTTACATACTCGGTACATTATTTCATATCAACATCCCTTTTGTTGGGGACGCTGCATTTCATGCATGCAGGTCATAATAGACAGCTGGATAGACCTTCCCAATAGACAAAGCCATACATCAGCTTGGTTGGTGTGCTTCACTTTCCCAGAGTTACCAGGTCTAGACCTTGGAGTCCATTTTATATATATAGGTTTGATGGGTAGGTCGAGGCCCTTTCCCGACCGTGATACGATTAAGTTATCTTTTGAGGCTTATAGATGAGTCCTGTATATTTTGTATATCAGTATTGTGGCCTTGCCAGCCCTGTGTACATGTTCATTTTTGTAATTGCTGGTTGTAGACATATATGGCGGCCTCGTCGGCCTGCACAATTATGAAAATGAGCTTTTGGGTGTCTTTAGCCCTTAGATAAGAGAGAGACGTTATTTTTAGATTATTCAGATATGACCTCATCGGCCTTGATTGGTATTGTCAGCTTGCAGGTAGTCCTCGTAGGCCTAAGTTTAGGGCTACCCCTCCAGAGTTCATAGTTACATAGTGGTACGCTCGGCCGATTAAGGAACCGAGTGCCAGTCACGTCTCCCCGGGTTTGGGGCATAACCAACTTGGTATCACAGTTGTTCTATCCTAGGGATTTTACAAGTCGTGTCTAGTAGAGTCTTGTTTATAGATGTGTTGTGCACCACATTATATAAATAAAAAGCTACAAGTAATTTAGGAGTTTGTTACCCTTCTTTCAAATCCAAATCATGCTATAGAGATGAGTCATAATAGTTTGAGTCTGGACTTATGTTTGCTAATGATACCGAGATGTTTGCAATTAGAAAGATTATAGCTAGCTAGAAGGCTAATACAATAACAGGTAAGGGCATTAATAGAGAGAGAATTATTGACGACGTGGCCCTGTTTGAGGTCCTGTCAGATCGTGCATACCAGATGTTCAAATTTCCAGCTTAAGACCCTAAGATGGGAATATCAAACATACCCCGTAAATAGCAGGCCATGGGAGTATCAGAAGGTAAAAGTATAAGTTTCAACAGTTAACAGAAGTAAGGTGAAGGAGGGTACGAGGTACCTAGTTAGTTAAGATTATCAGTATTTACAGTTCAGGCAGAAAAATATAAGCATTCTAAGTTACCTTCAACAGTAACAGAGGTATGTACAATTGGCAACACCCATCTCAGTTATGCCATATAGGAGCTAACAAATATAGTTTAGGAGAAGGATGGGATATCGGGATCCAGCTTGGGTTAGAATAACCCAAAATGGTGGATGGATTGTTAGCGTTAGCTGACATTCCCCAAGGATAACGTGGTAATAGTTCTCCTTGTGAGACACCCATGTGGTGCACTCTAGAATAATACAGTCAAATATGAATACTAGAATGTTCAGAAATTCAGAAGATAGGTACTTGAATCCTAGAAGGGATAAATATTTACCTTAGTATGACTCCCGTCCCTTGTAAAGAGAGAATGTTAGGCGACCCGAAGAGCTAGTGGATAGAGCAAGGGGAGCTAAAATCGAAGGAATATTTTGTTGAAGTTTTCAGAAAAAGGTAATAGTCGAAAATATTTGGAGGAGAATAAGAAGAGAGTAAATGAAGCATTATGAATAAGATGTGATAAATGGATGATAACAGTAAATCAAAATATGACATGATGACAGAGTCTATAGTCAAGTGAAGTAAAAGACAAGGGGTGACAGGCCTTGAGAAAATAAAAGAGTATATGTCATAAAGTCATATCCTTATTTCAAAAAATGAGTTGGTGACTCCAACATGATTACTAGAAGACTAAGTTAGACCCCCCGGAGTAATAGAAATTAGTATGGGCTAGTGGACAAGACAAAATCGAAACCGACGAATTTGATAATAGTTGACATCATGAGAATTTCAGCGATCGCATTCCGGTAGTAATAGAATGAACAACAGAAGAATAACCTTTAAAGGTCATTCAGGAAGAGCTTACCCAAAGCAAGCACTATGAGCAGAGTTAAGCTTAAGGGACTAAGTGTGTCAGTTACACTAGGTGTCACTCTCGTGCATAAGAAATTCAATTATCTCGGGTACAGAAGGGTTACCGCAAGGCGAGTAAGGGTCTTTGAAAATTTGGAAAGAAGCTGAAGATGAAGAGGTAAAACATCTACATGTAAAACTTCAGAGCATTAAATGCTAGTACTCCCCTAAAGGGGGGAAGTTGGTGTGATATAGTATTAAGTCAGAGTTAAGTGGTCCAACTAACTATGGAATGGTAAAGGAAGAATGCGTTAAAAAGGAAAAAGGGATGAGATTGCATTTATTCAAATCCTACATATATGTTATGATTCTAGAATATTATGCAAGAATGATGTCAGAGAGAGGCAGTAAAGGTTCTCGGCCAGGATGCATGATGACCCGATATGTCATCTTATGTTTTAGAACCTAATTCTGTACTTTGAAGACTTAAATACATCATTTTGGCCTTCCTCTATTTGTGTTCCCAGTCCGGGTGTTTCTCCGGAAAGCTTTTATGTTAAAAACTGAGAAAATATGAAATTTTTACCTTAAAAATCCATTTGAGTTGACTTCGGTCAACATTTTGAGCAAACAGACCCGAATTCATGTTTTGACGGTCCCGGTGGATCTGTATCGTGATTTGGGACTTGGGCGCATGCACGGAATCGAATTTGGAAGTCCCTAGCCCAAGTTATCGGACTTTGTTGAAATTTGAAAGTTTGAAAGCTTAATGACTTCGAAAATTTGACCAATATCTGACTTTATTGATATCGGATCTGTATTTTAGTTTCGGAACCCGGTATAGGTCCAATACTATATTTATGACTTGTCTATCGAATTTGGTGATAAACAAAGTTGGTTTGACGTGATTCGGACGTCCGGTTGTGAAATTAGAAGTTCATGAGTTTTCTTGAAAATTTCCTTTGATTTGATGCTAAATTCGTAGTTCTAGGTGTTATTTTGGCAACTTGATCGCGCGAGCAAGTTCGTATGATATTTTTAGACTTGTGTGCACAATTGGTTTAGAGCCCCGAGGGCTCGGGTGAGTTTCGGATAGGCTACAGAGTGAAATTGGACATAGAAATATTGCTGATGTGTTTCAGTTCTGGTGCAGGCCTCTGATCTCGCATTTGCGAGGTCAGGCTTCACATTTGTGACCTCTGATGGGTTCGCATTTGCGAAGAGTAGCTGGAGCACCTCAAGTTTGCATTTGCGAAGTGGGTCAGGGGAGTACAGTGATCGCAATAGCAATCAAACGGTCGCATTTGCGGAAGGTCAATGTTCGCATTTTCGAACAAATCATCGCAAATGCGATGACAGCAAGAATGGAAGGTAGTTTGCATTTGCGATTGTTTCTTCACATTTGCAGGGCTCGCATTTGCGAACCCCAGGTCAAAAATGCAACATCTGCAACTGATCAAAATGGGAGTTAGACGGGATTTTTTTTTCATTCTTCAAATTTTCAAAACAAGAAAACCGTAGAGGCAATTTTTCAAAGAACGCTTTTTCCCCAAAACATTGGTAAGTGATTCTAATCCATTTTCTTTCAATCTTTCACTACATTTCCTAAGATTTCAACCTAAAATCTAGTGTTTTCATGGTGAAAATTGGGGGCTTGGGTAGAATTAGGGATTTTTATAAAATGGGGATTTAGACCTCAAATTGAGGTCGGATTCCAAAATAAATTACATAACCGGGTAGTTCCTAAGGCTTAATTTGAATCGTTTGGTTGGTAATTTGCTAGATTCTATTAGTTTGGAGGCTTGTTAGAGAAGCAAAGCGGTGATTGAGCTTTGAGTGGACTTTTGGAGCGAGGTAAATGTCATGATTAACCTTGACTTGAGGGATTAGGACTTGTTTGTCTATTTGCTACATGTTTAGATGTTGGGTACAACATATATGTGAGGTGACGAGTACTTATACATTATTGTCGGGTTAAAGCATGCGGGTGGGGGACTTGTTCCTTGTAGTTTATTGCTTACTTTGATCTTGTTATCCATGCTTAGACTAGTTACTTACTAAATTGATTGTTCTTATCGTGTTTACGGGCTTTTGTGATAATTGAGTATTTATTCCAAGGTTGAGATTGGTATTATGGAACCATTGTTGAAGTAAGGATTGTTCTTGTTGATTCTATCTCCCTTCTATTACTTGTTCATTGTTATGTGGTAAGTGAGATGTTAATGCATGAAGGGTGATGACATGCCATATTGTAAGTGTTAATGCACGAAAGGTGATGTCATGCCATATTGTGAGTGTTAATGCCCGAAGGGTGATGCTGTGCCATATTGTGAGTATTAATGCACGAAGGTTGATGTCGTGCCATATTGTGAGCGTTAATGCACGAAGGGTGATGTCGTGCCATATTGTGAGTGTTAATGCACGAAGGGTGATGTCGTGCCATGTTATGAGAGTTAATGCACTAAGGGTGATGTCGTGCCGTATCTATTGATTTATATTGTGAGGCTGAGAGTAAAAGCACGAAGGGTGATGTCGTCCAATTTTCTTCATTGTGTTTAGTTGTTTTCACTGGTTAAAAGCATGTTGACTATTCTGGTTATCATTTCTGTTGTATCTCTTATATCTTGTGCCCCTTTAGCATGTCCCCCTCCTAGTAGTACATGTTTAGCTGTTATTGTTGTTTTCTTGTTCATTATACTATTATTTGCACAAGTTTATTATGTGGGTATCTTTTCATAGCCTCGTCACTACTTCTTCGAGGTTAGGATTGACACTTACGAGTACATGGGGTCGGTTGTACTCATACTACACTCTGCACTTCTTGTGCTGATTTTGGTACCGATCCTAGCTAATCGTGAGGCTTAGCAGCTTGGACTTGCTTACTGGAGACTCAAGGTAGATCTGCTGGCGTCCGCAGACCTTGGAGTCCCCTTCTATCTCCCCTATTTTACTGTTTCTTTTCATTCAGAACAATTGTATTTCTTTCAGACTCTGTTTGTAGAAAATCTTAGAAGCTCGTGAGTTGTGACTCCAGATCTGAATTTGTATTAGATATTATGGGCTTTATGTTATTCCGCAATTCAGTTTTAGCTTCTATTTAGTTTAATTGATTCTGTTATTGAAATTGACTAAAATTGGTTTAAAGAATCCTTTAACACTGACTTGCCTAGCAAGTGAAATGTTAGGCGCCATCACGGTCCCGAAGGTGGGAATTCCGGGTCGAGACAGGATGTTATTAGTAAATAAGTATGAATGGACAATTGATACATAAGGAGCCAATGCGAGAGGTAAGTTAATATGAAGGACATAACCCAAGAGAGATTACATGGAATATAGTAGTTGATTCAGCAAGAGCCTAGTTATGGCTATACAAGAGGCCACAGATAAATCAACAGATCATGCAAGATAACCATATTAAACCCCAACATAGGGAATTCAGTCTCGCAGATGCGAGATCGTAATTCTTGAGAAATATTCAGATAGGAGTTGGGGTAGTTAAAAGAGAGTGCCACTTGGAAGAAAATCAAAATTTTAGTTCAAAAGTAAACCTACAAGCACAAGGGCACGGAGATAAGTAACTAAGGATAATTATAGGCAAGTAAGAAAATCGAAAATTGCGTCGGGTATACGATGTAATAAGCTTGCATCTTTACAAGAGTTAGAAGGACTCTCTAAGTACTACAATGAAAGACTAGCTTAGAAAATAAGGAATAAGGCTTGAACCTAAGCATAGTAACTTGAAGAAGAAATGGTCTTGTAACAACATCTCACTACAACATCGTATGCACTCCGTAAGAAAGCGGTACCTGTCGTGACTAATGAACGAGAGTGAAATCAAAAGTAATATTCGAGATCATATGGGTTGCATGAAATTCCAATATGTGTGGGCACTAAGATAAGCCAAATATTTATCCAACAAGGGAAAGAACGACCAGGAAAATCATTCTCACTAAGATTTTCTTATTATACTTTGAAGAAGATCATGGCAGTGTTGAATGAATATGAGAAGATTTCAGGGTTGTTGATCAATAAGGCAAAGACCTCATATTATATGCACTCTAAAGCAGCCAATGCTTTGTTCCAAATAGTTAGGGATCTCACCGGCTTCACTAGAGGTGCATTTCCTTTTACTTATCTAGGATGCCCTATATTCTATACCAGGAGGAGAAAGGACTATTATGATGATCTTATTAAAAAAGTGAAGGCTAAGTTACACTCATGGAAAGGGAAGTTGTTATCTTTTGGAGGCAAGGCTTCTTTGATAAGTAGTGTTCTTCAAAGTATACGTATACACATGCTCTCAGTACCGGATCCTCCTAAGAATATCATAGAACACTTTCATAAACTGTTTGCAAGGTTCTTGTGGAGTACAAAGGAGGAAGGGAGAAGCAGGCATTGGGCATCATAGCAGAAGTTGTGTCTTCCAAAGGAGGAAGGAGGGCTTGGTTTCAGATCATTGTTTGATGTCTCCAAAGCACTGTTTACAAAGATGTTATGGAGGTTTAGGACCACAAAGTATTTGTGGTCAAATTTCATATGGAATAAATACTGTAAAAAGGAGTTGCCTACAGTAGTACAGTTTAGGAAATGGTCACATATTTGGAAGCAAAATTTGAATCTAGACAGGAAGTGGAGCATGAGATTTGGTGGGAGATGAAGGATGGAACCATTAATGTTTGGCATGAAAACTGGATAGGTATAGGAGCTTTGTATCACCTAGTGCCTCCAAATTTTCACATTAATGAGGAGTTAGAAAAGGTGGTTGAACTGAGGCAAGAAGATGGTTGGAATGAGAAGTTGATTGACCAATCATTTCCAGAAGACATTGCAGATCATATCAAGCAACAAGTATAGTTTGAAGGAAGTGATGGATTCTGGGATAGGCCTTGGTGGAAACCTACTACTTCTCGTAGGTTTACTGTGAGTAGTGCTTGGCATCTTATAAGGCATAGGGTAAATCCTAGTCCTGAATTCAAAAATATGTGGATAAAGGGACTGCAATTCGAGATTTCTTTCTTTCTCTGGAGGTTATGGAGATTCAAATTGGGTACAGATGACATTTGAAGAAGGCAAGGTTACATTTATATGTCCAGGTGTTGGTGTTGGTGTTGTACAACACCACAAGAGGAGTCTTATAGTCATCTCTTCTTGATTGGAGTTACTGCAAATAAGGTGTGGAGGACCTTTCTAAATGCTGCTGGGATCATTGTTCCATTGGTGCAGGTACATCAAGTGATTAGGGTGAGGTGGAATGCAGCTTGTTGTCCAAAGCTGAAGCCTCTATATCAAGCAGCACCTGCAATCATCACCTGGGAATTTTGGAAGATGAGAAATACAAATAAGAATAAGGGTTCAGTGTCAATTGAAAGAGTCATTCACGAGATTAATAAGATATTGCACTTCTTGGCAAAAACTAGGTATAGATGGCTATCTAACATACCCTATCCTTGGCCGGATATGATCAAATTCTTTGAGGAGTAAGCCTATTATTGTGAGTAAAATAGTAGCATGGCAATTCCTATACACTTGATGGTACAAGTGCAACACAGATGGTGCATCAAGAGGTAACCCTAGCCCTAGCTTTACAGGTTTTTGTGTGAGAGATAGTTCAGGAGATTTGGTGCATGCTAAGGCACAGTTACTGGAGGATACAACAAACATAGTAGCTGAGGCTAGGGAAATCAAAGATGGTCTATCATTCTCTGTGGAACATGATCTATACCCTCTTATACTGGAGACAGACTCACTTGTGATGAAGAAGATCATTGATGGATAATGGGATTCACCTTGGTGCATTATGGCTGAGGTTAAGAGAATTAAGGAGATTAAGGAGAGCTTTAATGTGATATTCCAACATGTGTTATGAGAGGGCAACACTGTGGCAGATCTTTTAGGTAACCTTGTATTTTCTTTTGCAGGTACAATCCAGTTTCAGTCCTTCTCTGAACTGCTAAGTGCAGGGAGGATGTTAATCAATCTTGAGAAGTCACATACCCCTAATCTTAGGGTTAGGGTTGCAAAAAGAAAAGCTCTTAACTGATGAGTAGGTCAGGTCTGTTCATGCATGTTCTTGCTATTTGTATTGTTAGTTTTATACTTTGTAGACTAGGGCACTTACCAGTGGTATTAGAACCTTATCATGCTCATTCAGGGGGTGATCTAATGGTATATAGGGGTGTTTATGCAAGTAGGTTGTGGTTCATTCATCATATAAGGACACAATTTGTCCTACAGTTTTATACTAGGTTAGTATATGCTATATGCATTGACTACTGGACAAGTATTAGCTATATGGTATACGTTCATCTGGCTCACTATTTTGTTACTTATCAATGTTGCTTGAAGCTAAAATATATAGTGAGCTTAAGTTGGGATCCAAGGTTGCTACATGGTATATTGACGGGTATTGTGTAGATGTGTATTGTTAGGATATTATCTAGTAGTATAGGCATGTTTACATGCCTAATCTGGAGATGTCATGGCAGTGCACATTGGTGTATTGAAATGCAGAAGTGGTACCTATTCCTGGCTGCTACTGGTAGTTTATTCTGCAATTATCTTGGTCCATTATGAAGACATTCATAAGTACAGGGAAGAGGAGATTGTTGTTCAGAGCGTGGATGATCATTTTTAGTGTACACACATCCTGCTTGGTTATTTAGCAAGCCCTAGAAGTTCATGGTGTTGCTTGGAGTTTTACATTTTCCTTGTCCTTTGTAACACAAAACTTGGCGCCTGGTGAGAGCATTAGAGGTGCTACATTGAGATTTTGCACATGGCTTGTGGATACACACACCATTATATGTTGGGAGTTGACTATGATACCATTTGTTATAGTTAGAATTTATCATTTTATTAGATTTAGCTTAGCATCTTTTAGATTTGGCTTTGGACAAATTGTAAATATTGGATCCTTGTTTTTGGTTTATTATATGTATATTAGCCACTAGGCACCCAGCCTAGTAGTATATTTGCTATAAAAAAAAGTAAGGTTACAAGTAGTATAAATCAATATGCGTAGTTCGCAAGCTAAAGTATGGTAGAGTGACAAGGTTTTATTTAGATAGGAGTAAGGATAAGAAAAGGTGGATGAGAAGGTGACAAGAATAGGTAAGGCCTCGGGATTAATCCCATCAAAACAATAGAGCTGATGGCTTCCGTAAGTTATAGAAAGCTCATTATAGCCTGAATGAACTCGGAGGAGTCTAATACTAGGAGCATTTAGAAGAGATGGAATGTTTCCCTGGTAGTAGAATAGGGGTGTAATTGTGATAGATAACAGGATGACGTTAGGCCTTTGATTGAGTAATAATTTAAAGAAAAGAGATTTTATGAATTGCATGGGATTAGAATAACCCCCATAAGATGAATCATGTTGGGATGCTATGAAATACAGTTATTGAAGTATAGTATCGTCCCTAGGTGGATCAAGAAAATAACTTCAAATGTTCCCTGCTGCGACGTGAGCCCTAGTGACAATGTATTACATAAGAGGTTTTAAGTTATCAGTGGTAGATTATAGATCAACATTAAGGTGAATAACCAACGGATGGATAAAAGTTTTAAAGTATGAGATGAGATTAGGCCGTGATTCTTAAGATGAACGATAATGAGAAAGCATTAAAGGACTTAGATTTATACATATAGGATAAGAAGCGAGAGAGTAACCCGGAGTTGGGTAGCAAACCTCGGTAATAATAAATTGAAGTAAGTGTTATGGTATAGGATGACCTACCTATATCCAGTAAATCCATAAGGATAGATAAATGAGGCTATGCAACAAAATATAGCAATAGTCGTAAGTTCAACAAAGTACCAAGCGAAGAACTTCAGTACACCTATAGATGCCGAGAGGGACAACTTGTCATAATATTGTATATGTTCACCAAGTGAGGCCTAGAGATTGGCTAAAAGCTGAAGGAAAAAGAAGAGAAGAGTAGCATAGGCGCATATACAATGATGAAGTCGAACAGGCTGCATGACAGAAGGTATCAACAGTCACGAGATTGGAAGAATTCCGACCATATGTCATGGTGTAAGAAAAAGGCCTAAAGGGGGAATGCCCTTGCCTTTGGATTTATTCACAAAACAGTTGCCTATATGGCAAGGACAGTATTAAAGTATACGTAAGAGCTATAGGTTATGAGACTGATAAGCACATCAGTCAACATTCGAGGACGAATTCTCCAAAGAGGGGAATAATGTTAAACCCCATATTTTTGTACGTGAGAGTACGTCGTAAGTCAATCTATGTAAGCTCAGAAATGATAGCATCTTGTAAAGTACATAAAGTAAGTTTTTTTTAGCAAATATACCACTAGGCTGGATGCCTAGTGGTTACAATTGTTTACCCGTAATACGGTACACTTGAATTTGTACATGGTTTATAGACAAGCAAATCTATTTGATCTCAAAATGATAAGTAAACTAAATAAAAATACAAGGCATAGCGTAAATCATGATAAGACAACAGATAGATTGGTTCCGAGAGCAGAGCTTCTGAAGGTAGTAATAAGAATATCAATAGATGAGAAATGAAGTGTTACACCCTATATTTTCGTACGTAAAACATGCGTCGTAAGCAAACTAATGTAGGACCAAAAATGAGATAATATTTAAAAGTATATAAAGTAAGTTAATCATGTTACCTCTGAGGTTACAAATATTGAAGATCATGAACAACAAGTACAAAGAGGGTTGGACAGTTCAGAAGCTAAAGCAATTAAATAAAATAATGTTTCGTCGAAAGTCGACAAGTTGGAAATGTTATAACATGTACCTTTGGGGTGAGACTAGGGTGATTAACATGATAAGGAGATTATGTTATGATTTATATTAGTCGTATGACATCCGTGTGTTATGTTTTGAAGTCAAGAGAGTTGTGGAACAAAAGTCGATGAAAGTCATCACAAGTTACATTCATAAGTTTTACTGAAACTTTGGGTCAAATGTAACTGCGATTTTCTCCCAATATACTTAGATTTATGGGGTGTTCCACCCATCAAATTAAAGATCTATGAGTCTATTTTCCAACGCATTAAACCGTTTGTCAATACGACATTGGAGTAGAAAGATATGGGCATTTGTGCGATACTGCGCAAGCTGCTAGGTGACAAGTAGGTGTGTCACCTACTTGCTTAAATGAAAGCCCAAAAATGGGCCATTTTGGGTCGTCCAAAGAGGCCTTTTAAGGGCCTATTTTCTTCATATATTAGACTTAAAATAGAGCATAATAACCAGACATAAGCTCTGCAAAGAATCCTCCCAAAAATTTCCCACAAACCATAATTGATTTTCTCTCCCTTTCAAGTTCTAATTGGAGGTAAAACCTAGAGTTTGAAGAACCAAGATAAGAGCTGAGTTATCCAACAAATAAGGTGAGTTTACTGCTCTCTTTCATCCAATTTTTCTTCTGTAAATTCATGGTAAGTCGTTCTATACTTGTAAGAACTCACGGGACGGTGATCGGAAGCCGTGAGTTCGAGTTATTCACTTGTAGCGGACTGTTTTGTGGACTGTTTTGTGTTGTTGTTGGGCTGCGTGTTTTACTACTATTTTGTGGAGTTTTGGAGGAGGAAGGGGGTTTATAAACACCATATAAATGTAGGGTGGTTGGCTGGTCGTTCGTCATAACATTTTCGGGTCGTTTGACACTACTACGGTGGTCGTTTTGTGTACGAAGAGATTGGGGTGTGTTGGGCTGTTTTGTAGTATTTGATGGTGTATATAGGGCTGGAAAATGATGTATATATGTTGTTATTGTTCTGTTCTTGTATTGTTGGTGTTATCTTGAATTTGGAGGAAGTAAGGATTATAGGGGAGATGCTGCCTGTTTTAATACAAAATAAGTTTGTCGTTCGTTGTGCGATAGTTGTACCTTTCGTAACTTAACGATAGTATTATTATCGTTCTTGTAGATTAAGGTGCAAAGAGGTGAGTTCAACTTGGTGATTGGAAAGATTGTGATAAGGTATGTTAAGGCTAAGCCCTTCCTTCATTTTGGCATGATCTCGTAGCTACATGTGTTAATAATGAGACATAAAGAGAAGTTCGTATTCATGAATTTATTCACATTATTCTAGTCTCATAAGTTACAATATTATTCCTTATCGGGACTTCATATTCAGTTTAGTTTTGTCTTTATTCAGTCAAGAGAGCAGAGGGTCTATATATATATGCAGTATTACACTATTTTCACCACCATCGAGCTATAATCGGTGGGCAGGCCCCTATTGGGCAACCTCTGATCAGATGGTAAGTTATATATACCGAGCCTACTGTGGCCGAGCGCCTATGAGCGAGCCCAGGATGGCCGAGGTACAGAGCCCAGTATGGCCGAGCGCGCCTATGAGCGAGCCTACTACGGCCGAGCAGTTACACGTACCGAGCCTTATAGGGCCGGACATTTATTTTACTTACTATATTGAAGGAGTTTAGTCACTATCAGCAGGTAAGTATATCTCCAGACCATCTTTGACTCCCAGTTAATTTCAGTTATCATATTATCAGTTCAGTTTTAGATTTCAGTTATTTTATTGCCTTACATACTCGGTACATTATTTCGTACTGACGTCCCTTTTCTGGGGGCGCTGCATTTCATGCGTGCAGGTTCAGACAGACAGACGGGTAGACCTCCTCAGTAGGTGTTTCCCGAGTTCAGCCTGATCGGTAAGCTCCACGTCTTTCGGAGTTGCCAGGTCTAGAGTTTTGTGTACATCTTATGTATATCTGTATATATGTTATGGGTAGGTCGGGGCCCTGTTCCGATCACAATATATCTATCAGTAGAGGCTTGTAGACATATCCTGTTGGTTAGTACAGTATGTTGGGTTTGTAGGCCTGGTATGTATAATTTGGTGGTTTGTCAGCTGTAGTAGCTATGACGGCCTTTTCGGCCTAGCTTTATATTGATGTTTAGTTAGCGCTAGTTTCCATTCAGTTTTATATTTTGCTTCGCAAATTGTCTTGCAAGGTGGCCCCATGGCCAAAGTATGACATTATGTGTTCAGAGTCCCTTAGTCGCAATTTGGTACGCCAGGTTAGGTGAGGCACCGGGTGCTTGTCTCGCTCCTAGGTTCGGGGCGTGACAAACTTGGTATCAGAGCAGTTCTATCCTAGGGAGTCTACAAGCCGTGTCTAGTAGGGTCTTGTTTATAGATGTGTTGTGCACCACATTATATAAGCAGGGCACTACAGGGCATTTAGGAGTTGGTTACCCTTCTTTGAAATCTAAATCGTGCTACAGAACTGAGTTATAGGAAATTTGAATTAAACTTATGTGTTGGTGTTTGCATGCACAGATGACGGTGACTAGGAAGACTACGGCTAGCCAGAGGAGAGATACAGCAGTAGGTGAGGGGACCAGCAGGGTACCCCCAGTAGATGGGGCCCAGTCTGAGGCTCAAGGTGAGACCCCTACTCAGCCATTACCGGCTCCTCCACCAACTACGGAGATTCCTAGGGAAACCGCACATCCAGTTCCCCCTCCACTTCCATCAGATCAGGACTTAAGGAGTGCGGTGCATTTGTTGACACAGTTGGTAGCTACCCAGCAACAGGCTAGGGCATCAGCTAGTGCAGGAACTTCTGAGGGGTCTGGGAGTTCAAGGGTCCGAGAGTTTATTGCTTTGAGTCCCCCAGAGTTCACGGGGACAGATCAGAGGGAGGACCCGCAGGATTTCATAGATCAGCTTCACAGGATCTTTCGTGTTATGCATGCCACGGAGAAAGAGGCAGTTGAGCTAGCAGCTTTTCGACTCCGAGATATAGCCATCCTTTGGTATGAGGGATGGGAGAGGTCCAGGGGACGTGATGCACCTCCAGCTATTTGGGAGAATTTTTCAGATGCCTTCCTTGACCAGTACTTACCACGGGAGATCCGACAGGCTCGAGTCGATCAGTTTCTAGCCCTCAAGCAGGGTAATATGAGTGTTCGAGAGTATAGTCTCCGTTTTGACTCATTGGCCAGATATGCACCATCCATAGTTGCTACTATGCGGGACAGGATTCACAGGTTTATAGCAGGGTTAGCCCCAGAGTTAACCGAGGCATGTGCCACCGCTGCATTGCAGGATAGTATGGATATCTCCCGGATTCAGGCATTCGCCCAGAATATAGAAAGGGGTAGGCGTCGGCAGCAGGGTACAGAGAGGGCTGAGCAAGGGCAACGTAAGAGGATGAGATTTCCCAGGTCTCAGGAGCAATCTCAGGGTAGTTATAGGACCCAGTACTTCGGACGGCCACCTAGGCCTCCGCCACCTCAGTTACAGGGTTACGGGTATGACCGCTATACTCAGTCAGGACCAGGTGAGAGCTCACGGGCGTCGGGTTTGCAGCGACAACGAGGTTCTGCGCAGACATGGTCATTTCCTCCGCGGTGTGACATCTGTGGTAGAGGACACTTGGGCCAATGCAGAGCCAGTTTCGATGCTTGTTATACATGTGGACATCCGAGGCATATGATGCGAGATTGCCCAAATAGAGATTCGGGGGGAATGGCACAACCAGCGAGTTCAGCAACAGGATTATCTATGTCCGTGCATCCTTTAGGGCGCGAGTCTCAGTCTTCGACTGGTAGATGTCGGGGTAGAGGTAGAGGTTCCAGTTCAAGTGGTAATCAGAACCGTATCTATGCTTTAGCGGGTCAACAGGACCAGGAGTCTTCACCAGACGTTGTGACATGTATATTAACCATTTGCTCTCACGATGCTTATGCTTTGATAGACCCAGGGTCTACTTTATCGTATATTACCCCATTTGTCTCGAGGAAGTTTGGTATAGTGCCTGAAATACTAAGTGATCCTTTTGCGGTATCTACACCGGTCGGAGAATCGATTATTGCTAGACAGGTTTACCGAGGTTGTACGGTGACAATTTGTAGTCGTCAGACCTCAGCTGACCTAGTTGAGCTAGAGATGATGGATTTTGATGCTATCATGGGCATGGACTGGTTGGCAGCTTGCTATGCCACAGTTGATTGCCGAGCAAAGGCAGCCAGATTTCATTTTCCGGGTGAGCCAGTCCTTGAATGGGTAGGTAATACACCAACACCCAGAGGTAGGTTTATTTCCTATCTGAAGGCGATGAAAATGATCGCAAAAGGGTGCATTTATCATATTGTGCGAGTTAGAGATGCAGATGCTGAGATACCTACACTTCAGTCTATTCCCGTAGTCAAAGAGTATGCAGATGTGTTTCCAGATGAGCTTCCAGGTATTCCTCCAGAGCGAGAGATTGATTTTAGCATCGATTTGCTTCCAGGAACTCAACCAATATCCGTCCCTCCGTATAGAATGGCACCTGGCGAATTGAAGGAGTTGAAGGAGCAGTTAAAAGATTTGTTGGAGAAAGGTTACATCAGGCCCAGTACCTCACCTTGGGGTGCACCAGTACTATTTGTGCGGAAGAAAGACGGCTCGCTGAGGATGTGTATCGATTATAGGCAGCTGAACAAGGTAACTATTAAGAATAAGTATCCACTTCCAAGGATCGATGACTTGTTTGATCAGTTGCAGGGGGCTAGATGCTTTTCAAAGATAGATTTGAGGTCGGGGTACCACCAGGTCAGAGTTCGGGAAAAAGATATTCCGAAGACAGCCTTCAGGACCCGATATGGCCACTTCGAGTTCCTTGTCATGTCCTTCGGGTTGACTAATGCACCCGCTGTATTTATGGACTTGATGAATAGCCTATTCCGGCCATTTTTAGATCTGTTCGTGATAGTATTTATTGATGATATTCTGGTTTATTCCCGTTCAGAGGATGAGCATGCGGACCACCTACGAGCGGTACTCCAAACCCTCCGTGATCGTAAGTTGTATGCTAAGTTTTCTAAATGTGAGTTCTGGTTGAAGTCTGTAGCATTCTTGGGGCATATTGTATCAGATGAAGGGATAAAGGTGGACACTCAGAAGATTGAGGCCGTGAAATCTTGGCCTAGACCTACCACTCCGACAGAGGTTCGTAGCTTTCTAGGCTTAGCAGGATACTATCGGAGGTTCGTAGAGGGTTTTTCTTCCCTTTCGGCACCATTGACGAAGTTGACACAGAAAGAAACTAAGTTTCAATGGACAGAGGCTTGCGAGCGGAGTTTCCAAGAGCTTAAGAACAGGTTGACCTCAGCTCCAGTTCTAACACTTCCAGAGGGTCTAGAGGGTTATGCCGTGTATTGTGATGCATCAGGTGTCGGGTTAGGATGTGTCCTGATGCAACATGGGAAGGTAATTGCGTATGCTTCAAGGCAGTTGAGGAAGCACGAGAGGAATTATCCGACCCACGACCTCGAGTTAGCTGCGGTTGTCCATGCACTTAAGATATGGCGGCATTATTTATATGGTGTTCATGTTGATGTATTTACTGATCATAAAAGCCTACAATATATCTTCAAGCAGAAAGAGTTGAATTTGTGACAGAGGCGATGGCTTGAGTTATTGAAAGATTACGATGTTAA
This sequence comes from Nicotiana tomentosiformis, assembly GCF_000390325.3. Taxonomy (NCBI): domain Eukaryota; kingdom Viridiplantae; phylum Streptophyta; class Magnoliopsida; order Solanales; family Solanaceae; genus Nicotiana; species Nicotiana tomentosiformis. Next base: position 40,468,497 of record NC_090819.1, read on the forward strand.
CATTCTCTACCATCCAGGGAAAGCTAATATTGTAGCAGATGCCTTAAGTCGCCGATCTATGGGTAGCTTAGCACATGTAGAGCCCGAGAAAAGACAATTAGCTAGAGAGATTCATCAATTGGCTTCGTTGGGGGTTCGGTTAGTAGATTCTGAGGATGGTGGAGTTGTACTCCAAAACACTGCAAAATCATCCCTCATAGCTGAAGTCAAGGAAAGGCAGTACGAGGACCCAGAGTTGGTCGAGTTGAGAGAGCGAGTTCCGCAGCAGAAGAAGCCATTGTTAGAGCTCAAGGGAGATGGGGTTCTCAGATACAGGGGTCGTTTGTGTGTTCCAGATGTAGCAGGGCTACGAGACAGGATTATGTCAGAGGCACATTATTCATGGTATTCCATCCATCCTGGATCGACGAAGATGTATCATGACATTAAGGATGTGTACTGGTGGAACGATATGAAGAAGAACATTGCTGAGTTTGTCGCCCAATGTACTAGTTGCCAGCAAGTGAAGGTAGAGCACCAGAAGCCCGGAGGGCTAATGCAGACTATAGAGATCCCGACATGGAAATGGGAGGCGATAAACATGGACTTTATCATGGGTTTACCTCGTTCTAATCGTAAGTTCGATTCCATATGGGTGATAGTCGATAGGCTCACGAAATCAGCTCACTTCCTACCGGTCAGATCTACATATACAACAGAAGATTATGCAAAGTTATATATTAAGGAGATAGTGCGGCTACACGGAGTACCGGTTTCTATTATATCTGACCGTGGGGCTCAGTTTACAGCACATTTTTGGAGGTCATTTCAGAGAGGTCTAGGGACTCAGGTGAATCTCAGCACAGCTTTTCATCCACAGACTGATGGACAAGCCGAGCGCACAATTCAGACGCTCGAGGATATGTTACGAGTATGTGTGTTGGATTTTAAAAGAAGTTGGGATGAACATCTACCTCTTATCGAGTTTGCATATAATAACAGTTACCACTCCAGTATCCAGATGGCTCCGTACGAGGCTTTGTATGGGCGTAAGTGCAGATCTCCTATAGGGTGGTTTGATGTTGGAGAATCTGGGTTACATGGGCCAGACCTGGTTCAGCAGGCCATAGAGAAAGTAAAGCTTATCCGGGAGCGACTGTTGACAGCTCAGAGTCGTCAGAAGTCATATTCTGACGTGCGGCGACGAGACTTAGAGTTCAGGATTAATGACTGGGTATTCTTAAAGGTATCACCTATGAAGGGCGTGATGAGGTTTGGCAAGAAAGGCAAGCTTAGCCCACGGTATATTGGGCCTTATAGGATCATTCGGAGAGTGGGCCAAGTAGCTTATGAGTTAGAGTTGCCCTCAGAATTGGAGTCTGTCCATCCGGTTTTTCACGTATCTATGCTACGGAAGTGCATTGGCGATCCTACCCGAGTGGTGCCCACGGATGATGTACAGATTACAGAGGACTTGTCATACGAGGAAATTCCAGTTGCCATCCTAGACCGACAAATCTGCAATCTACGAAATAAGGAGGTAGCTTCCGTAAAGGTTTTATGGAGGAGCAAGAATGTAGAAGAGATGACGTGGGAATCGGAGGAAGAAATGAAGTCTAAATACGCCCACCTATTTCAAACTGAAGATATGGTTCGAGATGGGACGCTACAATATAGCTCTATGTAGGCTAGCAGGTCATCAGGCAAGCTTTTATTTTTCACTTTCAATATTTATGATTTAAGGTCGGTGAGGCAAATTGCTGCTATTTATAAAGATTGGCCATGTGTGGCATGCATAGTATGTTTCTGGCTACGTGCAGGTTGGTTTTAACCTAGTGTACGAAGGATACTTTGGCAAAATTTTCCAAAGTCTCTAAGAGTAAACATTCGAGGACGAATGTTCCCAAGGGGGGAGTGATGTTACACCCTATATTTTCGTACGTAAAAATGCGTCGTAAGCAAACTAATGTAGGACCAAAAATGAGATAATATTTAAAAGTATATAAAGTAAGTTAATCATGTTACCTCTGAGGTTACAAATATTGAAGATCATGAACAACAAGTACAAAGAGGGTTGGACAGTTCAGAAGCTAAAGCAATTAAATAAAATAATGTTTCGTCGAAAGTCGACAAGTTGGAAATGTTATAACATGTACCTTTGGGGTGAGACTAGGGTGATTAACATGATAAGGAGATTATGTTATGATTTATATTAGTCGTATGACATCCGTGTGTTATGTTTTGAAGTCAAGAGAGTTGTGGAACAAAAGTCGATGAAAGTCATCACAAGTTACATTCATAAGTTTTACTGAAACTTTGGGTCAAATGTAACTGCGATTTTCTCCCAATATACTTAGAGTTATGGGGTGTTCCACCCATCAAATTAAATATCTATGAGTCTATTTTCCAACGCATTAAACCGTTTGTCAATACGACATTGGAGTAGAAAGATATGGGCATTTGTGCGATACTGCGCAAGCTGCTAGGTGACAAGTAGGTGTGTCACCTACTTGCTTAAATGAAAGCCCAAAAATGGGCCATTTCGGGTCATCCAAAGAGGCCTTTTAAGGGCCTATTTTCTTCATATATTAGACTTAAAATAGAGCATAATAACCAGACATAAGCTCTGCAAAGAATCCTCCCAAAAATTTCCCACAAACCCTAATTGATTTTCTCTCCCTTTCAAGTTCTAATTGGAGGTAAAACCTAGAGTTTGAAGAACCAAGATAAGAGCTGAGTTATCCAACAAATAAGGTGAGTTTACTGCTCTCTTTCATCCAATTTTTCTTCTGTAAATTCATGGTAAGTCGTTCTATACTTGTAAGAACTCACGGGACGGTGATCGGAAGCCGTGAGTTCGAGTTATTCACTTGTAGCGGACTGTTTTGTGGACTGTTTTGTGTTGCTGTTGGGCTGCGTGTTTTACTACTATTTTGTGGAGTTTTGGAGGAGGAAGGGGGTTTATAAACACCATATAAATGTAGGGTGGTTGGCTGGTCGTTCGTCATAACATTTTCGGGTCGTTTGACACTACTACGGTGGTCGTTTTGTGTACGAAGAGATTGGGGTGTGTTGGGCTGTTTTGTAGTATTTGATGGTGTATATAGGGCTGGAAAATGATGTATATATGTTTTTATTGTTCTGTTCTTGTATTGTTGGTGTTATCTTGAATTTGGAGGAAGTAAGGATTATAGGGGAGATGCTGCCCGTTTTAATACAAAATAAGTTTGTCGTTCGTTGTGCGATAGTTGTACCTTTCGTAACTTAACGATAGTATTATTATCGTTCTTGTAGATTAAGGTGCAAAGAGGTGAGTTCAACTTGGTGATTGGAAAGATTGTGATAAGGTATGTTAAGGCTAAGCCCTTCCTTCATTTTGGCATGATCTCGTAGCTACATGTGTTAATAATGAGACATAAAGAGAAGTTCGTATTCATGAATTTATTCACATTATTCTAGTCTCATAAGTTACAATATTATTCCTTATCGGGACTTCATATTCAGTTTAGTTTTGTCTTTATTCAGTCAAGAGAGCAGAGGGTCTATATATATATGCAGTATTACACTATTTTCACCACCATCGAGCTATAATCGGTGGGCAGGCCCCTATTGGGCAACCTCTGATCAGATGGTAAGTTATATATACCGAGCCTACTGTGGCCGAGCGCCTATGAGCGAGCCCAGGATGGCCGAGGTACAGAGCCCAGTATGGCCGAGCGCCTATGAGCGAGCCTACTACGGCCGAGCAGTTACACGTACCGAGCCTTATAGGGCCGGACATTTATTTTACTTACTATATTGAAGGAGTTTAGTCACTATCAGCAGGTAAGTATATCTCCAGACCATCTTTGACTCCCAGTTAATTTCAGTTATCATATTATCAGTTCAGTTTTAGATTTCAGTTATTTTATTGCCTTACATACGCGGTACATTATTTCGTACTGACATCCCTTTTCTGGGGGCGCTGCATTTCATGCATGCAGGTTCAGACAGACAGACGGGTAGACCTCCTCAGTAGGTGTTTCCCGAGTTTAGCCTGATCGGTAAGCTCCACGTCTTTCGGAGTTGCCAGGTCTAGAGTGTTGTGTACATCTTATGTATATCTGTATATATGTTATGGGTAGGTCGGGGGCCTGTTCCGATCATAGTACATCTATCAGTAGAGGCTTGTAGACATATCCTGTTGGTTAGTACAGTATGTTGGGTTTGTAGGCCTGGTATGTATAATTTGGTGGTTTGTCAGCTGTAGTAGCTATGACGGCCTTTTCGGCCTAGCTTTATATTGATGTTTAGTTAGCGCTAGTTTCCATTCAGTTTTATATTTTGCTTCGCAAATTGTCTTGCAAGGTGGCCCCATGGCCAAAGTATGACATTATGTGTTCAGAGTCCCTTAGTCGCAATTTGGTACGCCAGGTTAGGTGAGGCACCGGGTGCTTGTATCGCTCCTAGGTTCGGGGCGTGACATGAAGTGTTATTGAGCTTAATATAATTCATAGCATAACTTTTTCGAAAAATTCGTGTCCTTACAATGGCTGTTGAAATCACTATTTATAGTTGCACCTAGGGAACAAGGTCCTATAATCAAGCCTCTCTTAAATAACAATTATGGGGGCCATTGAATAATGTGTAACGACAGGCTATGAATGTCATAATTCTCTATAGTGGACTGTGTATTTAATACTGTAGAATATTCTTCATTGAATGCCATCGGGTTGCAGGCATTCGTTTGTCTTCATTAGCAATATTCCCTTCGGGGTCTTTCCAATGCCAACCAAAGTTGCTGCCCCCGGTCCTGGTTTCCACCTGTCTCACTTTCCGTCTGTCTCTGGTTCCACGTGTCACTCTATTATACGAATATTTAATATAAACCGATTTTACCCTATACATATAATCCCCCTGCTTTTCGGTGGCACATCCTTGTGTCATCGGGAAGTTGGTGAAGATACCTTTCTTGGCAGGAAATTTTCTGATCCCCTCTAAAAAGTTTTTGACGCTTGATTAGACGTACGTCTCTTCATATTTAATGCCCCGAACACCCGTCACTCCACGATTTAGCAATACTTTCTCCGGTTCTCGAAGTAATCATGGCCACGATTTTAGCCGCCTATTCCTTTACTTCTATGCCTCATTCTGCTTCTTTTACACTTCACAGTTTTTCAAAACGCTTTCAACTTCTTTGCATTCAACTCTTTCTTGCTTTCACTCCTCCTTTACCTTCTTCTTTGAAGAATTATTACTTCCTTCTGCTAACCATGGCCTCCTCTTCCAAGATCTTATCAAAAAATAAAGAAAGCACTGATGATGATGCCCCTCCTACGTTGTGCACTATTATTCCCAGAAGTCTCAGTATATCAAAGAACTTTGAAGAGAAGTTTTCTTCTGCTAACTCCCGCACATGGGCTGTTGGTGTGTACCCTTCTTCTATCCATCCTTCTATCATTCTTGTTGTAAAGGAATATTGTGGTTTCCATGACCTAGACATCATCGCTCCCGACCTGGCAGAGCGAGTAACCTTCCCTAAGAAGGGTTTTTCGTACGTTTTACGTACCCCTTCATTTTTGGCCCATTCTCATTTAGCGGGGGACTTGACCCTGTAATCTTGGAGTTTTGCTTCCGTTATCGAGTCTGCATGGAACAAGTGAGCTCTTCTATGTGGCGGATTGTAGCATGTCTTCGGCAGCTATGCCAGGAGACGGGAGAAGAGCTCTCCTTGGCTCGAATAATGAACATTTGCTCCCCCAAGATTTTCCGTGGGGGAGTAATAAACATTAGCAAACATGGTCACCATGCTTTGCTCACCAGCATTGATGATGACAATGACCGTAGATGGATGGAGCAATTTGTTATAGTTGCCACCAGGGACATCATCCCGGCCACAACTCTATATTTGCCTGAGTCATGGACTCGTACACGTAAGTTCAACGCCTGTCTTTTCTCTGATTAAAGGTCATTTCATGATGTTATTGATCCTTATCTTTTCATTATTTCTCTGATTAAAGGCTTGGACCAGTGGGTCCAGAAGATTTTTGATATTACCACGCCTGAGACCTGCCGGTGGAAAGAACTGGCCCTTAAATATGGGTGGAATGCCAAAAATCATCGTAAGTTGATTCTCGAACTAATCTTGTTTTTACCTCACGTATAATAAAATTGATTAACTTCTCTTTCCGTTGAATTTAGGTCTTCCGTAGGGCTCTGTTACCGTCCCCGAGGAGGACGTTTTGGCTGATCCAGCAGAAGCGGTGAGGTTGATGCAGGAGACTTTCACCTGAACGGGTGCCATCGGACCTGCTTCCGGTGCAGGTGCTTCCTCTCGGAATCTCCGTCCGGAAAACAAGCAACAAAAAAGGTGACGTTCCTCTACGGGCTGGGGTAAAAATAAAAGGGTGAAGAACGCCGCACCCGAGCTAGCTGTAGCCACTGTGGTGATTGATAATGATTGGGAAGGTAGTGATGAATGGGCTTCCCTATAGAGGAGACGACGACCTTCATCAGCTCAAGAGAATGCTCAATCTGAAGAGCTAATAACACCAATTGAGGACGACGTCCAAGCGCTTTGGGGAGAGTGGGATATAGTAGAGGATGCCAATTCTCGCTTCTGAGCCCCGTTTGCTGCTCCCGCTACTATGAGGCTGGGTACAAGGCCTCTTCCATCTTTGGTTGATGAGCAACCAATAACTAGCATTGCTTTTGTCGTATCTAGTTCTCAACCCACAACTCCATCAACTTCATCTCCTTCTTTGGTAACCATGCCTTCACCACCACCTATTTATTCTGGCGCTAGCATTTGAAGTACTTGATTAACTATCAAATGATAAAACAAATTCATCGTTTGGACAAGAAACAAGATAAAAATAAATGGACTTTACTTCATTCCATCCATTTTCAAAAGTACAAAAGCATTTGTTGTGCTGAAAAGAAAATTGCCATTACTTGTGGCTAACATGTACAACTTGTTTCTACGGGGCTGGTCGTGCAATCCCTGGTCCCGATGATACATCTTTGTTCCCAGATTTCGTAGTCCCGTTTTATGTCGTAGTCAGGTTGCCGTATTCGCATATCATTACCCTCTAGTGTTCGAATGCGAAGAATGCGAATTGGAATACTGGAAGTCTTGCTTCTTTGAAGATCCCACTAGTGAATGGTTGTATAATCTTTGGTTCGATCGCTAGCTTTATTTCTCCGTTAGGAACTTTGCTTTAGAGAAAAAGATTACCTAACCACCCCACAATGGCTTGCACTCATGAACGGTCGGGTAACCATTGGTCCGATAGCAAACTCTATTTCTCTTTAGGAACTTTGATATCAAGGAAACGATTATCTAACCGTCCTATAGTGGTTCATTGTTTCCACGCCTTGTCGTTTAAAGGTCTTATTTGTGCTGATGATGCTTCCTTCGTAGTATGCTTCCACGTCGTACCCATCTTTCCTGCGTTGAGCTCTCGGGTATTTTGAGTCACTTTCCTTAAAACCAAGTCTCCCACTTTGAAATAACGGAGATTGGCTCTTCGATTATAATATATTTCTATTCTTTGTTTATGCACCAAGTCCCTACGTTCATCGAGTAGCTCCAATCTGACCAATAATGCTTCATTTTTTGCTTCTTCGTCGGCCCGAAAGTATCTCATGGGAGGTTCTCCCACTTCCACCGGGATCAGGACTTCTGCTCTATATACGAGAGAGAAAGGCGTCTCTCTCGTGCTTCATTTGGCCATTGTTCGATAGGCCCATAGCAATCTTGGTAACTCTTCGGACCATTTGCCTTTGGCTGCTTCCAATCTCTTTTTTAGATTTTGAAAATCACTTTGTTTGTCGATTCCCCTTGGCCGTTTGCGCTCGGATGGTATGGAGAATATGTGATTCTTTTGATTTTCAAGTCTTCAAGGAATATTGTGACATTTGTGCTTATAAATTGTGGCTAGTTGTGGCAGGCTATCTCTTTTGGTATCCCGAACCTGCAAATTATGTTCTCCCATAAGAAATCGACCACTTCGCGCTCGCCTATTTTTTGGTATGGACGTGCTTCAACCCACATAGAAAATTAATCAGTTAAAATCAAAATAAACCTTACTTTACCGTGAGCCGGCTAGTTGTGGCAGGCTATCTCTATGTCCATCCCCCATTTCATGAATGGCCAGGGCGACAATATCGAATGTAATATTTCTACTGGTTGATGCACTAACGGCGCATGGTGTTGACACTTGTCGCTTTTCTGAACAAACGTCTTAGCAACTTGTTTCATCCGGGGCGAATAGTATCCTACCCTAATAAGCTTTAATACCAATGATTTCGTGCCCAAGTGATTTCCACAAATTCCTTCATGAACTTCTGTCATGACGTAATTTGCCTCTGAGGTTCCCAAACATCGGGAAAACAGGCCTTGGAAAGACTTTCTATACAATTGGCCTCCCCTGAAGCAGTAACGGGCTGCTTTAGCGCATAGCACCCGGTATGGATGCCTTTGGATCTTCGGGTAGTTTTCCATGCTCAAGATAGTTAATGATCTCATTTCTCCAGTCCCATGCCAAAATGGTCGCATTTACTTCATAATAATCGTCTACATCCAATACCCAATGCATAAGATGCACAACCGTACCGAAGTCTGATCCCTTCATTTTTGTGGACAAGCCCAGATTGGCCTATGCTTCTGCTTCCCCGTTTTCTTCTCTCAGGATGTGGGTGATTGACCATTCCCTGAACCGTGCGAGCAGAGTCTGGACTTTCACTACATATTGTTGCAAGCGTTCCTCTTTGGTGTCGAAGATCCCGTATACCTGATTTACTACCAGTTGGGAATCACATTTGATTTTTATGACCTCATAGTCCAGTCCCTGGGACAGCTCAAGTCCTGCAATCGAAGCCTCATACTCATCTTCATTGTTAGTCAAGGGAATAGTTTTTATGGCCTGCCTCAGAGTTTCTCCCGAGGGCGTGATTGGCACTACCCCGAGCCCAGACCCTTTCACGTTGAAAGCTCCATCCGTGAACAAGTTCTAGACTCCCGGTGTCATTTCTTACACCATCACTACTTCCTTGGTGGACAAAGGCAGCATTCCCGGACTGAAATCGGCCACGAAGTCGGCCAAAACTTGCGATTTGATCGCAGTCGTGGGCTTATACTCTATGTCAAATTCACTCATTTTTACTGCCCATTTGGCCAGTCGACCTGGCAATTCAGGTTTGTGAAGGATATTCTGCAAGGAAAGGTTGTCACCACGGCTATCAGGTGGCATTGAAAAAGGCCTAAGCTTCTGAACGGCGACTACGAGAGTTAAGGCCAATTTTTCGAGGTGTGGGTAGCGAGTTTTAGCTCCTGTTAAAATTTTACTAAAATAATAGATAGGAGATTCCGTACCTTTATCTTCACGGAATAAAATAGTACTTACTTCTACTTCCGGGGCTGCTAAGTAAATCAATAATTGTTCGTCTTCCTCCGGTTTCGATAGTAACAGAGGGCCCGATAAATACCTTTTCAAATCTTTCAAAGCCTGATGCCATTTCGGAGTCCATTCAAAGTTGTTATTCTTTTTTAGAAGTGAGAAGAAGTGATGACATTTTTCTGAAGACCACGAAATGAACGTTCATAAAGCGGCCAGATCCCTGTTAACCTCTAAACCTCTTTCACATTTGATAGCTGGTCGGGAATGTCCTCGATGGCTGTAAATTTATCGGGATTGACATTTATCCCCCTTTGTGACACCAGGAACCTGAAGAACTTAACGGAGCAGACTCCGAATGCACACTTTTCGGGGTTAAGCTTCATGTTGTGCTTCCTTAGGATGTCAAAGTTTTCTTGGAGGTTTTTAAGATGATCACATGCATTCAAAGACTTAACCAGCATGTCATCTATGTAAACTTCCATTGTTTTCCCTATTTGTTTTTCAAACATTTTGTTCACAAGCCTCTATTAAGTGGCTCCTGCGTTCTTAAGCCTGAAAGGCATCACATTGTAGCAATATGTGCCAAAGTTCGTTATGAACGAAATCTTTTCATGATCCTCCGGGTTCATTTTGATTTGGTTGTACTCGGAATAGGCATCGAGGAAACTCATCAACTCGTGCCCGACCATCGCATCAATCATTTGATCAATATTTGGCAATGGGAACGAGTCTTTTGGGCACACCTTATTCAGATCCTTATAATCTACTCACGTGGGAAATTTATTATTCTATTTCGGAACTACTACTACGTTAGCTAACTAGTCGGGGTACTTTACCTCCCGTATTGAATCGATATCAAGCAATCGAGTTACCTCTTCTTTGACAAACCTGTTTCAGACCTCGGCAATAGGGTTTAATCTTGTCCCCAAGTGGAACTTCCTTTCCAAGAATTTCTCAAACAATGCGAGTTGTTCAAGTTCTTCCGCTGTGGATTTGGTTGCGTCCGTTTCTTCTGGTACCTGGAAATACCTTGGCACCTGATAGGATTCCGATGACTCCCCTCCTTTGTCGACTTCAATTGGCAACTCCCCTCCTTTGTCAACTTCAATTGGCGACTCCCATCCTTTGTTGACTTCAATTAGAGACTCTCCTCCTTTGTCGACATCATTTGTCTGGGGAGCAGGCATCATTTCCTATAATTGCTATATCGCATGTTCCTTCCCTTTGATACTGGAAACCGAGATCACTTTCATCTCCCTTGCCACCGGTTAATCTCCTCTTATTTTTTTAATCCCCTCTGGAGTTGGGAATTTGAGAAATTCATGGTATGTTGATGACATAGCCTTCATCTCGTGTAGCCATGGTCTTCCAAGAATAATGTTGTAGCCCATATTGTCGTCTACTACTTCAAACAAGGTCGTCTTCATTATCCCTTCGGCATTCGTTGGCAGTAGAATCTCCCCTCGGGTTGTCATGCTTGCTAAGTTGAACCCGGCGAAGAGTTTTGTGGCCAGAATGATGCTTCCGGTTAGCTTTGTTTGTTCTAGCACTCTCAATTGGATAATATTGCCTGAACTCCCTGGGTTCACCAAAACACGTTTAATTTTAAAATCTAAAACATTAAGAGACATTACCAAGGCATCATTGTGTGGTAGTATGAGTCCATCTGCGTCCTCCTCCATGAAGGTGATATCATCTTCGGCTACTTCCCAGAGTCTCTTGCTATGGGTCACCGATACCTTTGTCTTTTTTGCTACCAAAAAGGTTACACCATTAATCTTGTTCCATCTGAAAATCATGTTGATCGTTAGACGAGGAGGATCTTTTCCTTCTTTTGAGGGTTCCGCATTGTACCGGTTACAGCCATAGTTATTCTTAGCCCGGTCTCTTAAGAACACTCTGAGATAGCCATTTTTCAACAATGTCGCTACCTCTTCGCGCAGATGTCGGCAGTCCCTAGTCCGATGGTCGTTCGTCCCATGATACTCACACCATAGATTAGGATCCATATGACTAGGGTCGGATAGCATCATCCTCGGGAATCATGCTTCCTTAATGTTCCTCATCGCTGATACCAGTTCCACTACGCTAGCATTGAAGTTATACTCAGACAATCTGGGGTAGGTAGAATCCCGGGAGCCCGATACCTCTTTGTCCTACAACGATCTATTATTCCACCCACAATCAGCTCTCTTATCGGTAGCGAACCTATCCGCCAACCAGAAACCTCTGTCGCATCCTTCGGCACTTTCGTACGGAAAAAATTGACCTTTAGAAGATCGCTGATCTGCGTCGAGTCATCCTTGAACTTTTCCTTATCCTTATCTCGGTCCTGACTCTTGGTTGATGCCGGGAAACCAAGTTGGTCATCCTCCATTCTTATCTTTGATTCGTAGCGGTTGTGGACATCTGCCCATGTTGTTGCCTAGAACTCGTGCAAACTTTCTTTCAATTTTTGGAAAGCATCAGAACTCCTTGGATTCAGCCCTTTAGTAAATGCCTCAGATGCCCATTTATCTACCACGGCCGGTAGTAGCATCCTTTTCCTTCTGAAATCTGGTCACAAACTGTCGCAGCAATTCGGACTCTCCTTGGGCAATTCTAAATATGTTGGCCTTTCGGGCCTGTACCTTCCTAGCCCTGCATGGTCCTTGATAAAAGAATCTGCGAGCATCTCAAAAGAATCTATTTAGTGCTCGGGTAGAAGTGAATACCATGTCAGGGCCCCCTTTGTGAGGGTCTCCCCTAACTTCTTCAGCAAGACTGACTCAATCTCATGCGGAGCTAAGTCATTTTTTTTCACCGCCATTGTGTAGGTGGTAATCCGAAGTCCCATCATATTTTGGCACGTCTAGAATTTTGAACTACTTCTGGATTAACTCTGGTTCCACACTCGATTTGAATGGCAACTTGGTGTACTTCTTTGAGTCTGGTCCTTTCAACACTGGCGGTGCGCCCGAGATTTGATCAATTCGGGCATTTATTTCCCTCACAAACCGCATGAGTTTGTTTTAAAAGTATAATTCCCGTTATTGTTACCAGATTCGTTGTCATTCCCCCCAGCCCCATTGAAGCTGACCTCACCCCTCGAGGTATTGTTATCAACCTTTTGTACTATTTAGTTTGCGGGAGCACCGAGAGGAACCAGACCTCTTCCATTCGCGTTGTTGGAAGCACCCGACAATGCTTGCTTCAACTCTGTCATGACCTGATCTTGTCGTGACAGATGGCCCATAATAGCCTTTTGTTGCTCCCTTAGGATTCTCGCTATTTCCAAAACATGCTTGTCTTTGGCATCATCAGGAGTTGCCTCTCTAGCGTGTCGTGGATATTGCCACCATGGACCGGCATAGCTATGTCTTCCTCGTTGTGGGTATCACTGATCGAATCTTTGTGTCAAGGCATATTTCCTTCTGCCTCAAAATTGTGTGTAATTTTGACATCGTTATCTACCATTTTCTTACAATTTGTTGCTAAGAAACAAAAAATTAAACATGTTAGTAATAAATGCAAGGATCAACTCAATTACGCAATTGTCTAAGCCCCACTGTGGGCGCCAAACTGTTTACCCGTCAAACGGTACAGTTGAATTTGTATGTGGTTTATAGACAAGCGAATTTATTTGATCCCAAAATAATAAGTAAATTAATTTAAAATACAAGACTTAGCATTGAAATCAAGATAAGACAGCAAATAGCTTGGTTCCGAGAGACGAGCTTCTGAAGGCAGCAATAAGAATATCAATAGACAAAAAATAAAATGTTATTGATCTTAGTATAATGTGTAGCATATGTTTTTCAGAAAATTCGTGTCCTTACAGTGGCTGTTGAAATCACTATTTATAGTTGCACCTAGGGAACAAGGTCCTAGGATCAAGCCCCTCTTAAATGACAATTATGGAGGCCATTGAAGAATGTGTAACGGCAGGCTATGAATGCCATAATTCTCTATAATGGACTATATATTCAATATTGCAGAATATTCTTCATTGAATACTATCGGGTGGCAGGCATTTGTTTTTCTTCTTTAGCAATATTCCCTTCGGGGGGCTTTCCGGTGCCATCCGAAGTTGCTGCCCCCGTTCTTGGTTTCCACCTATCTCACTTTCCGTCTGTCTCTGGTTCCACGTGTCGCCCTATTATATGAGTATTTAATATGAACCAATTTTACCATGTACAACAATATATATATATAATCCAAACAATCAACGATCCAATGTTTATAACTTGTCTAAAACCAAAGCCTAAAGATGTAACACTATAACTAGCTAATCTACTAAAGCTAACTTTTACAAGTGGAAAAGAAGACAACTTCCAATATATGGTGGTGTGTGTATCCACAAGCCAAGGGGCAAACCTCAATGTAGCACCTCTAAAGCTCTCACCAGGGGCAAAGTTTTGCATTCTAATGGACAAAGCAAATGTGAATCTCCAAGCAACACCATCAACTTCTAAAACTATCCAACCATCCAAGTAGCATGAATGTGCAATATATGTGGGCTTGAACATCAAATTCATGGGCGTGAAGATGTAGCATGACTGTTTTTTCTTTTTCGTATCAATGAGTGACTCCCAAGTAGCCCAAGAAACACATGAAGACAGGTTTGGAGAGTGTACCAAAAGCTGCTAGTAATAACCTGCAATGTATACCAGTGCCTGCATTTCAATCCAAAGTCAGGCACTGCCATCACACCTCCAGAATGGGCCTGTAACCACACCAATACCACTGAAAAATGCCATGACAATACCTAGCAAAACACGACTAGTCACAAGAACCCCTACTGCCATTGTATCCCAGATTAAACTTGCAATTTGAATCTTTAGATACCACTGATAAACATGACTGCTATATGCAACCTGAATGCAATTCTTATAATCAAACTTGTAGATGCATGATACTTACCAAGATGCATACCAATAATTAGACACTAATACACCTTGTGATCTTTGATAAACATCAATCAGCTACCTGCTTGCCATAATAGATCCATATATCATTAGATCACCACCAGAATGAGCATGATACCATGTTATTACCATTGGAAAGCAACCTAGCAATATACAAAATACAAGAATAACAAAGGAACAAGCAACAACAGACATTGTAATCAAATACCTACTCATCAATAAGGTGCTCTTCTTTTGGCAACCCTAACCCTAAGGTTAGGAGTTTGAGACTTGTCAAGGTTGATTAGTCTCCTTCCTGCACTTGGCATTTCAGAGAAAGAGTGAAACTGGATTGTACCTGCAAAAGAGAAAACAAGGTTAGCCAAAATATCCGCTACTGCATTGCCCTCCCTGAACACATGTTGAAAGATCACATTGAAGTAATCTCTCATCTCCTTAGTCTTTTTGACTTTTTCCACTATGCGCCAAGGAGGATATCACTCCCCTTCAATTACCTTCTTCAACACCAATGAATCAGTCTCAAAGATGAGAGGATATAGATCATGAGCAACACAGTATTCCAATCCCTCTACTATAGTCTTTGCCTCAGCTACAACATTAGTAGTTTCCCTAACTCCACTGTTGTTGCATACACTAAATCTCCTGCATCATATCTCACACAAAAGCCATGTGATCTAGGTCCATGGTTGCCCCTTGAGGCACCATTAGTGTTACACTTGTACCATCCCTCACAAGGGAACTGCCAGGTGACTCTATTGGTGATAACATAAGGCTTGTAGCCTTTAAAAAACTGGATCATGTGTGGCCAGAGAAGAGGAATATGTGGTAACCATGGATACCTCACCTTTTCCAAATAATATAATGTCATGTTCACCTCATGGATCAATCTATTAAAGGAAACTGAACCTCCATTCCTAATAACATTACTCCTCTTCCATAACTCCCAAGTTATAATAGCTAGAACTGCCTGAAATAGTGTCTTCAACTTTGGAAAATAAAGTAAGTTAATCATGTTACCGTGGAGATTTTAAAAATATTTAAGATCATGAATAACAAGTACTAAGAGTGTTGGAAGGCTTAGATGCAAGGCCCCATCAAAATTTTACCAAGGAATTTAAGGTGTTGGGGTGCCGAGGTAGACTAATATGTGCGAAGGTTGAAGATAATTAAAGCTGGCTCGCCGCAGCACAGACTTTTTGGGTTGAAGAATGCATTGAGGAGTTGGTGGAAACTTTTGGCAGGAGAAGGCAATTATGTGGTTAGTTTCGCGACCGCAGATCCGTTCCGCGGGCCGCATATCCATCGCGGAGTTGATCAGAAAATTTGTTGAATTTTGAAGGTCATTTTGTGGTCCATTATGCGATCGCATATCCGTTTCGCGGTCTGCACTTTCGTCGTAGAGTTAGCATGAAGAATTTTGAAGGGTGATTCTGTGGTCCATTTCACAGCCGCATAACTAGTTTGCGGATCGCAGACCTGCCGCAGACTTGTCTAGACTAGCCCAGTTTTTGGGGTTTATTGTTGGGGTCCATTTTGCGGGTTGTATACCTATTCTGCGGTCCACTCTGCGGTCGCAAAGTTGAGTTCGGAGGGTCTATTTTCTATTTTTATAACCCGACCCCATTTCTTATAAAATGAGTTTGGGGTTATTTTGGCCGGGTTAAACATATATTTTAGAGAGAGGGGAGTGCTTTAGAGAGAGAATAAGGAGCCCCAAGTTCATTGATCATCAATCCCTGCCCCAATCTTAGAGATTTAAGGGAATCATTCACTAGACCATTATCTACCCGGGTAAGACCTTGTCCTAAAACCTGCATGCAATTGTTATGGGTTTAATTAGGTTATGGAGTTGGGGATAGGCCATGCATGTAACATTAGGTGGTAGTAGGTGGGATTGTTTAACTATTTTGGGTAGTTTCTTGCAAAAATTGGTTGAAGGAGGAAGGGATTACCATTGTAGAGCTTCATAGTCGATTTTGCATAATAGGTGTTTGACAAAATTCCTAAGAGAGTTACACCATGAGAATCCTTCTAATTATTATCTGATTTTCGCTATCTTCCTATAGATTGATATTTCTAGAAGTGTTGGGACGTTGTAGTAACTTGAGGAAAGCTCAAGCAAGGTATGTTGGCTAAACTTCTCTCTTAGAAATTGAATTCCATGATGTTCCCGTAAGTTTCAAGTATGGTTGACCCAGGCTCCTAATTTCCATGTTCTGAGTTATTCCTAATAAATCTGAATATCCCAAGTAAGCGTTGTGTTGAAAGTGTATATACTCAAACCATGTTCCAATTGCTCTAATCTCGTCATGATCTCCTTCGGAAATGTGTTCAAGTAAGGTTTAGGTATTAAAATGTTATAACTTCAATTCATGTTTCCAATGAAAGATCATTATGCTTGACGTGGAAATTAAATCCAATGTGCTTAAAACTCATATAGCTCATAAACTTATCGAATTTCTATTTCCAAGTGCCCTTATTGTTGATAAACTATGACTATGTTTGGAAGTGAAAGAAGTAAGAGTGAGATATAAAGTGTGGTCATGGTTGTGGTAACTAGTGCATAAGATTTGAATCTATGTTTCAATCGTACATCACCATGATCTCTTTCGTAAGTGTTTCCAATGTGTTTTTAGTCCTTATTTACCCGTGAGTTGAAACTGTGCCTTGTCTTTTTAGAGAAGTATTTCACGAAAAAATGGTGCATTACTCGTTATGATTTCTAACTTATGTTGTGATTACACCTCCACCCGCACACATTGGGGTGAGGCGGCAGGGCCGCTTTGTGTAGAGATTGTGGTATTGTGATTACACCTCCACCCGCACACATTGGGGTGAGGCGGCAGGGCCACTTTGTGTAGAGATTGTGATATTGTGATTACACCTCCACCCACACACATTGGGGTGAGGCGGCAGGGCCTCTTTGTGTAGAGATTGTGGTATTATGATTACACCTCCACCCGCACACATTGGGGTGAGGCGGTAGGGACACTTTGTGTAGATATTGTGGTATTGTGATTAAACCTCCACCTGCACACATTGGAGTGAGGCGGCAGGGGCACTTTGCATAGAGATTGTGGTATTGTGGTAGAGGTTGTTAGAGAGGATCCCCAACTTAAATTTATAAATGTTATTGAAAGCTTTAAATGAATTTGCTATGGTTTTAACGGCTAGTTAAGCTCTTTTATTTCTTCTATGATTCGACACATTCATGTTGTACTTCCAATTCTTAAAGGGGGTGTTTGGTTTTCATACTAGTACTATTCCATATCTACTAACGTCCCTTTTGATGGGGGCGTTGCATCTTCAATGGATGCCGGTGGTTCGTCAGCGAGCAGCTTGGGTCCTCGTTAGCAGTTACTCTCTATTCAGCATGTTCTGGTGAGCCCTACTCTATTACGGGCCTGATCTCACTTGATGTTGTACTTTGTGTTTTGAGGTATAGCCGGGGCCTTGTCACCGGCACTTCCATATTACTATTTTGTTATACTTAGAGGCCTCGTAGACATGTTATGGGTGGTGTTCAATGTTGGGAAATGAACTAGAAGTGTTGGTATTTTGGCAAACATGTTTTCTCTCATAAATATGAATTCGTGATATTTTGAAAATTGTAAATGAATATCCTTTGAGTAATGGAAAAGAATGTGAAGCACTTGACTCTTCTCATGTATTTTTCTTGTGAATAATTCTTAAATTTTTCATGGGTAAGGTTGGGTAGAAGGCATCAAGTAGGCTTGCTTGACTGGGGTATCTCAGTTGAGCACGGGTCACGCTCCCCTAGGTCGGGGCGTGACATTAGAAGCTAAACGAATCGAATAAAATAAGTTTTGTCGAAAGTCGACAAGTTGGGAATGTTATAACATGTACTTTTGGGGTGAGACTAGTGCTTAACATGATAAAGAGTTATGTTATAAGTTATTTTAGTCATATTATAGTCTTGTGTAACGTTTTGAAGTCAAGCGAGTTGTGAAACAAAAGTTGGCAAATGTCATCACAAGTTACATTCATAAATTTGCTGAATATTAGGTCAAATGTAGCTGAGCTTTTCTCCAAATATACATAGAATTACGGGATTATCCACCTACAAAATTGAAGATATACGAGTATAGTTTCTAACGCATTAAAGCGTTCATTGATACGACATTGGAATAGAGAGATATTCGCATTCTCGCAAAATTGCGCAGACTGCATAGGTGACAAGTAGGTGTGTCACCTACTTGCTTAAATGAAAGGATCAAATAAGTCCACAAAAGGGGCTAGTTGGGGTCGGCCAAAGGGCCCTTTGGAGGGCTAATTTATTTCATATATTCCATTAATTTTAGAGCCAAAAATCAGAGATAAACCCCTGCAAACTTCTCCCATAAATTCAACACAAAACCCTAAATACTTTTCTCTTCTATTCAAGTTCTAGTTGGAGGAAGACCTAAGAGTTGAAGAACCAAGTTAGGAGCTGAGATTTTCACCAAATATGGTAAGTATACTGACCTCTTTTATCACCTTTTTTTTCTGCTGGAAAGGTAGATAAATTTGTTCTGTAATATTAAGAACTCACGGGACGGTGATCGGAAGCAGTGAGTTCGAGTTGCTCAACTTGTAATGGACTGTTTTGTGGATTGTTTCATGTTGCTGTTGGGTTGTCTTTTTTGCTACTGATTTTATGGAGTTTTGGAGGAGAAAGGGTGTGGAGAAACACCAAGTAATTGCGGGGTGGTGGGCTGGTCGTTCGTCATTACATTTTCAGGTTGTTTGACACTACTATGGTTGTCGTTTTGTGTATGAAGTGATTGAGGTGAGTGGGCTGTTTTGTGGTATTTTGTGATGGATATAAGGTTGTAAAAGGATGTATACATATTGTTATTGTTGTGTTCTTGTTGTTGGTGGTGCTATGTCAAATTAGAAAGAAGTAAGGATTATAGGGGAGATGTTACCCATTTTAATATAAAATAAGTTTGTCGTTCATTGTGCTATAGTTTTACCTTCCGTAGCTTATTGATAGAATTATTATTGTTGTTGTATATTAAGGTGCGATGAGACGGGTTCAACATTGTTATTGCATAGATTGTATTAAGGTATGTTAAGGCTAAACCGTTCCTTCATTTTGGCATGATCCTTTAACTACATGTGTTTGATAACGAGACATAAAGAGAAGTTCGTATTTCTGAATATATGTACATTATCCTATTCCCATAAGTTACAGTATTCTTGTCACGACCCAATTTCCCCTCCGTATGACGTCGTGATGGCACCTAGTCTTTACGACTAGGTAAGCCTAACATTTGCAGAATAATGAAATGAAAACATAAATTTAACAACTAACTGTAGCAATAAAAACATAACTGGGTACCATGCAGCTTGGCATGTACAATAACCAACTATTCAAAAATACACAGTAATCCTAAAACCCGGAACATCATAAATCACAAACTACAGAAGGAAAGTCTAGTGTCTCTATACATCAGAGTCTAACAATAGAAAAATACAGAAGATAATGGACATAGGAAAGAGTAGAAGGGGACTCCGAGGTCTGCGGACGCGGCAGATATACCTAGAAGTCTCCAAAACTGCCCCGGCTCACTGATAGTGCGGCTGATAAGGAGCACCTGGATCTACACATGAAAAACATATGCAGAAGAGTAGCATGAGTACACCACAATCGGTACCCAGTAAGTGCCAAGCCTAACCTCGGTCTAGTAGTGACAAGGTCAGGTCAGAACCCTACTGGTATAAATAATAATAAAGCAAGGCAAGAACGAAATATCGCAGTAAAATAACGACTGAAATTTAACAAGAAAGAATTTATAGAAGATAACAGGTCAGTACACAGAGATAACAACAGGGGATCTCCCGAGATACCGTCTCGAAGTCCCAAACGTAAATGTGCAGGGGTATCTCCGAAAATACCGTTCCATAGTCCCAAAGTAAATATGCAAAATAGGGGGATCTCCTGGAATACCGTTCCGTAGTCCCAAGGTAAATATGCAGTACAGGGGGATCTCTCGGAATACCGTTCCGTAGTCCCAGAGTAAATATGCAGTACATAGGGATCTCCCGAAATACCGTTCCGTAGTCCCAAAGTAAATATGCAGCTCAACCAACAGAAATAACAGTTACAGCAAGAAAAACTACAATTGAGACTAAGTTCAAGTCAAGGAAAAGAAACATGAATTTCACTAAACATGCTACACAGAGTTCAGATAGGCAGCTAAGACACATACGCATGCTATTCTAAACTAAACATGATAGTTACATATGCTAGTGTAGTTCAAATGACGAGAAACCAGGTTATTACTTAGTGAAGAACGGGGTTTCACAACAAATAGATCGTGTACGTACTCGTCACCTCACGTACACGGCGCTCATATATCAAAACAGTACCAAATACTAAGGAGAGTTTTCCCCACACAAGGTTAGGCAAGCTACTTACCTCGAACCAAGCTCAATCAATCGGTCACAATGCCTTTCCCACGAATATCCGGCTCCAAATGGCCCAAATCTAGACAAAAGAAATTACATATCATAAATACAAGCATAATAGACTCATCTAATTAATAAAATCAATACTTTAACTAAAATTCTGAAATTCACTCTAAAAAGTCAACCCGGGCCCACGTCTCGGAATTGGGTAAAAGTCACAAAATATGAACACCCATTCACTCACGAGTCCAACCATATAAAAATTACTCAAATCCGACCACAAATCCCCTTTCAAAACTCGAAATCTTTGTTGAAGAAGTTCTTCAAATTTTTACCAATTTCAACCCCAAAAATCCGAAATTAAAGAGGAAATTAATGATAGATTAGTGGAGTATAACCAAAATGGAGTGTAGAATCATTACCCAAACGATGTCTCTGAAAATCCCCCAAAATCGCATCCAAATCCGAGCTCCCAAACTCAAGTTTTGATAAAAATGGCCAAACCCTCATTTTTGAAATGTTTAATACTGCCAAGTGATTCCTTAATCGCAATCGCGGAAATAGCCTCGCGATCGCGAAGAACAACTTTGCTGGCCCAGAAATTAACTCTACGCGAACGCGTAAAACACCACGCGAACGCGATGCTCTGGCTCTCAGAATCACGCAATCGCAAACGTCCTCACGCGTTCGCGATGAGCAAAGCGCGTGGCCCAGTTTTGGTCCACTTAACCCTACGCGAACGTGACCTTGTCTCTGCGTTCGCGAAGCACCACCTCACTTCACTACGCGTTCGCATGCCACTGTCCACGAATGCGAAGAAAAATTCCATCCTCTCGCCGAGCTAGCTTACACGATCGCGGATCACCCCATGCGATCGCGTATAAGGAAACAAGAACTCAGACACCAGAAAACTTCAGCAACCTCCTAAGTCCAAAAATCGATCCGTTGGGCATGGGAAACTCACTCGAGTCCTCCGGGACCTCAACCAAACATACCAACCAATCCTAAAACACCATACAAACTTAGGCGAGCCCTCAAACCACATCAAACAACGCTAAAATCATGAATCACCCTCCAATTCAAACTTAATGAACTTGAAACTTCAAATTTCCACAACCGATGTCGAAACCTATCAAACCACGTCCGATTGACATCTATTTTTGCACACAAGTTGTATTCAACATTACGGACCTACTCCAACTTCCGGAATCGGAATCTGATCCCTATATCAAAAAGTCCACTACCAGTCAAAATCTCCAAAAATTCGACTTTCGCCTATTCAAGCCTAAATCAGCTACAGACCTCAAATTCATAGTCCGGACATGCTCCGTAGTCCAAAATCACCCAACAGAGCTAACAGGACCGACGGAACTCCATTCCGGAGTCGTCTTCACATAGTTCCAACTACAGTCAAAATCCTAAGACGTAAGCTTCCATTTTAGGGACTAAGTGTCCCAAAACACTCCGAAACCAAAAACAAAACCTCCCGACAAGTCACATAAGCAGAAAAAGATACGAGGGAAATAGTAAATAGGGAATCGGGGCTATTACTCTCAAAACAATTGGCCGGGTTGTTACATCCTCCCCATCTTAAAACAATCGTTCGTCCTCGAGCGAGTATACAGACATACCTAAAGTGGTGAAAAGATGAGGATTACGGCCGCGTATATCCTGCTCGGTCTCCCAAGTCGCCTCCTCGACCGGCTGTCCCCTCCACTGAACCTTCACAGAAGCAATGTTCTTTGACCTTAGCTTTCTGACCTGCCTGTCTAAAATAGACACTAGCTCCTCAACATAAGATGGATCCTTGTACAAATAGACTGAGCTGAAGTCCAAAACATGAGAAGGATCTCCGTGATACTTTCGGAGCATAGAAACATGGAGTACCGGATGAAATATTGCTAGGCTGGGAGGTAAGGCAAGCTCGTAAGCAACTTCCCCAACTTACCGCAACACCTCAAAGGGACCAATAAACCTTGGGCTCAGCTTGCCCTTCTTTCCGAACCTCATAACGCCCTTCATAGGTGAAACCCGGAGCAAGACCCGCTCTCCAACCATGAATACAACATCGCGAACCTTCCGATCCGCATAACTCTTCTATCTGGACTGGGTTATGCGAAGTCTATCCTCAATCACCTTACCCTTCTCCAAGGCATCCTAAACCAAGTCCATACCCAATAATCTAGCCTCGCCCGGCTCGAAACAACCCACTAGGGACCTACACCGCCTACCATACATAGCCTCATACGGTGCCATATGAATGTTGGACTGATAGCTGTTGTTGTAAGAAAACTCCGCAAGTGGCAAAAACTGGTCCCAAGCACCCCCAAAATCTATCACACAAGCGCGGAGCTTATCCTCCAGTATCTGAATAGTGCGCTCGGACTATCCGTCCATCTGAGGGTGAAATACTTTGCTCAGCTCCACTCTAGTACCCAATCTTTGCTGTACGGCTCTCCAAAATCGTGATGTAAACTGCGTACCCCGGTCAGAGATAATAGATATGGTACGCCATGAAGCCTGATGATCTCACGGATGTAGATTCAAGCTAGCTGCTCGGAAGAATAGGTAGTCATCACAGGAATGAAATGAGCTGACTTGGTCAGCCTATCCACGATCACCCAAACTGCATCAAACCTTCGCTGAGTCCGTGGGAGTCCAATAACGAAATCCATAGTGATCCGCTCCCATTTCCACTCCGGAATCTCTAACTTCTGAAGCAACCCACACGGCCGCTGATACTCATACTTCACCTGCTGGCAATTTAGGCACCGAGCCACATACTCCACTATGTCCTTCTTCATCCTCCTCTACCAGTAATGCTGCCTTAAGTCTTGATATATCTTTGTGGCACCCGGATGAATAGAGTACCACGAGCTATGAGCCTTCTGAAGAATCAACTCACACAAACCATCTACATTAGGCACACATAGCCTGCCCTGCATCCTCAATACACCATCATCCCCAACAGTGACCTCCTTAGCATCACTGTGCTGAATCGTGTCCTTAAGGACAAGAAAGTGGGCGTCATCATACTGACACTCCCTGATGCGATTATAAAGAGAAGACCGAGAGACCACACAAGCCAACACTCAACTCGGCTCAGAAATATCCAATCTCACAAACTGGCTGGCTAAGGCCTAAACATCCAATGCTAAGGGTCTCTCTGCTACTGAAGATGTGCTAAACTCCCCAAACTCTCTGCCCGGATACTCAAAGCATCAACCACCACATTGGCCTTCCTCGAGTGGTACAAAATGGTGATATCATAATCCTTAAGTAGCTCCAACCACCTCCGCTAACGAAAATTAAGATCTTTTTGCTTGAACAGATGCTGCAAACTCCGATGATCAATGTAAATCTCACAAGGAACTCCGTACAAATAGTGACGCCAAATCTTCAGGGCATGAACAATAGCTGCTAACTCAAGGTCGTAGACAGGATAGTTCTTCTTATGCACTTTTAGCTGTCTGGACACGTAGGCAATCACCCTACCGTCCTGCATCAACACCGCACCAAGACAAATCCGTGACGCATCACAATATACAGTGTAGGACAGCGAACCTGTAGGCAATACCAAAACTGGGGTTGTAGTCAAAGCTATCTTGAGCTTCTGAAAGCTCTCCTCACACTCCTCTGTCCACCTGAACCGAGCGCCCTTCTGGGTCAGCCTGGTCATATGTGCTGCAATAGATGAGAATCCCCTTACAAAGTGACGGTAATACCCCGCCAAAATAAGAAAACTACGGATCTCCGTAGCCAATGACGGTCTAGGCCAACTCTGCATTGCTTCCACCTTCTTCGGATCCACCTTGATCCTATCACTCGATACTACATGGCCCAAAATGCCACTGAGTCTAGCCAAAACTCACACTTAGAAAATTTTGCATATAACTTCTTTTCTCTCAAGGTCTGAAGCGCAGTCCTCAATTGCTGCTCATAATCCTCCCGAGTTCCGAAATACACTAGGATGTCGTCAATGAACACAATAATGGAGTCAAGATAGGGCCGGAACACACTGTGCATCAAATGCATAAAGGCTGATGGGGCATTGATCAGCCCGAAATACATGACAACAAACTCATAGTGACCATATCGGGTCCTGAAAGCAGTCTTCGAGATATCTGGCTCCCGAATCTTTAACTGATGATAGCCTGAATGTAAGTCAATCTTGAAGAACACTATGGCACCCTGTAACTGATCAAATAAGTTATCAATGCGAGGCAATGGATACCTGTTCTTTATTGTAACTTTGTCCAGCTGGTGATAATCAATACACATATGCATAGAACCATCCTTCTTCTTTACAAACAAGACCGGAGTACCCCAAGTTGACACACTGGGCAGAATGAAGCCCTTATCAAGCAACTCCTACAACCGCTCTTTCAACTCCTTCAACTCAGGGGGATCCATACGGTATGGAAGAATAGAGATGGGCTGAGTGCCTGGCAACAAATCAATGCCGAAATCAATATCTCTGTCGGGCGGCATGCCCGGAAGATCAGCTGGAAACACATATGGGAAATCCCTCACTATTGTAACTGACTCAACTGTAGGGGTATCAATACTGACATCTCTCACATAAGCTAAATACGCATCGCACCCCTTCTTAACCATTCGTTGAGCCTTAAGAAATGAAATAGCTTTGCGGGGAGTATACTCTAAGGTACCTCTCCACTCAAATAGCGGTAAACATCGCATAGCCAGCATCACAATCTTAGCGTGACAATCAAGAATAGCATAATGGGGCGACAACCAGTCCATGCCCAAAATAATATCAAAGTCCACCATGATGAGCAATAACAGTATTCTTGTCACGACCCAATTTCCCCTCTGTATGACGTCATGACGACACCTAGTCTCTACGACTAGGTAAGCCTAAAATTTGCGGAATAATGAAATGAAAACATAAATTTAACAACTAACTGTAGCAATAACAACATAACTGGGTACCATGCCGCTTGGCATGTATAATAACCAACTATTCAAAAATACACAATAATCCTAAAACCCGAAACATCGTAAATCATAAAATACAGAAGGGAAGTCTAGTGTCTCTATATATCAGAGTCTAACAAAAGAAAAATACAGAAGATAATGGACATAGGAAAGAGTAGAAGGGGACTTCGAGGTCTACGGATGAGGCAAATATACCTTGAAGACTCCAAAGTTGTCCCGGCTCACTGATAGTGCGGCTGATAAGAAGCACCTGGATCTGAATATGAAAAACAAGTACAGAAGAGTAGCATGAGTACACCACAATTGGTACCCAGTAAGTTCCAAGCCTAACCTCGGTCAAGTAATGATGAGGTCAGGTCAGGACCCTACTGGTATAAATAATAATAAAGCAAGGCAAGAACGAAATATCGCAGTAAAATAAAGACTGAAATTTAACAATAAAGAATTTTTAGAAGACAACAGCTCAGTACACAGAGATAACAACCGGGGATCTCCCGAGATACCGTCTCGTAGTCCCAAATGTAAATGCGCAGGGGGATCTCCGCGAATACCATTCCGTAGTCCCAAAGTATATATGCAGAACAGGGGGATCTCCCGGAATACCGTTCCGTAGTCCCAAGGTAAATATGCAGTACAGGGGGATCTCCCAGAATACCGTTCCGTAATCCCAGAGTAAATATGCAGTACATGGGGATCTCCCAGAATACCGTTCCGTAGTCCCAAAGTAAATATGCAGTTCAACCAACAGAAATAACAGTTACAGCAAGAAAACCTACAATTGAGACTAAGTTTAAGTCAAGGAAAAGAAACAGGAATTTCACTAAACATGTTGCACAGAGTTCAGATAGGCAGTTAAGACACGTAGGCATGCTATTCTAAACTAAACAGGATTGTTACATATGCTAGTGTAGTTCAAATAAGGAGAAAACGGGTTATTACTTAGTGAAGAATGGAGTTTCACAACAAATCGCCCATGTACCTACTCGTCACCTCACGTACACGGTGCTCACATATCAAAACAGTACCAAATACTAAGGGGAGTTTCCCCCACATAAGGTTAAGCAAGCCACTTACCTCGAACGAAGCTCAATCAATCGGTCACAATGCCTTTCCCATTAATATTCGGCTCCGAATGGCCCAAACCTAGACAAAAGCAATTACATATCATAAATAAAACCATAATAGACTCATCTAATTAATGAAATCAATACATTAACAAATATTCCGAAATTCGCCCTAAAACGTCGACCAGAGCCCACGTCTCGGAATCAGGTAAAAGTCACAAAATATGAATACCCATTCACTCATGAGTCCAACCATATAAAAATTACTCAAATCCGACCACAAATCCCCTTTCAAAACTCGAAATCTTTGTTGAAGAAGTTCTTCCAATCTTTACCAATTTCAACCCCAAAAATCCGAAAATAAAGAGGAAATTAATGATAGATTAGTAAAATATAACCAAAATGGAGTGTAGAATCATTACCCAATCGATTTCTCTGAAAATCCTCAAAAATCGCGTCCAAATCCGAGCTCCCAAACTCAAGTTTTGATAAAAATGGCCAAACCCTCATTTTTGAAATGTTTAATACTGCCAAGTGATTCCGCAATCGCAATCGCGGAAATAGCCTCGCGATCGCGAAGAACAACTTTGCTGCCCCAGAAATTAACTCTACGCAAATGCGTAAAACAACACACGAACGCGATGCTCTGGCTCTCAGACTCACGCGATCGCGAACGTCCTCAAGCATTCGCGATGAGCAAAGCGTGTGGCCCAGGTTTGGTCCACTTAACCCTACGCGACCTTGTCTCTACATTCGTGAAGCACCACCTCACTTTACTACGCGTTCGCATGCCACTGTCCGCGAATGTAAAGAACAATTCCATCCTCTCACCCAGCTAGCTTACACGATCGCGGATCACCCCATGGGATCGCGTATAAGGAAACAAGAACTCAGACACCAGAAAACTTCAGCAACCTCCTAAGTCCAAAAATCGATCCGTTGGGAATCTGAAACTCACCCGAGGCCCCTCGACCTCAACCAAACATACAAACCAATCCTAAAACACCATACAAACTTAGTCGAGCCCTCAAACCATATCAAACAATGTTAAAATCACAAATCGCCCTTTACTTCAAACTTAATGAACTTGAAACTTTAAATTTCTACAACAGATGCTGAAACCTATAAAACCACGACCGATTTACCTCAAATTTTGCACACAAGTCGTATTCAACATTACGGACCTACTCCAACTTTCAGAATCGGAATCTGACCCCGATATCAAAAAGTCCACTACCGGTCAAAATCTCCAAAAATTTGACTTTCGCTAATTCAAGCCTAAATATGCTATAGACCTCAAATTCATAGTCTGGACACTCTCCCAAGTCCAAAATTACCCAACGGAGCTAACGGGACCGACGGAACTCCATTCTGGAGTCATCTTCTCATAGTTCTGACTACGGTCAATATCCTAAGACTTAAGCTTATATTTTAGGGACTAAGTATCCCAATACACTCCGAAATCAAAAACAAAACCTCCCGACAAGTCACATAAGGAGAAAAAAATACGGGGGAAACAGTAAATAGGGAATCGGGGCTATTACTCTCAAAACAACCGTTCGGGTCGTTACACTTCTCCCTTATCGGGAATTTATATTCAGTTAAGTATTGTCTTCTTCCAGCCAAGAGAATAGAGGGTCTATATAAATATACAGTATTACAGTATTTTCACCATCATCGAGCTATAAACGGTGGGCAGGCCCCTATTGGGCAACCTCAGATCAGACGGTAAGTTATATACCAAGCCTATTGTGGCCTTGCGCCTTTGAGAAAGTCCAGAATGGCCGAGATAATGAGCCTAGTATGGTCGAGCGCCTATGAGCGAGCCTACTACAGTAGAGCAGTTACACGTACCGATCCTTATAGGGCCGAACATCTATTTTACTTACTATGCTGAGAGAATTAAGTCAGTATGAGCAGGTAAGCATATCTTCAGATCATCTTTGACTCCCAATTACTTTCAGTTATTATATTATCAGTAAAGTTTCAGCTTTTAGTTATTCTATTGCCTTACAGACTCGGTACACTATTTTGCACTGACGTCCCTTTTGCCGGGGACGCTGCATTTCATGCATATAGGTCCTGATAGATAGCTGGATAGACCTTCACAATAGAAAGAACCAAACATCAGCTTGGTCGGTAAGCTCCACTTCCCCGAAGTTACCACGTCTAGACCTTGGAGTCCATTTCATATATACAGGTTTGATGGGTAGGTCGAGGCCCTGTCCCAACCGTGATACAGTTCAATTATCTTTAGAGGCTTGTAGATGAGTCCTATACATTTTGTATATCAGTATTGTGGCCTTGTCAGCCATGTGTACATGTTCAGTTTTATATTGTTGGGTGTGGACGTTCATGGCGGTCTCGTCAGCCTGCACTGATATGCATATAAGCTTTTGGGTGTGTTAACCCCTCAGATGAAATAGAGACGTTATTTTTAGATGATTCAGAATATGGCATCGTCGGCCTTGATTAGTATTGTCAACTTGCAGGTAGGACTCGTCGGCCTAAGTTTAGGGCTATCTCTCCAGAGTTCACAGTTACATAGTGGTATGCTCGAGCCGAGTATGGCACCGGGTGCCAGTCATGCCTCCCTAGGTTTGAGGCATGACATGCGGTGCCAGTCATGCCTCCCTAGGTTTGAGGCATGACATGCGGTGCCAGTCATGCCTTCCTAGGTTTGAGGCATGACATGCGGTACTCAGCTCGACCCACATGACCAACTCACGCTGCACATCTCTCCAAAAATGCAATGTGAACTGCGTCCCTCAGTTAGAAATGATGGAAATGGGCATGCCGTGCAGGGGATAATCTCCCGGATGTAAATCTGAGCCAACTGCTTTAAAGAATAGGAAGTCATCACCGAAATGAAGTGTGCGGACTTAGTCAACCGGTGCATAATAACCCAGACTGCATCATATTTCCTCAAGGTCCGTGGTAAGCCTGCCATAAAATCCATAGCGGTGCACTCCCACTTTCACTCCGGTATCTCCAATCTCTTAGTCAATCCAACCAATTTTTGATGCTCGTCCTTCACCTGTTGAAAATTCAAATACCAAGAGACATAAGCAACAATATCTTTCTTTATTATCCGACACCAATAATGTTGTTTCAAGTCATGGTACATCTTTGTGACACCTGGGGAAATGAAATAACATGAATTGTCAGTCTCCTCAAGGATCAACTCTCTCAACCCATCAACATTTGGAACACAAATCTGGCCCTGAAGCCGCATAACACCATTATCACCAATAACAACCTCCTTAGCACCACTCCTCTACACCGTGTATTTCAACACCAACAAGTGACGATCATCAAGCTGGCGAGCCTTGATACGCTCCAACAATGATGATTGTGCCACAACATAAGTGAGAACCCGACTAGGCTCTGAAACATCCAATCTCATTAACCGATTGGCCAAAATTTGAACATCTATAGCTGGTGGCCTCTCCACTACAGGTAAATATACCAAACTGTGCATGCTCTCAGCCTTCCTACTCAATGCATCGTCCACCACATTGGGCCTTCCCCTGGATGATATCATAGTCTTACAACAACTCCAACCATCTCCGCTACCGCAAATTAAAGTTCTTAAGCTTGAACAGGTGATGGAGACTCCAATGGTCGGTATAGACCTCACATGGAACGCCGTATAGATAATGCCTCCAAATATTTAGCCCGTGAACAATAGATGCCAACTCTAAATAATACACAGGGTAATTCTTCTCATGAACCTTCAATTGTCGAGACGCATAGGCAATTACCCTACCGTCCTGCATGAATACTGCATCAAGCCCAATACGCGATGTATCACAATACACAGTGTAAGATCTCGAACCTGTAGGCAACATCAACACCGGGGTTGTAGTCAATGCAGTCTTGAGCTTCTGAAATCTCATCTCACACTCGTCGGACCATTTGAAAGAGAACCTTTCTAGGTCAACAATGGGGCTGTGATGGATGAAAACCCCTCCACAAACAGGCGATAACAACCCCCCCAAACTCAAGAAGCTTCGAATCTCTGTAGCTGAAGTAGGTCTAGGCCAGTTTTGAATTGCTTTAATCTTCTTAGGATCCACCTTAATGCCCTCGGAAGATAACATACGGGCCAAAAAGGCAAGTGAGTCCAACCAGAACTCACACTTCGAAACCTTGGCATATAACTAACGATCCCTCAAAGTCTAAAGTACGATCCAGAGATATTGCTCATGTTCCTCTTGACTGTGGGAGTAAACCAAAATATCATCAATGAAGACAATCACAAAGGAATCTTGATAGGGCTTGAACACCCGGATCATCAAATCCATAAAGGCTACTAGAGAATTGGTCGAGCCAAAAAATGTTACCAAGAACTCGTAATGAGCATACAGAGTTAAAAAAGCTATCTTAGGGACATCTGATGCCCTAATCTTCACTTGATGGTAGCCAGATCTCAAATACATCTTCAAAAACACCTTGGCACCCTAAAGTTGGTCAAATGAGTCATCAATCCTCGGCAACGCATACTTGTTCTTGATAGTGACCTTGTTTAACTGCCAATAATCTATACACATCCTCATCGATCCGTCCTTCTTCTTCATAAACAACATTGGCGCACCCCAAGGTGAGACACTAAATATAATGAATCCCTTGTCAAGAAAATCCTGCAGCTACTCCTTAAATTCTTTCAACTCAACTAGGGCCATACAGTATGGTAGAATAGAAACGGGTTGAGTTTCTAGAACAAAGTCAATGCAGAAGTCGATATATCTATCGGGTGGCATCCCTGGAAAATCTGTAGGGAACACATGTGGAAACTCACGTACAACTGGAACTGAATCCATTGAAGGAACCTCTGTACTAAAATCATGGGTATAGGTCAAATATGCTAGACACCCCTTCTCGACCATACGCCGAGCCTTCACATAAGAAATGACCCTACAAGTGGAATGACTAGGAGTCTCTCTCCACTCAAATCGAGGCAACCCCGGCATGGCTAATGTGACAGGCTTAGCATGACAGTCTAAGATAGATTGATAAGGTGACAACCAATCCATGCCCAAAATCACATCAAAAGCCACAATATCAAGTAATAAAAGGTCAACCTTAATCTCATATCTTCCAATAGTGACCAAACAAGCAAGTAAACTCGGTACACCATAATAGAATCCCCAACGGGCGTAGACACATAAATAGGAGCACTCAAAGAATCACAAGACATATCCAAATATGAAGCAAACTAGGATGACACATATGAATAAGTGGAACCCGGTTCAAATAAAGTTGATGCATCTCTATGGAAGACCAGAACAATACATGTGATGACCGCATCAGATGACTCTGCCTCAAGTCTAGCTGGGAATGCATAACAATGGGGTTAAGCCCTACCAATCTAACCTCCACCTCTCGGGCGACCTCTAGCTGGCTGACCACTACCTCTAACGGCCTGACCACCACCTCGGGCTGCTTGACCCCTACCTCTAGCTAGTTGAGCGGGTGGTGGAGCAACCGGTTTCGGAACCATGGCACGAGTACCCTGATGTGGTATGCTACTCTATTACATGGGGCAAAACATTGCCACGTGGCTAGGATATCCACAAGTATAACAAGTTCTTGGTTGATATAATTGTTGACCCTGAAACTGACATGTTGACCTGAATAATGACCCTGATAAATCTGAATTGGAGGTGCACTTACTGGAGCTTAAGTTGCGTTGTATGCTAGTTGCTCAAGATGAGACCCATAAGAACCACGACTACCCAAAGCACAATGTGATACCTAAAGCGCTGACTGAATCGGCCTGCTGGGATGGCCTCTACTAAATGAACCCCTACCTCCAGATGAGGCACCAGTGAAACCACCAAAATGAAGAGGCCCCTTCTCAGATGCCGCCTCTCTACCATAACCTCGAATCCTCTCAATCCGTCTAGCAATCTCTACAACCCAGATAAAAGAAATATAATCCTAAGTCTCTCTGTCCATATGTAGTCTGATACCATAAGAGGGACCATCTATAAATCTCCCCACCCTCTCCCTCTCAGTAGGGATCAAGACAACGACATGGCGAGATAAATCCACGAATCTGGTTTCGTACAGGGTAAAAGTCATGCTACCCTACTGGAGGTGCTCAAACTAGTTGCGGTAGTCCTCGCTCAAAGTAAAAAGGATGAAATTCTCCAAGAATAGTTGGGAGAACTGATCCCAATTGAGTGGAGGTGAACTTGCTGGTCTACATCAAGCATACTCCTGCCACCACCTCTTGGCAGGGCCATGCATCTAAAACACTGCGAAGTCAACTCCATTGGGCTCCACAATATCCATATTGTAGGCGATCGACTAAAACGTAGGCTACTTAAAAGGCGATCCACTAAAATGTAGGAAACAATTTGGTGAACTTGCCCAACCTCTTCAGCCCCTCGGACAACATAGAGGGTCCCTCTCTGCACTGCACCAACTTCTAGAACTGCCAAAGTCTGATATTCTTAAGTGATCTGCTCTGGTGTGTGAGTAGCAGGAGTCTAGGTTCCTCGCCCAGCCTGAGAAACGGCTGGTGCCATAGGAATAACACCGGCCTGGGCCACACTGTCCATAAGGCCCACCAAATTGACAAGGGCATCCTAAAGTACTAGTGTGGCAATGAACCCCTCTAGGACCTGATTTAGTCCAACTGGCATAGCCAGAATAGGAATCTCCTCCTCCTGCTCGATCTGAGGCTATGCAATAGGTGTTGCTGCTCAGGTTCTAGGCTGAGCTCTACCTCTGACTCTGCCTCGGACCCGGCCTCTAAAGTGGCAGCAACCTGGGGCTCTAGCTCTTGACCAGCTATAGATGTTGTGCATGTCCTCACCATCTGTGAGAGAACAAGAATAGAATAATTCAAACTTCAGTGATAGAATATAGTCACACGACAGGGTAAGGAAGGAGTAAAATTTTCCTAAAGCCTTATAGCTGATAAGTTGGTATTTTACCAACTTATCTCGTCATTAATCTTAGATTTTTTCTATGTTTGAGTGAGTAAATCGCGTGTTTTATATCGTTTACATCCATTTTACCGATTTTATGTGATTTAGAATTGATGGTGAAGAAACCAAGTAAAAACGAGTCAAAAAGGAGCAAAAATACAAACAGGAACACTGCCCAGTAAATTATCCTTCGTGAACGCGAAGGGAAAATGCGAATGCGTAGCTTCAGGAAAGCAAACCTTCGTGAACGTGAAGCTGGAGGAAACAAACCTTCGCGAACGCGAAAGGTCAGATGTGAACGCGAAGATGAAGGCAACAAAACATTGGCGAACGTGAAGGTATAATCGCGAACGCGAAGATGAAGGCAACAAAGCTTCGCGAACGCGAAGGTATAATCGCGAATGCGAAGAACAATTAGGCGGAAAAATTCGGCAGTTCTAGAATTTCACATATTTTACCCCCAAACCATCTAATACACGACCTAGCTCATTTGTAAGGCATCTTTGGCATATCTTTGGCAGCTTTGGACAAATCTTGAGAAGAGAACACAAGTTTTGGAGCTAGGGTTCTTGCACACACACTTGGGTCTTGAAGATTTGAAGCTTTTGGTTGAGAATTTCTTACCCATTTATGTTCATTTCTTCATTTACATGCTTTGTTTTGTGTATCAAAGTGTGTAGTATTTATTCCAACACTTGAATCTTGTTTATGGAAATATTCATATTTAAAGTGTGGATTAAATATCTTGTTGTGCTTATGTATTGAACGATTTTTATTTATTATGAAGTGAGTTATTGTTTCTTTAATTATTCTTGTTCTTTAATGTTCCCAAAGGGATTAGCTAACCCTATGACTCGCCCATTAACATCGAATTAATTTTGGGAAAGATAATTTGGGGTTGGGAAAGATTAATTAACAAGAACTTGAAGCTTTAACCCTCACTTTATAGATTCTACCTAGGGATATGATTAAACTACTTGTAGCCATATTCGGGTGTGCTTAATCTCTTAATTGTTTTAGGGATAATTCAATTAGGAAGTCTTGTAAGTATTCAGAAGAAGCTAATATAGAATTATTACCCGAGGCTAATTAACATAATCTCGCTCATATTTGTAAAATCGTGAAATATATTGGATCGTTAATTGAGTATAATTCCCAATGCATCCATGCTTGTAGCCATTGATCATTTTACTTGCTTTCTAGGTTAGTTTTTATTTTCGCATTTAGACATAAATATTTTCTAAAAGCATTTCTAGGTGTTTGGCTTAGCATAACAAGTGATAATTCTCTTACACGCCTAATCGCCTACATATTATTCTCTGTGGGATTAGACTCCGACTCATAGTTGGGTAAATTATATTGCATGCGACCGTGTCCATTTACTTTTTAGTAGTGGATTTAGACGTCATCAATAGCCTCTAGAAGATAAGTACAAACATCTCTGTATCGGTCCTCAAAATTCTACTAAGCTCGTTCATGACTCGTGATACCTAGGTAACCTAGGGCTTTGATACTAACTTGTCACGACCTGAAATCCCAACCGCGGGGTCGTGATGGTGCCTAACACCATATTCCAAGCAAGACAACACAAAAGATAATAGAATACAAGGAAAAGCAATAAAATACTGATATTGGTCAATAACATAACATAAACCACCCCAAGATCCGATGTCACAAGTACATGAGCATCTATGTCACGACCCCAAAATCCCACATTTAGGATCGTGTAGGCATGTAGTCTTTAAGACTAGGTAAGCCTAGCAAATGTTGAGAATTTAATAGAAATAAATGACTAAGATATTAATTTAAACTGATAGGGGACATAATAAAAGCCCAAACAGAACAATAGTCATACAATGTACAACAAGAATCACCCGAGGTACCACACCTCATTATCACATTTCACAAGTCAAAATCACAAATCTTTCTTATATCGCCGCGTTATCCTTGCATTTATTTTAAAACATTTTTTCCGAAATGGCTTCACATGCTTTAGCCCCCGTATGTCGCCGCGTGTGCATCAAATGAAGTAATTTAACTTACTAGTAACATGCGCATAAATCTCCCTTATATCGCTGCATCAATATCACCACCCTTATGCCACCACATACGCATCTCATCACAACACAATAATCAACTCGCACCACACGTGCCCACATTCTAAAACAATGCCAAAACAACAATTACAATGTCACAATAACGCATAGCCCAATGCTCAACAACAATGTGTAGAAGAGACTCAACAACAATACAATGAAACGGAAGAATAAACTCAACAATGAAAGTTATTCCGAGTAACAACAACTTTAATTGAATGCATATAAGAATAAAATCGACAATGAAAGACATAACATATAATAACAATTCAATTAAATGCATAAAAGAATAAACTCGACAATGAAATATATAACATGTAATGACAACCTCAATTAAATGCATATAAGTAACCTAATTGTCTAAACCAGTCAATTTTCACATATAAGCATGTACACACTCGTCACCTCATGTACACGTCTTCCACATAATTCAAATAGTGAAATTAAACCCAATCCTATGGGGTACTTCCCCCACACAAAGTTAGGCAAGATACTTACCTCATCTAGGCCAAATCAACACTCAAAATTGGATTTTCCTTTAAGATTTGCCTTTGCACGGCTCAAATCTAACAAAAAACGACATAATATCATCAAACAATGCAAGAGAAACCAATTTCAATTAATAAAGTTAAGATATTTACACAATTTCCAAAAGTCAACCCTAGACTAGCCCGGTCAAAACCCTAGTTTAAGGGTATACCTCGACTACTCATAACCCTACGAGTCCATATATGTGTTTTGTTTTTAAATCCGAGTTCAATTCGACTCTCAAATCTCAAATTTTCATTTTTCAAAACATAGACAAAATCCCCCAAATTTTCCTTTCAAATTACATGGATTAGAGGTTAAATCTCATAAATAATCATGTAATATAATTGAAATTGGTTCAAAATCACTTACCCAATGGTTGTATGTAAAAATCCCTCCTTAAAATCGCCTCCTACCGAGTCTAGGGTTCTAGAATGTGATAAATCAAGCAAAGTCCCATATTTCAGCTCTTTTATTCATAGCAAATGCGGCACCTGACAAGCCCGAGGAAAGTCGCATATGCGACTCTGACTCCGCGTTTGCAATGTGAGTCCATCTTCAGGATTTTCTTTATAACGGTTTCTTTCGACCTAGTGTCTCGCCTTGGAGGTGCTCCAGTTCTATTTATGAAGAAGAAAGATGGCTCTATGAGGATGTGTATCAATTACATGCAGCTAAACAAGGTTACAGTCAAGAACAAGTACCCACTATTGCGTATTGATGATTTGTTCTACCTGCATCAGGTTGCTCGGGTATTCTCAAAGATTAACTTGAGGTTGGGGTATCATCATCTAAACATTTGGGATTCAGACATTCGAAAGACGACTTTCATGACTCGCTATGGTCACTATGCATTTTTGGTGATGTCATTTGGGCTGACCAATGCCCCAAAAACATTTATGCACTTGATGAATAGTATATTCCAACCATATCTTGATTCTTTCGTCATCGTGTTTATTGACGACATATTAGTGTATTTTTGTAGCCGGGAATATCATGAGCAGTACCTGAGGACCGTGCTCCAGACCTTGAGGGAGAAGAAGCTATATGCTAAATTTTGCAAGTGTGAGTTTTGGCTTGATTTGGTGGTATTTTTGGGCCATGTGGTGTCTAGTCAGGGGATTAAGGGGGATCTGAAGAAGGTGGAGAAAGTTCAGAGTTGGCCCCGATCGTCTTCTATTATCGAGATCTGGAGTTTTCTAGGCTTGGCTGGTTATTATCGCTTTTTTGTGGAGGGTTTTTCATCCATCATAGAACCTTTGACCAAATTGACTCAAAAGGGTGCCCCACTCAGGTGGTCTGACGAGTGTGAGAAGAGCTCTCAGAAGCTCAAGACTGCCTTGACCTTAACTCCAGTTATAGTTTTGCCTTCGGCATCAGTTTCTTATACAGTTTATTGTGACACGTCGCGGATTGGCATTGGATGTGTATTGATGCAGGATGGTAGAGTGATTGCTTATTCTTCACGTCAGTTGAAGCCCCATGAGAAGAACTAAGCAGTACATGATTTAGAGATGGCAACCATTGTTCTCGCGTTGAAGATTTGGAGGAACTATCTCTACGGCATGTCTTGTAAGGTATTCATAGATCACATGAGTCTACAACACTTGTTTAAGCAAAATGATTTGAACTTGAGGAAACAGAGGTGGTTAGAGCTATTAAAGGACTATGATATCACCATTCTTTATCATCCCGGGAAGGCCAATATGGTGGCCGATGCTTTGAGTAGGAAGGCTGAGAGCATGGGGAGTCTTGCTTATATTCCAGTTAGTGAGAGACCGTTAGCTTTGTATGTTCAAGCGTTGGCCAACAAGTTCATGAGATTGGATGTTTTGGAGCCTAGCCGGGTTCTTGCTTGCGTGGTTTCTCGGTCTTCTTTGTTTGAGTGCATCAAAGCGTGATGATCCCCACTTGCTTGTCCTTAAGGACACAGTGCAGCACGATGATACCAAGGAGGTTTCTATTGGAAATGATGGGGTGTTACGGATACGGGACCAGATTTGTGTGCCCAATATGGGTGGGTTACGTGAGTTGATTCTTGAGGAGGCCGCGATGATGTACCAGGATTTGAGGCAACTCTACTGGTGGAGAAGAATGAAGAAAGATATTGTGGAGTATGTAGCTCAGTGTTTGAACTGTTAGCAGGTGAAGTATGAGCATAAGAGACCAGGTGGTTTGATTTAGAGGCTCGATATTCCAGAGTGGAAGTGGGAGCGTATCACCATGGATTTTGTAGTTGTACTTCAACGGACCTTGAGGAAATTCAATGCAGTGTGAGGTCATTGTGGACAGGCTGACCAAGTCTGCAAATTTGATTCCAGTCGTGACTACCTACTCTTCAGAGCAGCTGGCTAAAATTTATATTCGTGAGATTGTTCGTTTTCATGGTGTGCCGGTCTCTATTACATCCGATCGAGGCACGCAGTTCACATCACATTTCTAGAGAGATGTGCAATATGAGTTAGGCACACAGGTCGAGCTGAGCACGTCATTTCATCCCCAAATGGATGGACAGTCCGAGCGCACTATTCATATATTGGAAGACATGTTATGTGCCTGTGTTATTGATTTTAGGAGTTCATGGGATCAGTTACTACCTCTTGCGGAGTTCTCCTACAACAACTACCAGTCGAGAATCCGGATGGCTCCTTATGAGGCCTTATATGGGAGGTGTTGTCGTTCTCCCATTGGTTGGTACGAGCCTGGGGAGGCTAGGTTGTTGGGCACTAATTTGGTTAGAGATGCCTTGGAGAAAGTCAAGTTGATTCAGGATCGGCTTCTTACAACACAGTCCAGACAGAAGATTTATGCAGATCGGAGGGCTCATGATGTTGCAGTCATGGTAGAAGAGAGGGTTTTGCTATGAGATTCACCCATGAAGGGTGTGCTAAGGCTCGTAAAGAAGGTCAAGTTGATCCGTTGGTGTATTGGTCCTTTTGAGATCCTTGAGAGAGTTGGCAAGGTAGCCTACAAACTTACATTGCCACCCAACTTATCGGGAGTTCACCGGGTGCTCCATGTTTCCATGCTTCAGATTTATTATGGTGATCCGTCACATGTATTAGATTTTAGCTTAGTCCAATTGGACAAGGATTTGACTTATGTTGAGGAACCGGTGGCTATCTTGGACAGGTAGGTCCGGAAGTTGAGGTCAAAGAATATTGCTTCAGTGAATGTACAATTGAGGGGTCAACCAGTCGAGGAGGCAACCTGGGAGATCAAGCACGACATGCCGAGTCGTTATCCTCACCTTTTAGGAAATTCAGGTATGTCTCTATGCACGTTCGAGGATGAACACTTATTTTAAGAGGAGGAGAATGTAACAACTTGACCGGTCATTTATTTGAGCCCCGTTTCCCCTTTTGAGGCTTCCCGTATGTATATTTGTGATTTTAAGACTTGCCGGGATGATTGGTTTAGTTTCGGAGATGTTTTGGAATGATTTGGATCCTTTAGTTCTTAGTTTAGAAGCTTAAGTTAGAAATGTTGACTGAGGTTTGACTTGTTTGAAAACGACCCCGGATTGGTGCTTTGATTTCTCCAATAGGTTCTTATAGTAAATTTGGACTTAAGCGTATGCCCGGAAGTGAATTCGGAAGTTTCTAGGTTGATTAGGCTTGTTTTGCCGAAAGATGGCAATTTGACGGTTTAGAAATTCATTAAGTTTGAATGTAGGTTGACTTTATATCTATCGGGTTCAAATTCTCATTTCGGGACTTGGAATAGGTCCGTTTTGTTATTTGAAACTAGTCTGCAAAATTTGGTGTCATTCCGAGTTGGTTTGATAGGAATTAGATGCTTGGTTGAGATTCTAGCAATTCTTGAGTTCATTTTGAAATTTCATGTGTTTTGATGTTCAATTAGTGGTTCCAGATGTTAGTTTGGTATTTTGATCACACGAGCGAGTTCGTATGATATTTTTAGAGTTGTCTGGATGTTTGGTGTGGATCCTCGAGGGCTCGGGTGAGTTTCAGACGTATTTCAGATTGGTTTGAACTTGTTCTAGGTTGCTGGGGTGCGGGTGCTATAGTTATCGTAATAGCGAGCACCAGCATCGCAATTGCAAAGTTGGTAGAGGAATCTCAGGCATTGCAATTGCGACACCTTGATCGCAATTGCGACACCTTAATTGCAATTGTGAAGGTTGGCCTTTGGCTGGGTAGCTTGCATTTGCGACTAACAGGAGCATTTGCGTTGTTCAATTAATTCCTTCAGCTCCACTAGTGCTATGCGATATGGTGAAATAGAAATGGGCTGAGTGCCCGGCACCAGGTCAATAACAAAATCAATATCCCTATCAGGCGTCATGCCCAGTAGGTCTGCTGGAAACACATCTGGGAAATCTCTTACAACCGAAACTGACTCAACGGTTGGAGTATCAACATTGTCATCCCTCACAAAGGTTAGATATGCTAAGCACCCCTTCTCAACCATCCGTTATACCTTCAAAAAGGACACCACCTTGCTAGGAACATAATCCAATGTACATCTCCACTCCAATCGCGACAAACACAGCATAGCCAATGTCACTATCTTGGCGTGACAATCTAGAATAGCCTGATAGGGCGAAAACCAATACATGCCCAATATCACATCAAAGTCCACCATACCGAGTAGAAGAAGGTCAACCCTGGTCTCATAACTCCCGATAGTGACCAAACACGACCGATAGACATGGTCTACCATAATAGAATCCCCAACAAGCATAGACACATATACAGGGTCACTCATAGAATCACGAGATATATCCAAATATGAAGCAAATTAAGATAACACATACAAATACTAGGAACCTGAATCAAATAAAACTGATGCATCCCTATGACAGACCAAAACAATACCTATGATGACAACATCTGATGTAACAACCTCGGTCCTACCTGAAAAAGCATAGTAACGGGCCTAGCCTCCCCCTCTAGGACGACCTCTACCTGCCTGACCTCCACCCCTAGTCGGCGATGCAGGTCGAGTGGCAACTGGAGCAGCATGTGGAGCATGTGAAGTTGCACCCCTCCTAAGTTTGGGACAGTCCATCACCATATTCCTAGTATCACCACACTCGCAACATCCTCTCTACAGGCGTGGCTGCTGGAACTGAGTCTAACTCGGTCGGCTAGAATAACCGCTGAAGGCACCCCGTGTAGGAGGTGCAGCGGAAAGTGGCCGTGCATAATGGGTGACCTGAGACCTCGGAATAGCTGGAGCACTACGAGTAATCTAAAGCGCCGAATGAACTGGTCAACTAACATAACTTCTACCATGACGAGCTGAAACTGCAGCGTGGGAACCACTAAATCCTCTAGAATCTTGAGGCCTCTTGGCCTCCTTATCCTCCCTCTCCTAGCCATGCATACACTCCATCCTCCGAGCGATCTCCACTACCTGCTGAAAAGGAGTATCTATCTTCAATTCCCATGCCATACTGAATCTAAGACCATAATTGAGCCCCATGATAAATCTGCGGACTCGCTCTCTGACAGTAGAAACCAGAGCAGGTGCATGATGAGATAACTCATTAAACCTCATGGCAT
The DNA here is from genome assembly GCF_000390325.3 of Nicotiana tomentosiformis. NCBI lineage: Eukaryota > Viridiplantae > Streptophyta > Magnoliopsida > Solanales > Solanaceae > Nicotiana > Nicotiana tomentosiformis. The sequence goes on from NC_090819.1 coordinate 40,510,296, forward strand.
ACTCTGACATGGTCATAGTCCCCTGACGCAACTGCTCAAACTCATTGTGCCACGCATCCCGGAGGGTCTAGGGAACAAACTCCCTCAAAAATAGATCTGAAATGTGAGCCCAAGTCCGTGATGCTGCATCAACTAGACTACCCTCCTCATAATCCTACCACCACCTCTATGCCAACCCTGTCTGCTGAAATGTAATAAAGGTGACTCCACTCACCTCCACAATGCCCATGTGCGGAGAATACGGTGGAACTGATCTAGAAAACCGTGTGCATCCTCAGTAAAGTACTGAACATACTTAGGAAAAGTGCCAAGGTCTCTTGGAGTCCAGGGGTAGCAACAGGTGCCTCGGCTGCCTTCCCCCCAACTGGAGCTACTTGTGGCTCCTCAGTCGCTGCTCTAGCAGGTGCTCTAGCTATGCCACGTGCCCCCTCCTCGGCCTCTACTTCGGCCCCAGCCTCTCGTGGCTCTAGCAGATGGCACGGGTGTCTGCTCAGCTAATTTTGTAGTGCGTGTCCTCACCATCTGTGAGAGAATAGAAAGATAAAAGCTCAGATTCCGAAATCAACAAATTCGCACGATAAGGAATGAAAGAAGTGAAATTTCCCAATAGCTCCGTAGCCACTTGAAGATTAAGTACAAACATCTCCGTATCGATAAGTACTAAACTTGCTTATAACTCGTAGCACATATGAGCCTAGAGCTCTTATACCAACTTGTCATGATCCAAATCCCACCTTTTGGATCGTGATGGCACCTAGTCTCTATGACTAGGAAAGCCTAGCACATGTTGAGAATTTAACAAAAATAAACGAGTGATAGGTGACATAATAACAGCCCATACGGAACAACAGTCATACAATCCCAAAACAGGTAGTATAGAGTGATAATCTCTACTGCGAGTTCACTAGAAACCTCAAGTACAATATATTCGAAAATAAAAGAAATAGTAGCATATGATCAGTAGAAGGTGACTCCGAGGCCTGCGAGCGTCAAGCAGGCATACCTTGAAGTCTCTGCAATGTCGGAATCAATTCACTAGCATCCGCCACGGGCAGAGGTACCTGGATCTGAACAAAAATATGTAGAAGCGTAGTATGAGTACACTACAACGGTATCCAGTAAGTATTAAGACTAACCTCGGTGGAGTAGTGACGAGGTCAAGTTAAGTCACTAACTAGACATAGAAATCAATGCAGAATACAAATATAAAGATAACAACGGAAAATAAAAGCAATAAATAACAACAAAGAGTAAACATGTGATAAAAACAACAAATAATCAAATACAGTAAAAAATACAAGTGGAATAAATTAAAGAAAATAATAAATGTTCAAATCAACAAGTAGTTCCGACAAAGAATGTACCGCAAGAATCACCCCGAGGTACCACACCTCATAATCACATTTCACAAGTTACAAATCACAAATCTTCTTTATATTGCCGCGTGAGCCTTGTATTTATTTTAAAATATTTTTTCCGAAATAGTTTCACACGCTTTAGCCCCTTATCTCGCCGTGTGTGCCTCAAATGGAGTAATTTCCCTTACTAGAAACACACGCATAAATCCCCCTTATCTCGCCGCATGTGCATCACTAACACAACCCTTATGTTTCCACATGCGCATGCGCATCTAATCACAATACAATATTCAACTCGCAACACACATGACCATATGCAACAACATTGCCAAGAAAACAATACTAATCTCACAACAACGCATAGCTCAACTACAATGTGTAAAAGAGTCTCAACAACAACACAATAAAATGGAAGAATAAACTCAAAAATGAAAGTTATTTCATGTAATAACAACTTTAATTGAATGCACATAAAAATAAACTCGACAATGAAAGACATAACATGTAATAACAACTTCAATTAAATGCTTATAAGAATAAACTCGACAATAAAGATATAACATGTAAAAACAAACTCAATTAAATGCATATAAGTAACCTAAGTGTCTAAATCGGTCAATTTCCACATATAAGGCCGTGTACACACTCGTCACCTCATGTACACGTCTTTCACATAATTCAAATAGTGCAATTAAACCCAATCCTATGGGGTATTTTTTCATATAAAGTTAGGCAAGATATTTACCTTAACTAGACAAAATAAACACTCAAAATGGCTTTTCCTTTAAAATTCGCATCTGCATGGCTCAAATCTAACCAAAAATGACTTAATATCATCAAACAATACAAGAGAAACCAATTTTGATTAATAAAGTTAAGATCTTTACACAATTCTTTAAAAGTCAACAAAATTCAATCCCGAGCCCGCCTGGTCAAAGCTCGAGTCCAAGGGTAGATCTCGACTACCCATAACCCACGAGTCCATATATGTGTTTTGTTTTCAAATCCGAGTCCAATTCGAATCTCAAATCTCAAATTTTTATTTTTTAATACATAGACAAAATCCCCAAAAATTTCCTTTCAAATTCCATGGATTAGAGATTAAATCTCATAAATAATCATGTAATATAATTGAAATTGCTTCAAAATTGCTTACCCAATGGTTGTATGTGAAAATACCTCCTCCAAATCGCCTCCTACCGAGTCTAGGCTTCTAAGATGTGATAAATTAAGTTATTTCTCGTGTTTCAGCTCTTTGGTTCAGATGTAGAAGTCGCAAAAGTGACCTGGGGTTCGCAATTGCGAACCCTCGCAAATAGGGATATTCCATCGCAAATGCAGCACCTGACAAGCCCAAGGAAAGTCGCAAATGCGACACTGACTCCGCATTTTCGATGTTAGTCCCTTTTGCAAATGCGGCATGTTGGTCGCAAATACAAGCTACCAAGCGAAAGGCCAACCTTCGCAATTGCGATAAAGGTGTCGTAATTGCGATACTTGTTCCACTGCCAACTTTGCAATTGCGATGCTGGTGCTCGCAATTGCGGTAATTGCAGCACTAGCACACCAGCAACCTCTAACAAGTTCAAATCAATCCGAAACACGTCTGAAACTCACCCGAGCCCTTGAGGTTCCACATAATAAATCCACACAATTCTAAAAATATCGTACGAACTCGCTCACACGATCATATTACCAAAATACTATCCGGAACCACGAATCGAAAATCAAAACACATGAAATTTCAAGATGAACTCAAGAATCGCTAGAATCTCAACCAAGCGTCTGATTCCTATCAAACCAACTCGGAATGACACAAAATTTTGCAGACAAGTTTCAAATAACAAAACTGACCTATTCTACGTCCCAAAACCAGAATTCGAACCCGATAACCATAAAGTCAACCTACGGTCAAACTTAAGGAATTGTTAAACCTTCAAATTGCCAACTTTCAGCAAAATAAGTTAAATCAACATAGGAACCTCTGAATTCACTTCCGGACATACGTCTATGTCCAAAATTACTATACAAACCTATCAGAGCAATCAAAGCACTATTCCGAGATCATTTTCATAAAAGTCAAACGTCGGTCAATATTTCCAACTTAAGCTTCTAAACCAAGAACTAAAGGATCCAAATCATTCCAAAACCTTCCCGTAGCGAAACCAACCATCCCCGCAAGTCATAAAACTACAAATACATATGCGGGAAGCCTTAAAAGGGGAAACATGGCTCAAATACACAAAATGACCAGATGGGTTGTTACAGTCTAGATTCAGCCAAATACAAGGTTTCAAAAGAAATTCAACATTGTCTGAAATAAAATGGAAACAACATAGTAGAAATAGGAAAGTGACTCTAGGTCCTGCGAATGGGGTGCAACTCTACCTCAAATCAATGGCTGGTATCCGCTAAGTGCCTCTCGGAGCTCCACTGGTACCAACGTCAAAATCTGCATAAGAAGTGCAGAAGTGTAGTATGAGTACAACTGACCCAATGAACTCAGTAAGCGTCGAACCTAACCCCGACGATGTAGTGACGAGGCTAAGATAAGACACCTACTAAAACCAGTGTAGATATATATATATAAAGCAACAAATAACAAGTAAGGCATTTTAAAAGATTAATGGGGTGGAGGCATAAAAAATGGAGCAACAATTGGAACAGTAAGTATAGAATCACCAATTAATCTCCTTCCAAAATGAGCAAGCAGCCAAGCTAAATTCATAATCCGAGAATCAAGTAAAGCAATGAAATCATCAAATTGTACCGCATCACCCTTCTTTCTTTTACTCTCATCCTCACCATATAATATAAATGCAATGGCACAACATCACTCTTCGTACTTTTACTCTCATCTTCACCATATAATATAAATGCAATGGTACAGCATCGCCCTCCGTGCTTTTACTCTCATCCTCACATGATAAAATCAAGTGCACGGCAACACCCTTCATGCTTTAATCCTCACATTCACTCAATCAATGATAACAATATGCAAATATGGTACGACAATACCCTTCGTGCTTTTCACTCTTCCTCATCAAGCAATATTAATAACCCAAAGTATCATGCAAGGAGGGAAGCAAATTTCAACTTCAACCATGGTGTTATGATAAGTAAACTCAACTTTCAATAACCCAACAACTTCAAAATAAGAAATAAACACGAAAGCGAACATATAAAGGAATATCAATCTAACTAAGGCATGGAAGGCATAGTAAATGAAACAACATGGTACAATAAGATAATTTCCAGCTACATGCTTTAAACTATGACAACGTATATATACACGTCACTTTATATATATGTCGTCCCCATGCACAATTTTTGTACCAAATAGATCTACAAGTCCTAATTTTCTCTAGTCAAAGTTAACCACGACACTTACCTCAATCTGCAACCAAAACAACAATCAATCACGGCTTTGCCCTTCGAACAAGCCTCCAAATAACCGAATCTAGCCAATTATCAACCAAACAATTCAAAATAAGCTTTAGAAGCTACCCACGAATGAAAAAGGTTCAATTTTGATCATTTTTAAAAAAAGTCAACAAAAGTCAACCTCGAGTTCGCTTGGTCAAAATTCGAGCTTTGGACCAAAACCCGATTACCCATTCACCCCCGAGCCCGGATATGTGATTTATTTTTAAATCTGACCTCAATTTATGGTCTAAATCTCAATTATATTAAATTCCTAAATTCTACCCAAAACCCCTAATTTCTACCATAAAATTCGTAGATTTGATGTTAAAAGATTATGAAAAAGAAATTGAAATTAATTGGAAAGTAATTAGAGATGCTTACCAATGAATTTGGGAAGAAAAAGTTCTTCAAAAATTGCCTCTAGAGAGCTTAGACGTCGCATTTGCGAACACTTATTTCCCAATCCGTTACCCAGCCGCAGACGTCGCATTTGCGAAGACTTATTTGCAAATGCGAGACACCAGTCACAAATGCGAACAGTGCATTAGATGCATAGAAATAGCAAATGTGACAAAACCTTCACATTTGCGAAGGTCCCTTCTTTCGCAAATGCAAACTAAGCTTCACTTTTGCGAAGCTACCCCAAAGTTGCCAGAGTCGCAAATGCGAGACTCCAACCGAATTTGCGATTCCCGAGCCTTCGCAAATGAGGTCCCTTTTTCACAAATGCAAAATTTCCTAGTCCTAGTGCCTTTCGCAAATGTGATCACATGACCGCAAAAGCGAAAATCGCAAATGCGAGCCTGACCTCACAAATGCGAGATTTGCAGGCTTGCACCAGCAACTGCTCAGCACCAACAGTTCTAAAACTATCCGAACTTATCTGATACTCACCCGAGCCCTTTGGGCTCCAAACCGAATATGAACACAAGTGTAATAACATCATACAAGCTCACTCGCTACCTCAAATCATCAAAATAATATCAAATAACAAAAATCAATCCTCAAAACTCAAGATTTCAACTTGAAAACTCAATTTTTACAATCTTTCACATAATACGTCGAAATGCGCTCGGGTTATCCTGGACCCCAATCAAATATGCGTGCAAGTCCAAAAATATCATACGAACCTACTGGAATCGTCAAAACACCGATCCGATGTCGTTGACTAAAAATGTTGACTGTGGTCAACTCTAGCCTCATTTTAAGTAAAAAATATCATTTTCTTCAATATTTTACGTAAAAGCTTTTCGAAAAGAAATACGGACCATGCGCGCAAGTCAAGAAACATCAAATGAAGCTATGAGATTTCTCGGAACACGAAAATAAAGGCTAGTACTCAAAACGACCTATCGGGTCGCCATAGAAAAAAAAATAAAAAGAGAAAATAACTACACAAAAAATAAATAAGAGTGCATAGTTTTATTAGAAAGAAAATAATAAAGTGTAAAAAATAACAACAATAAACAAAAAAATAAAAAAGACAAAAAGAACATGAAAAGAAACAAAGAAAAGAAGGAGAAGAGCCTCTGGTGAAGCCTAGGCATAGAAAGGAAGGATTTCCTGGTCTTAAAATCTTCAAAAGGAATATGTTTTGCCTTTCTTTTTCAAAAAGGGAAATATTTTGGTCATTAAAAGGGGCTCTAAATATCATTTTCTCTTTAGGAACATATATAAATTGTTAAGTTTATGCGATCTATTCCTCTTGTATTCTTCCAATTTCCATCGCATTTGTGGCATTTAGATTTTGTGATGGTATGAAATATCCATCTTTAGTTGATATCTTATTTTGTTTGATTGTGTCTTCTAGTAAGCGCTAGTGTTTTCAAATGGCTTTTCTGCTAGTGACCCTTCGAAAGGGTTAAAATCCTTTTACTCTCTCGAACTCTCTTTTGTTTATCTTTATTTATTGCTTCTGGGTTTCCAATAATAAAGGCCAAAAAATTAAATGGAGAACCTTACATACTATGTGCGAGATCATAGTATATATAGACATCTCAACTTCACCGCCAAGTAAAGCACAATGATTAAGAAAAGCTATAGGAGCAATTCAGCTTTTCTTATATAAAGATAATAATGAAAGAATACAGTGTAGTCTTGTTGAAGAACTCTAAAGCAGTGACTGGTTTCCCTGTGGTGGCATTGAGTTGTGTTGATAGCCGAAGGGATCTCTGAAAGGGTTTGCAGACCCCATATATGGAATTTGTTGAGGATATTGACCTTGATATTGATTATGAGATACCATCATCATATTTTGCTGTCGGAATTGCTGCTGTTGCATCACTTGCTGTTGTTGTTGTTGTTGTTGCGACATTATTGCCATTTGTACGTTCGTTGGAGGTGCTATGTTGTTTGACATGGCAAAGGGGTCATGTTGATTGAATGGATTCTGTGCAAGGATTTCATGCCCGTATGCACTATAGCCAGCATTTTGCAGCTGTATTTGCTTCCTAGCTACATCATCTTCATATAAGCTGTCAAGTAATAACTTGTCGAATCCTCCAGCCTGATACAACATACACCATAATGTAAATTTCCATGGAATCAATGCAGAGGTTAGGACATGTCGCAGAACTGTGAATTCTTGATCTCTTAAGAAATGCGTAAAAAATGTGACTCAAAATCTTAAAACAAAAAAGAAAATTTTTTTAACTTCGTCTTTTAAAAGGACGATCATGCTTTAGAGAAAGGAATATACCAATTTTTTATCTGGTGTGACTTGGCTCGTATTGTTGCTCGATGCATTAACAAGAGCCAGTTCCCATCTTGTTGTATTTCCTATTTCACTCAACTGATAATTCGCTGATGGATTTTCTTTACCTGTATGATATTTTTAATACATCAAATCAATAGGTGAGCTGAAACTGCGATAGGATCTTCCTATTTGCAGTAGAAAAGTTACATAAGTTACCAGGTTGAATTATCGCAAGAGCCAACGCGTTGCTTTCCTCTAATTCTGCAACTTTTGGATCCAATTGGTTCAAACCCTTGATAAAAAACAGCATAAAACAAGCGATTATGAGAGTCCTCTTCGATGATCCCTGCAATTTCCTATCTGTAAGGCACAACCCCAAAAGGGACTGAAGCAACAAAAGCTTACCAGCAAATCAACAGGCTCTTCAGTTGATTTCAGCGGTGGAGTTTCTTCTAATTTTTCAGGCTGAGGTTCCTCTTGTGCTTCAACCTGTTCTTCTTTACCATTTTCAGCTGCTTCAACTTGCTCTTCCTTTTCTTCAGGGACAGGTTCTTTAGGCGTTTCAGGTTCTTGCTCAGTTTCTCTATACTCCTATTAGACAACAATGACAAACTCCATTGAGGCCACCATTACATAAGAAGTGCGAACATATCTGCCTTAATCTAAAGACTAAGAGAAGTGAATAACAATGAAGGAAAATGTTTGTAGTAGATATTGACTGATATTTTCAGCTGCAAACTTTTCTTCTACCGGTCTTATGTGTCTTACTCTATATTCTTCCAACTTTATTTTTTCCTAAATTTCCTCTTCCACTCTAAAGATGTCATACAAAAGCCCTCCTTGTAGTCCTTAATATGAAAGACGAATGAATCAGAATAGCTTGATTTTTTGCAGGGATTTGTTTGGTAGTTTTGAGGGTTGATTTCGATCTAGGGAGGGGTCTTAAAAATGGCTGTTTCTCTTACATGAAACTGGTTTATATAGTGACCTTTATCTCAATTCTCTCAAAGCTTAGGACTCTCTCTTTTACTTATACCTACTAAACTCCTTGTCAATGGACATGAACCATTTGAGCAAAGGTTCAAAGATGAATACCAACAGAGAAAGCATTGGCAAAGTCATTCTAGTATAAGCTTTTGAATATCTTAATTATGTTTGCTTCTGTGATCAAAAAGGAAAAAACAATGTGGTCCTAAAAAGAGAATGTAGATAGCTCAAAAGTGTAGTTCTCACCAGCCTCCTACTTGACATGGAACCTGTATGTGGTGCTTCTCGTATGTATTCCTCCATAGTAGCCAGAAAGGAAACAGGAGGCTGTAAAATTACCATAAAAGAAGCAAATTAAAAAACAACTTGATTCGTAAAGATCGTGCGACCTTCAAGAGAAATTGCTTTTCAAGTTTTAATTATAATGAAGAGACCTGTTTTAAAATGGGAAACTGAAATGTCCGAGCAAGATCCAGCCCTCTGCAGAAGTCATAAAAATGAGCTAGACTTTCAGCCTACATTAAGGAAGGAAACGGAAGAAAAATAACTTTAGATTAGCCATCACGTATATTCATTCATATTGGAGACATTTTTACTACATTCTTACTCATTTAGAGATCCAATTGAAATGAAATTATAGACCTGTTTCCCTGCTCTTTTATATATGTTGAGAGCTTTTATGGCATCATGCTTGGACATTTCAAAAAACTGCATAAATATGAGATAGTGACCAATTAATGTTCCAATGAGATTAGAGATTAGCTGGATCGAAGTTTAAAGAGGCAAAGAAGATCTCACAAAATCAACAAGGTTAATAATCCCGTCGTTGATTGCACAATAGATCTTGAAGCTCTCCTTCAAAACCTGCATTGAGTACAACCGGGGCTATTATGTTGACTTATTTAACATTCTATGGTGCAGTGACAAATACTACGTACCAGCCTTACTATTGTCAGTGCCCATATAGTGTTAACTAAGGATTGTCTTGTGTTTAGAAACTTTGGTTCTATTAATGAGTAAAGCAGAATATGTAGTTTCTTCAAAAAGGTGTACAAACTAATAATCAGAAACAAGAAATCCATTTCTTAGTTGGTAAAAGTTGTAACCCTCATACCAGTGCTAAGGCATACTGAATAAGAAAATTGTAACAGGCTCCTCCTTCAGGCTGCCAAATTTACAAGATATTAAAAACGATGTCCGGATATCAAAATATCACATGGCAGTATTGGACGTATAAATGGAAAAAAAAATGAAGTCATCATAGTTTCCTAAACAACCAAGTGACTATCAGCATTAGGCCATTCTCACCTGGCAACAGATCAAGCGATATAGAAGCTGCTGCAATGCTGGGAGCTGCTCTAATAGTTCTTCACCATTTAAGAGCCTTGTTCTGCTATGCACCTGATGCAAATTGAAATTATGCGATATGAAACGAACAAATCATGCAGAAAAAAGGAACAAAAATACACAAACCTTGGAAATTCCAGGTGAAGTTTTGGTCAATCTCTCTGCCTCGATATCATACTTCAAAGTCCTAAAACACTCGAGTCTTTCCTCCAGAAAGAGTCCATAAGTCCTTACCCAGGCAGAGCAATCCCAAGCTGTGATAAGCAACAATATGTAATATACTTATACGCTCCAAAACAGGAAAAGTGATGATGTTAAAAGGAAAAAGGGGCTTAATTACCAAGTGTACTAGAGTCATCTTTAAAGTTCGATATTTGGAAAATATGCCCTCTGTGAGAGAAGTGCAGCAATTCCTCTTTAAACGTAGGATCACCTTCTCTCAGAACTCTGTGAATAACTATCAGTGTCTTTAGGGCAACCTGAAACATTTTATCATTCATTGAAATTAAAAAGGTGAAAGAATAATTGACTGCATGAAATAATATCATTAATAAGCCACCGTGTGAAATAGAATCCTCTTACTTTTTTAAGATACTAGTTTTTGGACGCACGTGTATCCCATACTAATTCGTACAAATGTTATAAGAATATCAGTGTGTGATGAGTTGCAGAAATTAAAGAGGGGAAATACAAGCTCAAAATTAATATATGGTGAGCGTATGTGCTAAATTTTTATTATCATTGCAAGCACGATCATATTAAAAAATTAATGTCGAATGAATTTGAAAAGTAATGTTGGAACGACTTAAATTATGCGGTTCTTATAATATATCAAGTTTTTAACTTAATTATTTTTTTATATGTCAACAACACATAGTTTAAATGTGAAGCCTTCTTTTTAAGAGACTTTTGCCTCCTACTTTTTATTCCCGCATACATATCAAGAAATTGTTATTGAATGAAAATAATTATTGTAAAAACTATATAAAATTCCATCAACATATGCCTTCCTTAGGATGGCGAGTAAATCATTGTGTACACCTATACTTAGCGGTAGGTAGTAGTTATTTGTGATGGACATAATAGTTGCTGAAAGATTTAATTGATGTATATAAATCGTGTACATGTACCCTTTGTCCTTTGGTCATGGGAGAATCAAAACAATGATATAAAATCTTCGAAGAGTTTAAAAAGAGATCACAAATCATAATATAAATGACACAAAAAAAATATTCTATTATTATAGGAAAACTAATAAAATTTCACAGTTTGCAAAATGTGACGTTGAAAAGATAAGAAATGACATCTTTTCCCCAATGTTTACCATCCATCACTTTGTTATACAACATCCAGAATGATGTGAAGAGTGAAACCGAAATTGTGAAAATGTGGAGTCACGAAAGTGAAGTCAGAAAAGAGAGATGTGGCCTATTGTATGGTGAAACAGAGAAACAACGAAAAAAATCAAAAGTAAACATGTAATCTATTTCAGAGTGAAGTGTAAATGAAGTGGAAAAATCAATGGCTCTTTTGGGGAAAACAGATTTTCTTGACAAAAACAAGAGAAATGTGATACAATGCTTAGAAAATTGATATGCATTTTTATAGAATGAAATAAAAATTGTTACTGCAAAAATATTTTTACTTTCGTGTGGAAGATAAAGAGCCAAAACTGAAATGTACTTCTGAGTAATAATTAAGAAAAGTTATAGCTTGCAGCTTGCTTTACTACTGTGGAAGATGAAAAAAACTTAATTGAAATATAACTGAACAATAATTAAGAAATATTACAGCTGAGACGCAATATGAATGCCTTCAGCCTAATTAGATTCATTGAATTGATTGTCTGGAGCATTAAACAACTACTTGATTCATTCGGCTAACTTCTAAAATAAAATAAAAAATTAATTAATTGAAGGTTTATTATTTTTCTTTAAGGACAAAATGGTAACTCAGATTTTAAAGGGTATTATTGTAAACGAACTTTGAAGATAGGAGTTTCCTACTTTTAGGATAATATGATTTGTAGCAAAAATACACTCTCTGCCAAGCAAATTACGTGTTCAATAATTGTAGCAATCAGAATCGGCTAGAAGTTATTCAAATATTGAAAAAGAAAGTAAAACTACCAAATGATTAAATTGGGTCAGAAGACTTACTATCCAGTTGCGTGTCTTTGCCAATCGTCTAGACAGTGCATGAATGCAGTAGGCAACGTCTGCTCGTGGACGTGTAACCGATGTTGCAGCAAATATCACTAAGGAAAACAATCTAAATGAACATCCAGAATTGATGAAAAGAAAAAAAGCTACAATTATTATTTCAGTCTATTACAAATTGGTTTGGGCCACAACTGAAGCCTCATTCAAATTGCAACAGCATCTGACTGTCTGAACAGGATATACTAGATACCATTCTACAATACCACAAAATATATAATAAAAAAACTAAAACAAAGACTTGAAATGTGAGAAACCAAATTAATGTAGCATTCTGGTACATTGAGGTTAATGTAGCATAACCTCAATCAATTAGTAACCTAGCAGATATAGAATATAGCCCGTCGATGAAATTCATGTATATACTTAAACAATCAAAAGAACAAAAATTAATCTACAAACTCACTTGCAACATGCCTTTCTTTTGGAGGGCTTTCAACGTGGTTTGTTGCCTTTACAATAGCGATATCCAAATCCTTAATCAAAACCAAAAATAGAATTCCATCCATCAACAAATGTGCATTAATTACACATATTAAAGGAGAAACTTTTTTTTTTCTTCATATGCAGACCTTAAAATCGCTGTTGACCTTGGCTAGGCCAACCTTGGTTGAATCTTTAAGTGCTCCATATGCTTTTCTAAAGCTCTCCATTCGAAATCTAAACCTCCAAATCAGAATCTCTTGTCGTAGAAATAAAAGAGAGAGAAGAAGGTTGATCTGTTCTTCTTCTTCTTCTTCTCTGGAATCATAAGCCTTTGTGCATCCAACAACAAAATAGCCAATCATAAACCTTTGTGCTTAGAATAACAAAATATGGCCAATCACCCCCTCTCTCTCTATCTATATATCTTTTAGTTGAACTTTGTTTAAAAAAAAGAAGATGATTTTAGTCTTTTTTTTTTATTTCTAGCACATTTTTAAATGGAAGCGGCATAGAAGGGACAGTTGTGCAACGACAAAGTATGGTCGTTTGGAAGTTGGGTGGACGTTAGACTTGGTAAATGCTAATCATTTGGTACAATAATACAAACCACAGGTTTTTGGAGGGTAGATTTTGTCTTTTTGCTAAAGTTGGATGCTTGATTCTCTCGATAAAACAAAAAATAGGAATGAGACAAAAGAACCAAACTTAGCCTGTTACTATCGCAAATCGTTGTTGCCAGAATGGACGTGGCAAGAATGGGGACAATTAAGACATTTCCCATGGGCGTTAGGGGCATTATGGACACTTATCATTCTTTTTGTGCATGTTATACCTTTCGTTATAATAGCTAGAGTTAACATTAAGTTTGTTTCTTCTCTTATCGGTGTAATTATGATTTGTCTTTTCAATGCATGAAAAAAGAAGAAAAAGAAAACAGCACACCTAAGCATGTAATTACTTGTGCTTGCATACTTTGAAAATTTCAAGTATAATTTATGCACCTTTGTATATACATCTCCCATACTATTTCTCTGTACCGTATAGCTTATAAGTCTACATTTGTATGTATACAATTCAAATCTTATCCTATAAGGATCCGTACCCTGAAACTATTAACACCTTCATTCTCTTTTCGTTTTTCCGATCAGTCTCTGCACCATTCTTCTTCTTCTCTTTTATTGTCCAAATACATCTTTCATTTGTAAATATTTTTCTTATTTCAACGATGACGAAATCTAACAAGGTATATGTTGTGTATCGTGGTAGGAGGTTCGGTATATACAGGTCATAGTCTGAGTGTTTATATATGACTAATAGGGTGAGGTGAAGCTACTTCGAGTCATACAAATCTTATGAACAAGCCGTTGAAGCTTACAACTTCCAAAATTGTTGTAGAAGTGAAGAAGGACATGCTGTATGATTTGATGTTGAATAAAGTAGAGAAGTTTCTTCAACCCACATTTTATTTGCTTTTATAATTGGAATAATCGTTGGTCTTTTTGTGGAATTTTTATTTAGCAGTTGACAACTTGAGAATTTTGTATAAACTTGTACGAAGAACGATAAGTGAAAAACTGATCATTTGTTCGCTCTGTGTTTGTTTATTTTTTTTACTTAACCTATTTTTTCTAATTAATCATGATTTAGATCCAATTTTTTGAAAAGTCATGTCCAAGCTTTTGCTTTTAGTTAGTCCCTCAATTTGGATACTTTTACCTAGTAACAGATTTACGAATTTTTCTATACACTTATGTAAATTATCCAATGTTCTGTGTTGTTGTATATTTGTAATTGATTTAAACCATTTCAATAATTTTAACTTTGTTAGTTTGTCCCTAAAATTATTTGATTGAACATTCAAATAATATTATTTGATGGATAAATCAAAGCCATTTAGTGTCACGACCCAAATTTCACCGAAACCGTGATGGCACCTAACACTTCTTGTTAAGCAAGCCAACATTTAATTTACAGAAATAAACTTCAACAACAGTAAGAAATAGTCTCTGTCACACCCGAAATCCCAACCGCGGGGCAGTAATGGCGCCTAACACCGCTTTCTAAGCAAGCCAGCACAATAAGGTAATACGAAAATAAACACAATAGATACCTAATAACTAAACAATAACATAACATAAAACACCCCAGATCTGGTGTCACAAGTATATGAGCATCTAGATTCATCTGAATACAAGGGTTTAAAAGAAATACAACACTAACCGAAATGAAATGGAAACAGTACAATAAAATACGAAAGTGACTTATGTGGCCTGCGAACGGGATGCAACTCTACCTCGAGTCACTGTCTGGTATCCGCTAAGTACCTCTCGGGACTCCATTGGTACCAACGTCAAAATCTGCACAAGAAGTACAAAAGTATAATATGAGTACAACCGACCAAATGTACTCAGAAAGTGTTGAGCCTAACCCCGACGAGGTAGTGATGAGGCTAAGACAAGACACCTACTAAAAACTTGTGCATATATATATATATATATATATATATATACACACACATATATAGCAAGGGAGGGGTTTCTTTGATTGTGGATACTTGAGTCCTATCAAGAGGAACTATCCTAGGTTTTTGAGCACAGTACCACGTCATGGCACCCAGTCCATGATTTTGACACTAGCAGCTACACCACCTGTACAACCATCTAAGGGGGGAGCCAAATTCTATTCGAGTTCATCCTGGGGGGGGGGGTCAGTTAGGTGTAGGACATGCCCGTTGTTATGCATTCTCGGGTAGGCTAGAGGCAATTGTTTCAGATGATGTGATCATAGGTATTGTTGTAGTGTGCCACATAGATGCTTCAATATTATTTGACCCTAGTTCCACTTATTCTTATGTTTCATTATATTCTACCTCTTTCCTAGATATGCCACATAATTTTCTTGATACTCCTATTTATTTGTCCATACCGGTGGGAGATTCTATTATTGTGTATCGAGTCTATCGATCTTATGTGGTCACTATTTATAGTTACGAGATGAGGGTGGACCTGTTGTTATTGGATATGTTCGATTTTGAAGTTATCTTGGGCATGGATTGGTTGTCTTTGTATCATTCTATTCTTGATTGTCATGCTAAGACCGTGACATTGGCCATGCCAGGCATACCGATGTTAGAATGGATGGGTTATTTGGGTCACATTCCTAATATAGTGATTTTTTTTGAAGGCTCAACGGATGATTGAGAAGGGATGTTTGGCGTACTTGACCTTTGTTAGAGAAGTTATTTTTGATACTCTACAGTAGATTTAGTTCCCGTAGTGAGAGTGTTCCCAGATGTGTTTTCTGCAGACCTACCGTGCATGCCACCCAATCGGGATATTGATTTTAGTATTGATCTGGTGCTGGAAACTTAGTCCATATATTTTCCATCGTATCATATGGCTCTAGCTGAGTTGAAAAGGTTGAAGGAGCAGTTGCAGGAGTTGTTGGATAAGGGGTTCATCAGGCCGAGTGTCTCTCTTTGGGGTGCACCGATGTTGTTTGTGAAGAAGAAGGATTGTTCCATGAGGATGTGCATTAATTTTAGGCAATTGAACAAGGTTACCATCAAGTACAATTATCCATTTCCTCGCATTGATGATTTATTTTATCAGCTTCAGGATGCCAGGGTGTTCTCGAAGATTGACTGGGTATCATCAGTTGAATATTAGGGCTTTAGACATTTTAGAAGGCTTTCAGGACTCGTTATAGTCATTATGAGTTTATGGTGTTGTCTTTTAGTTTGACTAATTTCCCAGCAGCTTTTATGCATTTTATGAACAATGTGTTCCAACCTTATTTGAATTATTTTGTTATTGTGTTCATTGACGATATCTTGGTATATCCCATAGAAAAGAGGAGCGCGAGCAACATTTGAGGATAGTGCTTCACATTCTGAGGGAGAATAAATTGTATGCTAAATTCTCCAAATATGAGTTTTGTTTGGATTTAGTGATAGTCTTGGTCCATGTGGTGACTAGCGATGGGATCAAGGTTGACCCGAAGAAGATTGAGGTAATTCAGAGTTGGCCTAGACCTTCTACACTTATAGAGATAAGGAGTTTCCTTGGTTTTGTTGGTTACCATCGTCGCTTCGTGGAGGGGTTTTAATCTATTGCATCTCTATTGACTAAGTTGAATCAGAAGCGCGCTCCGTTTTGATGGTCTGACAAGTGCGAGGAGAGATTTCAAAAGATCAAGGTTGCTTTGACTACAACTCCAATTTTGGTATTACCTTCATGATCAAAGATGTATATTGTCTATTGTGATGCTTCGCAAGTTGGCCAGTGTTGTGTGTTGATTCCGGATGTTAGGGTGATTGCCTATGCATCGCGCCAGTTAAAGCCCCATGAAAAGAACTACCCAGTTCATGATTTAGAGTTAGCATCT
The DNA here is from genome assembly GCF_000390325.3 of Nicotiana tomentosiformis. Taxonomy (NCBI): domain Eukaryota; kingdom Viridiplantae; phylum Streptophyta; class Magnoliopsida; order Solanales; family Solanaceae; genus Nicotiana; species Nicotiana tomentosiformis. Next base: position 40,527,140 of record NC_090819.1, read on the forward strand.
ATAGTGCAGCACTCAAGATTTAGAGGCATTATTTATATGGCGTGCCTTGTGAGGTTTACACTAATCATCAAAGTCAACAACATTTTTCAAGCAGAAGGATTTGAATTTGAGGAGGCGGAGGTGGTTGGAGATGTTAAAGGGTTATTTTATCAATATCTTCTATCATCCGGGGAAGGCGAATGTGGTAGCGGATGCCTTTAGTAGAAAGGTAGAGAGAATGGGGGTTTGGTGTTTATTCCAGTTGTGGAGAAGCCTTTAGCTATGGATGTTCAAGAGTTGGCTAATAGATTGCTGAGATTGGATATTTCTTAGCCTACCAGAGTTCTTGCTTGTAATTTTGTATTGTCATCCTTGTTGGAGCACATTAAGGCTCGCCAATATGATGATCCACATTTGCTTGTCCTTAAGGATACGATGCAACAAGGTGGTTCTAAGGAGGTGAGTATTGGTGATGATGGTGTATTGCGACTTCAGGGTCAGATTTGTTTTCCTAATGTCGATGGCTTGAGGGAGTTGATTCTTTAGGAGGCTCATAGTTCGCGGTATTCTAGTTATCCAGGTGGTACGAAGATGTATCGTGATTTGAAGCAGCATTATTGGTGGAGAAGGATATAGAAGGACATTGTTTGGCATGTTTCATGGTGTTTGAATTGTTAATATGTCAAGTATGAGCATCAGAGACCAGATGGTTTGCTTCAACAGATTGATATACTGGAGTGGAATTTGGAGCGCATTAATAGGTTTGCCATGGACATTGAGGAAGTTTGATGCAATTTGGGTCATTGTTGATCGGTGGACCAAGTCGGCTCATTTCATTCCGGTTATGACTTCTTATACTTCATAAAAGTTGGCTCAAATCTTCATCTGGGAGATTGTCCTCTTGCATGGTGTACCTGTCTCTATCATCTCAGACCGCGACACTCAGTTTATATATCACTTTTGGAGGGAAGCTGAGGGTAAGTTGGGAACATGTGTAGAGCTCAGTACTGCATTTCATCTTCAAATAGGTGGGAAGTCGGAGCAGACCATTTAGATCCTTGAGGATATGTTGAGGGCCTGTGCTATTGAGTTCGGAGGTCAGTGGGATCAGTTTCTACCTTTAGTAGAGTTTTCCCACAACAATACCTATCAGTCTAGTATCATGATGGCTCCGTATGAGGCCTTATATGGGAGGCAGTTCCGTTCACCAATTGGTTGGTTTGATCCTAGGGAGACTAGGTTGTTAGGAATAGATTTGGTCCATGTTGCTTTGGAGAAGGTGAAGTTGATTTAGGCGAGGCTTCAGACAGCTCAAGCTAAACATAAGAGTTATGCAAAATAGAAGGTTCGCGACTTAGCATTTATGGAAGGTGAGAAGGTTCTTCTTAGGGTTTCTCCTATGAAGGGCATGATGTGGTTTGGGAAGAAGGGCAAGTTGAGCCCGAGGTTTATTGGTCTATTTGAGCTGGTTAAGAGAGTTGGCGAGGTTGCTTATAGACTTGTTTTGCCTCCTAGCTTTCGGGAGTTCACCCATCATGTTTCTATTCTTCAAAAGTATCATGCAGAGAAGTCCCATGTATTGGACTTCAGTACAGTGCTATTGGATGAGAATCTGGCTTATGAAAAAAAGCCGGTGGCCATTTTGGATAGATAGATTCGAAAGCTAAGATCTAAAGATATTGCATCAGTGAAGGTTCGATGGAGAGATCAATTGGTCGAGGGGATACTTGGGAGACGGATTCAGCTATGGAGAGCAGATATCCACATCTTTTCAACAATTCAAGTATATTTCTAAACCCGTTCAAGGACGAATATTTGTTTAAGGGGGGAGAACATAATGACCCGGTCAGTCATTTTGTGTATTTGAGCCATGTTCCCCTATTTGATGCTTCTCATATGTGTGCTTATTGTTTTTTTGGCTTGCGAGATTGGTTAGTTTGGCTTCGGGAGGGTTTGAGAGTGATTGGAGATACTTAGTCTCATTTGAAAAGCTTAAGTTGCTTATAGTTGACCAAGGTTTGACTTTTGAGTAGACGGCCTTGTATTGGTGATTTGATAGTTCTAATAGGTTTGTATAGTGATTTTGGACTTAGGCATATATCCGGATATGGATTTAAAGGTTCCTAGAATATTTTGGTACTATTAGCCAAAAATTGGTAATTTGAAGTTTTAGAAAGTTCATAGATTTGATCGGGAGATGACTTTGGGGTTATTAAGTCCCGATAGTGTTCCAGGACTTTGGATAGGTATATTTAGTTGATCGAAACTTATTTGTTAAGCTTGGTCGGTATCCAGAATGTTTAGGCATGATTCAGACGTGTTTGCTAAAGTTAGGAAGGTTGGAAGTTTGGAAGTTAAGAAATGGATTATTATCGTCGATTCTTGGTTTTGATGTTAATTGTGGTATTTTGAGCTTTTGGATAGGTTTGGGTAAGGTATTATGCCTTGTTGGTATGATTGGACCGGGTCTCGGGAGGCTCAGGTGTGTTTCGATTTGGTTTTGAACCATGGGGAATGGTTTGGCAAGTCTGGTGTATTGCACTTGTGGAACTTTGATCGCAGATGTGAAGGTGGAGGTGTGAGGGTTTGTCGCTTCTCCGAAGTTGGATGGTCCTGTGAAGGGTCGCGGATGCGAAGGCACACCTGCGGAGTTGTAGTGAGCGCCTGCGAGGATGGGAAGGTTGAGAAGTTGCGCACATGCGTATTTTAGTGTCGCACCTACGGGTCCGCAGATGCGGAAGGTTGGTCGCAGATACAAAGGCAGGCTGAGTAAGCGATTTTTCCAAATGTGAGAGGGGAATCATAGAAGCGGTGTTGCAGATGCGAAGATTTTGTCTATAGATGCGGAAGCACTGGCAGATCATTATTATTTTGACGGTTTGCTGTAACGACTCGACCGATCGATTTGCGTATTTGATCCTCATTTCCCTGTTTGATGTACCTGTATGCTTATTTGTTGTTTTGGACTTGCGAGGTTTATTGTTTTGGTTTCGGGAAGGTTCGGGAGTAATTTAGAAAACTTAGTGTCATTTATGGAAGCTTAAGGTATAAGAGTTGACCGAGGTTTGAGTTTTGATAAATGACCCTTGAATGGTTTTTTAAAGGTACCAATGGGTTTGTATGTTGATTTTGGACTTAGGCGTATGTCTGAATTTTGATTTGGATGTCCCTACGTTGATTTGATTCTATTTGGCGAAAGTTGGAAATTTAAAGATTTGGAAGGTTCATAAGTTTGACCGGGAGTTGACCTTGGTGTTATCATGTTCAGATTGTTGTTCCCGGGGTTGGAATAGGTTCGTTATGTCATTTGAAACTTGTGTGCAAAATTTGAGGAGATTCTGAGTTGGTTAGACATGGTTTGGAATGAGTTTTGAAAGTTTTAAAATGGATTAGTTCATTAAGCTTGAATTGAGGTGCTATTTGTGGTTTTGATGTTATTTTGTATGATTTGAGACCTCGAGTAGGTCCATGTTAGGTTTTGCGATTGGTTGGTGTGTTTGGATAGGGTCCCGATGGCCTCAGGTATGTTTCAGATTGTTTGGTGTTATGTAGGTTTGTCTGTTCTTTTGTTTTCGCACCTGCGAGGTTGGGTCCGCACGTGCGAGTTCACATATGCAAACAGTGGGGTCGCAAGTGCGGAGGAAGGCTAGGGAAAGAGGAGTCTACAGATGCGGAGGGCTGATCGCAGAAGCGAATGCACAAGTGCGCTACTTGGGCCGCATAAGCGGCTATGCAGAAGCGAAAGGGCGGTACTTATGTGTTTCCGCATCTGCGAGGTACTTTCCGCAGGTGCCGTGTCGCAGAAGTGAGATTTTTGTCCGCAAAAATGGAATCGCTGGGTAGAGTATTTTTTCGTGGGTTTAACTTATTTTATCATATTTTGAGATTGGAAGCTCGGATTGGGGCTATTTTTGAGGCGATTTTTACCACTTGGATTGGGGTAAGTGTTCTTGACTTAGATTAGATTTTATTTCATGATTCCATCTTTGATTTTGGCCTTTGGTTGATGAAATATAACGGAGAATATGGGTTTTTTGTAAGGGATTTTTGGAAAATGAATTATTGAGAATTGGACTCCGATTTGGAGTCGGTTGTGGATGAAACTTGTGTATTTTGATTCGTATTGGAATGGGTATTCGAAATTTGAGAATTTTGTCGGGTCTCGGGAAGCGGGCCCAGATTGAATTTCGGTTGACTTTGTGAAATTGATTAAAAATTAAATCTTTATTGTTTGGGTTCAATTCCTATGGCTTTATTTGATGTTATTGAGTTGATTTGAGAGGAAAGGCTTTTTTGGGAGATTAGAGGCTACCGGGAGGAGGTAAGTCTCTTGGCTAACCTTGTGAAGAGGGAAACTCCTAGAAATTGACTTGTTTATTATGTGTTTAATGTATTGGGGTTAGTGATATACGTGGGGACGAGCATATATGCATTCACCGAGTTTATATCATGATCGGGGGTAGAAATTGTATGTTTTCATGCTTTGTTTGACTATACACTCATTTGGTTTATGATTTATTTGGCTTATGTGACTATGTTTGCTCTCTTATTCATGCTAGAAATCATGCCTAGACTTAAGATAAAATTGTGAAGGCATGAGAACTTATTCTTGATATGCTAAATTGTTTAATTGCCCGTAGTCACACACAGACTTTACGAGCACATGTCTGCATGATATTAATTAAGTCCTCATTCACCTATTATCTATACTTATTGATAATACACATGTATTTAAATAATGGATACATGATCCGGACTGAGGATTTTGGCACGAAGGCTAAGCATGCGTCTGAGATACAGTTATGGCACATTTGACTTGATGATCGGGCTTTGATTTATGAGGGATTCTATTATACCCCTCTTGCGCTTGGATTTGGATCCATCCCTTTGGAGTCAGGTGATAGCCCATGTTACATTAGGCCCTACGAGCATGGTCGGTACATGGATTTTGTATTGGGTCGACGCATAGATTTTGTATCGGTTTATGTGGTACATGGATTGTATATCAGGGTACATGGATCTTGTACTGGTTGAGCATGCATTCTTATTATTGACTCATTTTGGAGTATTTATTTCACTTTAAACTTGTACTTGAAATTCTTATATGCTAATTGGGAGTCCTAACTCCATTATTTGAGAATGTCGCTTATTATTATTATTATTATTATTATTATTATATTCGAGTAGTGATAGGGATATTTCTGTGCTTGAAAAGCATGCTTAGTGCCTTTTCAATTGCTGATATCTATGATTCGTGATATTCATGTTATTATTCAATATTTTAGTTCTTATTCTATTATTACATCAGTGTGGTAAGTATTTAGAAGCATCTAGCCTCACCACTACTTATTCGATGTTAGATTTGATACTTACTAGATATCGATTGTGGTGTACTCATACAACGGTTATGCACATCTTTTGTGCAGATCCTCAGGTGGGTCCTAGCAGAGCTTCATGATTTGAGCTAGGAGACTATATGGAGACTTAGTTTGCATCACATTTTTGGAGAGCGATGCAGTGTGAGCTGGCACACAAGTTGAGTTGAGTACGACATTTCATCCTCAGACGGACGGGCAGTCCGAGCGGACCATTCAGATCTTGGAGAATATATTGAGAGCCTGTGTCATTGATTTTGGAGGCCAATGGGATCAGTTCTTACCATTACCAGTCGAGTATTCAGATGGCCCTATAAGAGGCCTTATCTAGGAGGCGATGTCATTCTATGGTTGGTTGGTTTGAGCCTTGGGAGGCTAGGTTGTTGGGCACTGATCTAGTTTAAGATGCTTTGGAGAAGGTGAAATTTATTCAGGAGCAGTTTCGTACATCGCAGTCAAGAAAGAAGAGTTATTCTGACAGGAAGGTTTGCGCTTTAGCTTTCATGGAGGGTGAGAGGGTCCTTCTCAGACTTTTGTCTATGAAAGGTTTGATGAGGTTTGGGAAGAAGGGAAAGTTGAGGCCTCTGTACATTTATCTATCTGAGGTTTTGGAGAGAGTGGGTGAGGTGGCTTACAGGCTTGCTTTTCCGCCCAACTTGTCGGGAGTTTATCCTGTGTTTCATATTTCCATGCTTCAGAAGTATCATGAGGATCAGTCACATGTGTTAGATTTTAGTTCAGTGCAGTTGGACGAAAATTTGACTTATGAGGAGGAACCAGTGGCCATTCATGATAGGCAGGTTTGGAAGTTGAGGTAAAAGGATATTGCATCGGTGAAGTTTTAGTGGAGAAGTCAACTGATCGAGGAGGTGACTTGGTGTCACGCCCCGAACCTGGAGGGACGAGACTGGCACCCGGTGCCTCACCTAACTTTACGTACCAACTTGCGACTAAGGAACTCTGATCATGTGATGTCATACTTTGGCCATGGGCCACATTGCAAGACAAATGTGAATGCTAACTAAATATCAATATAAAGCTGGGTCGACAAGGCTGTCATAACTACTACAACTGGCAAACCAACAAAATATACATAGAAGGCCTACTAGCCCAACATACTGCACTAACTGACAGGATATGTCTACAAGCCTCTACTGGTGGATATACTGTGATCAGAACAGCTTCCCGACCTACTCATAACATATATACGTTTATACACAATATGTACATAAAGCTCTAGACCCGGCAACTCCGAAAGGCATGGAGCTTACCAATCAAGCTGAACTCGGGAAACACTTAATGAGGAGGTATACCCGTCTGTCTGTCTGAACCTGCACGCATAAAATGCAGCGCCCCCAGGAAAAGGGACGTCAGTACGAAATAATGTATCGAGTATGTAAGGCACTATACTGAAAGCTGAACTGATAATATAATAACTGAAAGCAACTGGAAGTCAAAGATAATATGAAGATATGCTTACCTATTGATACTGACTCAACTCTCTCAATATAGTAAGTAAAATAGTTGTCCGGCCTTATAAGACTCGGTATATATATAACTGCTATGCCGTAGTAGGCTCGCTCATAGGCGCTTGGCCATGCTAGGCTCTGTATCTCGGCCAACTAGGCTCGCTCATAGACGCTCGGCCACAGTTGGCTCGGTATATAACTTACCATCTGATCAGAGATTGCCCAATAGGGGCCTGCCCATCGATTATAGCTCGATGGTAATGAAAATACTGTAATACTGTATATATAGATTCTCTCCTCTCATGACTGAAAAAAAAAGAAAATACTCAATTGAATATGAAGTCCTGATAAGAAGAATATTGTAACTTACAAGACTAGGAAAATATACGTAATTTTCGGGATATGAATTTTTCTTTATGCCTCGTTATCAAACTCATATAATTACGAGATCATGCCAAAATAAAGAAAGGGCTTAGCCTTAACATACCTGGAGTTCGGAAAAATCCGTATAATATTCTTAGAAAAGATTGCACCGTACTCCTTTAGAACCGCAAAATTTTACGTTGTTACGGTTCTAACAATTCTCGTTGGAATTGTTTGGTTGCAAGAATTTCATTGAAACCTTGTAGGAGAGTTTGGTTGCAAGAATTTCGTTGGAAGCTTTGTTTTGGATGGAGTTTAGCGCCTGTTAGTGTCTTGAATTGTAACTGGAATTATTTGGTTTCATGTAGGAACTTGAATTGTAGGAAGTGCTAGCATTTTTGTTATGAAGTGTTGTAAGAAGGTTTGTTGAATTCTTTCTTAAGATTCTAGGGAATGATTTTGATCTTTGTTGTAAGAAGGCTTGCTGAGTTCTTTATTAAGATTGTAGGGAATGATTTTGATTTTCTTGAGATGTTATTCTTAACTCTAGGTGGCCCCACATAGCAAGCTTAGTGTCATTTAAGGTATGACACCTTTCCATCTTCATAAATAGTCATTAGAGATTTTAGGAGGGCTTGCCACGTTGGGAGGGGGGGTTAAGTCTTATCCTAAGCTTGTTTTATTAAGAATTATTTTTTACTTACTTAAAATACTACTCACTTTTTACATACCTTATACACCTTACTATCATGACCATGTAGTACCTTGTGTGGTACTAGTCCATAAATACTTGGTATTATAGCTCGGGCCATATTTTATCCCAAAATGTCAAATTTTGACGAAATTCATTTTCTTCGATTTGCTTACCCTCTCACCTTCACGAATTTACTCATCACTTATTTGAAATAGCATAATACTTATAATCTCATAATAATCTCATTCCCGAACTTACCTCGATTACCTTATGACAAAACTTTAACATACGAAAATACGAAATGTAACATCTCATTTCCGAGCTTATATCAATTTACTTATGGCGTACTTCCACGTACGAAAATATGGGGTGTAACATTATTCCCCCCTTTGAAACATTCGTCCTCGAATGTTGAATGATGCACTTATCATTCTTATGACCGAATAGCTCTTATGAATACTTTAATACTCTCCTTGCCATCTAGGTAATTGTCCTGTGAATAAATCCAATGTCCAGGGTATTCCCCCCTTTAGGCCTCTTCCTCTCACCACGACTTGTAGTCGGAATCCTTCTAATTTCATAACTATTGCTACTTTCTATCATGCATCCTGTACGACTCTAACTTTGTATGTGCGCATATGCGACGCTTCTCTCCCCTTTCCTCAATCAGCAATGATAGAATAAAAATTGCACGACATAGAAGAATATAAGTGAAACTGTTCCTAACTCCATAGCCTCTGGAAGATAAGTACAGACGTCTCTGTACTGATCCTCCAGCTCTTAACCAATCTCTAGGCCTCACTTAGTGAAGATATACAAAATTATGTCAAACTGTCCCTCTGGGCGTCATTAGCTTTACTACATCTAAGTAGGCTATACTATACCATAATTCTTACTTCGCTTTATTGTTACTGAGGTCTACTATAGAACTCCAGGTTACTTTCGTTACTTATCCCATATGCATAAAGCCAAGTCTTTTAACGCTTCTTCATTACTGTTCGTCTTAAGAATGATGGTCTAATCGCATCTCGTATCTTTTATCTATCCATTGTCGATTCACCTCAATGTTGATCTACAATCTTCCATTGATAACTTGAAACTTCTTACGTAATACATTTCCATTAGGGCTTATGATGTATCGAGGAATATTTGAAGTTATTTTCCTGATCCACTTAGGGGCGATATTATACTTCTATAACCTTATTTCATAGCATCCCAATGTGATTCACCTTACGTGGGTATTTTATTCTCGTATTATTCATGAAATCCTCTTCAAATCATTACTCAATTGAAGGCCCGAACGTCATCCTTTATCTATCATAATTACACCCTTATTCTACTGCCAGGGCAGCATTCCATTTTTTTTCTAGATATTAGACTCCTTTGAGTTCATTCAGGTTATGCTGAACTTTCTATAACTTAGAAAAACCATTAACTCTCTTGTTTTCATGGGCTTGATCTCGAGGACCTATCCATTCTCGTCACCTTCCTACTCGCCCTTTCTCATCCTTACTCCTGTCATAAAACCTTGTCGCTTTACTATACTTTAGCTTGTAACCTCTATGTATCTATTTATACTATTCACAACCTTCCTTCAACTTGTTTGCACCATAGATTCCCTTATGTTATTTTAGAACATCAAGCGAGACATCACATCGTCTCTAACTCTTCTTTACTCTCTTGGTTAGATCTCTCGGTACCTAGAAACCATAGGCTGGAAGATATGCCACTGACGCCGCCGCTATCATTCCTGGATATTGAATCCCCGCGCTTCTAGCCTTCTATACAAAGTATGGACTATTCTCAACCTTCTGCTTTTGAGTATCTCGTACGTTGTTCACCTTTACCTTACTTACCTTAAAGCCTCACATTACATCATTTATCTCTTTCATGACCTCCCCTCCACATAGGTATAATTCACATCCACGTCTTGAACTTCTATTATAATACATGCACCTCTTTACACAATCTCGTGAGAGCTTCATACTAACTTCTTATAAGGTTGGGACACTTCTAACTAGCTTTATCGTAGAGCCGTTATAGAATATAGCTACTGCACTATCTCTCTTGTACCTCTGATATTAAGAGTGATTCTACAATGTTCTTAATCATGATGTCTATAACTTTCTGGGTCCAATAAGCAGACTCCTAATTTACTTAGTTGATGTAACTCTTTAGTTTCCTCTTCCTTCTGATTAGCCTTTATGTAGGCTTAAGCTATCTTCCGCTCTACGGCTCATGGCATTTAGTTATTACTTTAGCCTTTCATGGACGCTATGGAAAACCATGATACAATCTTCTAATAATTCCATCCTTTGTCTATGACCTAGACCCAATTCCTTCTTTTAACTTATACCGGAGTCTTCTATGGTTGATCATTCATTTCAGCTTTCTTCAAACATAAGCAATTGCTTTTCCTGGTCTTTTGCCCCTTTGTTGCGTGCATACTTAGCTTATCTGAGTTCTCACGCATGCCGAAATGTTTTTTGTGCAACTCATATGGTCTCGAATATTACTTTTGGTTTTACTCCCCGCTCATTAGCCATGATAGGTGTCACTTTCTTTTGTTGTGCATACAATTTTGTAGTGGGACTGTTGTTACAAAACTATTTCCTCTTTAGGTCACTGTTCTTTGGTTGAAGCCTTCTTACTTATTTCCTCAGCTAGTCTTTCATTGTAGTACTTAGGGAAGACCTTCTGACTCTTGTAAAGCTGCCAGCTTATTACATCGCATACCCGATGGAATTCTTGATGTTTGTACTCACCTATAATTATTCGTAGTTCTTACCTCCACACCCTTGTGCTTTTAGTGTTGCTTCTAAACTGATATTTTGACTGTCTTCCCAGTGGCACTCTCTTTTATTTCCATAACATTCATATGATACCTTTAACTACCCCAACTCCTATTTGAATATTTCTTAAGTATTACAATATCATAACTGCGAGACTGAATTTCCCATGTTGGGGTTCCGTACATTTATCTTGCATTGATCTGTTGATTTGTCTTTTATCCTCTTGTCTTGCCATAACTGGGCTCTTCCTGAATCAACTACTAACTACTCATTGGCCCATTCTCATCTTAATATTCTACATAATCTTTCTTAGGTTATTTTCTTTGCCTTAACTTACGTCTCGCACTGGCTCTTTATATTAATAACAGCTTGGGAAGGAACCCTTACTTTCTCTCCTTGATGTCGTGTTTGCACAATATTCTGGAATCGTAGCATATCTATAGGCTTTGAATAAGTGCAATCGCATCCCTTTTTTATTTTTATCGTATTCTTAGTTTACCATTCCATAGTCATTAGAACCACTTAATTCCGACTTAATGCCACATCACTCCATATCCCCTCCTTTAGGGGAGTACTAAGAGTTGGAGCTATGACGATCTACCTATAGATGTTTTACCCTTTCATCTTTGGCGTCCTTTTACATCATCGATGACCCTTACTCGCCTTGCGGTAATCCTTCTGTACCAAGGATAACAAAATTCCTTACTCACGAGGAAGGCACCTAGTATAACTGGCATATACAGTCCCTTAAGCTTAACTTTTCTCACATTGCTTGCTTTAGGGAAGCATCTTCCTGAACGACTATTCTCTGAATTTCTCATGAATCTTCTTCTTTTGTCCATTCTATTATCGCCGGAATGAAATCAGAAACTTTCATGATGCCGACTATTATCCAATCACTCAGTTCCTAATTCATGTTTGGTTTATCTTGTTCACCAGCCCATACTGATTCCTATTATTCTGGGGTCTAACGTTTCCTTCCAGTAGTTGCATTGGAGTCACAAACTTATATCTCGAAGTGAGGATATGACTTTATGGCCTATACTCTTTTGTTGTTTTAAGTCCTATCACCTCTCATCTCTTCCTTCACTTAACTATAGATTCTGTAACACTGTCATCTTTTGATCTACCGTTGTTATCTATGTATCATATCTTACTCTTAATACTTCATTAGCCCTCTTCTTATTTTCTGCTAACATTTTTGTCTATCACTTTATTCTGAAAACTTCAACAAGATATTCTTTTTCTTTTAGCTCCCCTTTGCTCCATCCACTGGCTCTTTGGGTTGCCTAGCATTATCTGTCTACTAGGGACGGGAGCCATACTAAGATAATATTTATCCTTTCCAGGCTTCCAGTGCCTATCTTTGTAGCACTCATATCTAGTTGTACTATTTTAGAGTGCGCCATTTGGGTGTCTCATAAGAAGACCTATTAGCACATTTGCAATATCCTTCGAAAATGTCAACTAACGCAAACAATCAATTCACTATTTTGGGTTACTCTAACCCCAACCGGATTCTGATATCCCGTCCTTTTTTTAATCTACACCTGTTAGCCCCCAATAAGGTATAACTGAGATGGGTGTGGCCAATTATACATACCTCTGTTATTGTTGAGGGTAACTCACAATGCTTATAATTTTTTTTTGCCGGAACTGTAATACTGATAATCTTCATTAACTGGGTGCCTCGTACCCTTCTTCACCTTGCTTCTTTTATTTACTGAAACTTGTGTCTCCCTCCTTATTCCTTTTTACCATAAGAGTGGATAGGCATTCTTGCCTTAGGGATCCTTATCAAGAAGCTCACACATCTTAGTATACACATGATTTGTTGAATGCCTCATATTTATCCATCATAAGCATGATGCAAAAATTGAGTTCCTCTGACTCAACTCTTCCACAACTATATTTCTTACCAATTGTCTTTCTAGATGTAGGTATCATCGTACTATAAGTAAGATAGAGTTTAGAAAATTGAGTTCTTACAACTGAGCTCTACCACACGATCTAGAGTAGGAAGAAAGAGTGACAGTCCTAAATGCCCCGTAACCTCCTGCTTATAAGTGTGGTGCACGACACACCCATAAACAAGACTCTACAAGACACAGCTTGTAGACTCCCTAGAACGGAACTGCTCTGATACCACTTTTGTCACGCCCCGAACCTGGAGGGACGAGACTGGCACCCGGTGCCTCACCTAACCTTACATACCAACTTGCGACTAAGGAACTCTGATCATGTGATGTCATACTTTGGCCATGGGCCACATTGCAAGACAAATGTGAATGCTAACTAAATATCAATATAAAGCTAGGTCGACAAGGCTATCATAACTACTACAGCTGGCAAACCAACAAAATATATATAGAAGGCCTACTAGCCCAACATACTGCACTAACTGACAGGATATGTCTACAAGCCTCTACTGGTGGATATACTGTGATAAGAATAGCTTCCCGACCTACTCATAACATATATACATTTATACACAATATGTACATAAAGCTCTAGACTCGGCAACTCCGCAAGGCATGGAGCTTACCGATCAAGCTGAACTCGAGAAATACTTAATGAGGAGGTATACCCGTCTGTCTGTCTGAACCTGCACGCATGAAATGCAGCGCCCCCAGGAAAAGGGACGTTAGTACGAAATAATGTACCGAGTATGTAAGGCACTATACTAAAAGCTGAACTGATAATATAATAACTGAAAGCAACTGGAAGTCAAAGATAATCTGAAGATATGCTTACCTGCTGATACTGACTCAACTCTCTCAATATAGTAAGTAAAATAGTTGTCCGGCCTTATAAGACTCGGTATATATATAACTGCTCTGCCGTAGTAGGCTTACTCATAGGCGCTTGGCCATACTAGGCTCTGTATCTCGGCCAACTAGGCTCGCTCATAGGCGCTCGGCCACAGTTGGCTCGGTATATAACTTACCATCTGATCAGAGATTGCCCAATAGGGGCCTGCCCATCGATTATAGCTCGATGGTAATGAAAATACTGTAATACTGTATATATAGATTCTCTCCTCTCATGACTGGCAAAAAAGAAAATACTCAATTGAATATGAAGTCCCGATAAGAAGAATATTGTAACTTACAAGACTAGGAAAATATACGTAATTTTCGGGATATGAATTTTTCTTTATGCCTCGTTATCAAACTCATATAATTATGAGATCATGCCAAAATGAAGAAAGGGCTTAGCCTTAACATACCTGGAGTTCGGAAAAATCCATATAATATTCTTGGAAAAGATTGCACCGTACTCCTTTAGAACCGCAAAATTTTACGTTGTTACGGTTCTAACAATTCTCGTTAGAATTGTTTGGTTGCAAGAATTTCGTTGAAACCTTGTAGGAGAATTTGGTTGCAAGAATTTCGTGAGAAGCTTTGTTTTGAATGGAGTTTAGCGCCTGTTAGTGTCTTGAATTGTAACTGGAATTATTTGGTTTCATGTAGGAACTTGAATTGTAGGAAGTGCTAGCGTTCTTGTTATGAAGTGTTGTAAGAAGGTTTGTTGAATTCTTTCTTAAGATTCTAGGGAATGATTTTGATCTTTGTTGTAAGAAGGCTTGCTGAGTTCTTTCTTAAGATTGTAGGGAATGATTTTGATTTTCTTGAGATGTTATTCTTAACTCTAGGTGGCCCCACATAGCAAGCTTAGTGTCATTTAAGGTATGACACCTTTCCATCTTCATGAATAGTCATTAGAGATTTTAGGAGGGCTTTCCACGTTTGGGGGGGGGAGGGGGGTTAAGTCTTATCCTAAGCTTGTTTTATTAAGAATTATTTTTCACTTACATAAAATACTACTCACTTTTCACATACCTTATACACCTTACTATCATGGCCATGTAGTACCTTGTGTGGTACTAGTCCATAAATACCGGGTATTATAGCTCGGGCCGTATTTTATCCCAAAATGTCAAATTTTGACGAAATTCATTTTCTTCGATTTGCTTACCCTCTCACCTTCACGAATTTACTCATCACTTATTTGAAATAGCACAATACTTATAATCTCACAATAATTTCATTCCCGAGCTTACCTCGATTACCTTATGACAAAACTTTAACATACGAAAATACGGAATGTAACATTTCATTTCCGAGCTTATATCAATTTACTTATGGCGTACTTCCACGTACAAAAATATGGGGTGTAACACTTGGGATACCGAGCATGTTATTCGGAGTAGATATCCTCATCTCTTTGGCATTCCAGGTATGTTTCTAAACTCGTTCGAGGACGAACGTTTGTTTAAGAAAGGGAGAATTTAATGACCCGGCCAATCGATTTGTGTATTTGAGCCCCATTCCCTTGTTCGATGCTCCAGTTTGCTTCTTTGTTGGTTTGGGACTTGCGGGGTTGATTTGGAACTCTTAGAGTCATTTATGGAATCTTAAGTTATAAGAGTTGACCGAGGAATGATTTTTGTGTAAACGACCCAGGAATGGTGCTTTAATGGTCCAAATGGGTTCGTATGGTGATTTTGTACTTAGGCGTATGTCAAGATTTGGATTCGGAGATCCCTAAGATGATTTGATTCTATTTGGCGAATGTTAGAAATTTGAAGGTTTGAAACGTTCATAGATTTAACCGGCAATTGACCTTGGTATTATCAGGTTCAGATTATTGTTTTGGGAGTTGGAATAGGTTTGTTATGTCATTTGAAACTTGTGTGCAAAATTTGAGGTGATTCCGAGTTGGTTAGTCGTGGTCCGAATGAATTTTGAAAATTTGAATGTGGATTAGCTCATTAAGCTTAAATTAAGGTGTGATTTGTGGGTTTGATGTATGTAATGTTGTGTGATTTGAGACCTTGAGTTGGCCCGTATTAGGTTTTGGGATTGGTTGGTGTGTTTGGACGGGGTCCCAAAGGCCTCAGGTGTGTTTCAGATTGATGTAGAATTGTTTGGTGTTATGTAGGCATTTCTGTTCTGGTGTTTTTGCATATGCGAGGATGGGTTCGCAGGTGTGAGCCCGCTGATGTGGATACTGGGGTCGCAGCTGCAGAGGACAGCTGGGGCAGGAGGAGTCTGCATATGCGGAGGGCAAATCACAGAAGCAAATGCACAGGTGTGCCACTTAGACCTCAGAAGCGGCTCTGTAAAAGAGAAAAGGCGAAACTTATGAGTTTCCGCATATGCGAGTTACTTTCCGCAGATGCAATGTCGCAGAAGTGAGCTTTTTGTCCGCAAAAGCAAAATCGCTAGGCAGAGTATATATTTCGAGGGTTTAGCTTCTTTTTATATCATATTTTGAGATTGGGAGCTTGGATTGGGGCGATGTTTATGCGATTTTCACCACTTGATTGAGGCAAGTGTTCATGACTTATATTTGATTTTATTTCATTATTCCATCTTTGATTTTGACCTTTGGTTGATGAAATCTAAGGGATCAATTGGGGTTTTTGTAAAAAAAAAAATTGGAAAACAAATTATTGAGATTTGGACCGCGATTTGGAGTCGATTTTAGATAAAACTTGTGTTATTGGATTCCTATTGGAATGGGTGTTCGGGATTAGTAAATTTTATCGGGTTCCGAATGGCGGGTGCGGGTTGAATTTTTGGTTGACTTCATGCAATTAATTAAAGATTCAATATTTATTGTTTGGGTTCGATTCATATGGCTTTATTTGATGTTATTGAGTTGTATTTGGCTATATTTGGCACGTTTGGAGATTGATTTGAGAGGAAAGGCTATTTTGGGAGATTGGAGGCTACCAGGAGGAGGTAAGTCTCTTGGCTAACCTTGTTAAGAGATAAGCCCTAAGAAATTGACTTGTTTTCTATGTGTTTAAGGTATTACAAGTATTGTATATATGTGGTGGCGAGTGTATATGCATTCAATGATTTTATAGACCGGGGGTAGAAATTGGAATATTTTATGCTTTTTTTTGACTATGTGCTCATTTGATGTATGATTTATTTGGCTTATGTGACTATGTTTGCCCTTTTATTCATGTTAGAAATCATGCCTAGACCTATGATCAAATTGTGAAGGCATGAGAACTTATTCTTGATATGCTAAATTGCTTAATTGCCCGTAGTCACATAGAGAATTCCTAAGCACATGTCCGTATGATATTTATTAAGTCCTCGTGCACCTTTTATCTATAATTCTTAAGCATATACATGCATTTAAATAATGGATACATGATTCAGACTGAGGATTTTGGCACGAAGGGAAAGCGTGCAACTGATAAATTTATGGCACATTGGACTTGATGATCAGACATTGATTTATGAGAGATTATATTATACTCCTCTTGTGCTTGGATTTGGATTCATCTCTCTAGATTCAGGTGATAACCCATGTTAATTTTGGCCTGTGAGCGTGGTCGGTATATGTATTTTGTACCGAGTCGATACGTGGATTTTCTATCGGGTTATGTGATACATGGATTGTGTATCGGGGTACATGGATCTTGTACCAGTTGAGCATACATTCTTATTATTGACTCGTTTTGGAGTATTTATTTTATCCTAAACTGTTACTTGACACCTTATATGCTAATTGGGAGTCCTGGCGCCGTTATTTGAGCATGTCAGCTTTTATTATTATATTTGAGCAATGATAGGGTTATGTTTGTGCTATAAAAGCATTCTTAGTACCTTTTCAACTGATGATATGTGTGATTCGTTATATTGATGATATTATTCACAGTTTAAGTTCTTATTATGTTATTATATCTGTGTGGTATGTACTTAGAAGCATATAGCCTCGCCACTACTTCTTCTAGGTTAGATGTCATACTTACTGGGTACCGATTGTCGTGTAATCATACTACGCTTGTGCATATCTTCTGTGCAGATCCGCAGGTGTGTCCTAGCAGAGCTTCCTGATTTGAGCTAGGAGACTATATGGAGACTTAGGGTGAGCTACACTTCATGGTTTTATTTCGCAATTCCTGAGTCCCTGTTCTTTTATTTTATTTCTCTATTGCATTTCACACTGTTGTTATATATACACAAAGTTGTTCTCTTTTCCATAGTTTGCTCGTGTACTTGTGTCACCTAGTCTTTGGGGCATATTGTATTGGCCGTGTTTAGGACTTGCTTGTGATTTTATCAGATAGTGTCACTGTTTTGAGACTATTTTCATCTTTTATTGTTATATCTCTCTATTAAATAATAAAAATAGACTTTAATTATTGATTTCAAGTTGTCTTGCTTAGCAAGTTTGGCTAGGTGCTGTCACGACCTCAAGGCAGGATTTTTGGGTCGTGACATTTGCATATTTTCATTATTTTGAGTTTTGGAACAGGGGAAGAGGCAAACTTTGAGTATATTTTCATCAGTACTTTGTGGGCAAGGTGTGATTAGGATGCATTCAACGAAGTTCAAATGTTGGAAAGTTAAGAGAATAATTTTGATCTTTGATTCTTGGTTTTGATGTTATTTATGATGTTTAGAGCCTTTAGATAATCTGGGATAATATATTCGGACTTGTTGGCATTTTTTGACGGAACCCCGAGGGGCTTGAGTGAGTTTCTTATTAGTTTCAGATTTGTTTTGCTAAGTTGAGTTGTGTTGGTTATGGTTTTTTGCATTTGCGATGTGGGTGTTGCAAATGTGACTGCATTTGCGAAGGAGTTGTCGCTTGTGCAACCTAGTTGAGCCAGGGGGGTCGCATATGCAAGGATATGTGTCGCAAATTAGGACTATGGGCTTCTGGGATACTTGTTCACTTTTGGGAGTTGTGGCATAGCTTTTGCGACCAGTAGCTTTGGGGATTTACAACATTGGCTGGGTCAACGGGATTCACATTTACGAGCCTGAGGTGGCTTTCCGAGGGTCGCATTTGCGAGCCTTTGGTCGCAAATGCGACATCTGTAGCTAGATTTAAGTTGTGTATATCAGAATTTTGAGCTCATTTCTCATATTTTGAACCTTAGACTTGGAGAGGGGCAATTTCTCATGGAGATTTTCACACAAGACTTTGGGGTAAGTGATTTCTAAATGAATTATAAACACCCAAAACATGGAATTTTGAGATGGAATTTGGGGTTTTGCCTACACTTTGAGAAAGTGTATTTTGATTTGTGTACTAAATAGGAAGCTCAAAATTAAATAGCCTATTTGGAGATTCTCTCGACGGATGTTACGTTAGGGTTACTAACATGCTCCTCTTTTGAGATGATGCGGAAACATTGGCCGACTAGTCCATTGCTGGCCTCTCCCAAGGCCGCCGCGCGTGCCTCTAGACAGATAACACCAGAATTAGGTGTTCCCCAGTTCTTAGCACCGATTCAATTGGCTCATTGGTTACTAGGGATGGGGAGTCCTTTTTTAGTACTACAAATAGGATCCCCACCGATTGTAGCAGAGACTCCACAAGATCCAAATGTAGGTGCTTAGAATGCGGCGATGAAAATAACATTCTCGACCAATTTTAGTGGAGCTAAGCTTACTATGGCTGAAGTTGTGAAGGATAACAGAACGCAAAAAATGGGATCGAAGCTTCACTATTATCTAAGGGTAATGAAAGACGGTGTTAAAGTAGTCAAACTAAACCCCTAGGAAATAGCTGAGCAGAATAAAAAATGGAGTTTAGCACTAATTGGATATGTCATCAGAGGAAACCCTACATTTAAGAAAATGTTGAAGTTTGCTTATGGGGTTTGGAACTTTGCTACTACCCCTCGGATATTTTTGCATAACGATGGGTACTTTATTTTTAAATTAAAGAGTGAGGAAGATAAAGCAACAATACTGTAGCAAGGACCCTATACACTCAATTATAGACCTTTTGTTCTAAAGCAGTGGGATCCAGAATTCCAAAGAAATGATGAGCCTAATCAAATTATTCCTATGTGGGTAATATTTCCAAACTTGCCAATTCAATTTTGGGCACCTGGGAACCTAGGTAGAATAGCAAGCTGTCTTGGGAATCCTGTCTGCACTGATAAACTTACGACATAAGAGAATAGGATTGCTTATTGTCAAGCCCCAAACTCGGGGAGCGCGACCGACGCTCAACCAAAAAAATCCGGCCGAGCAAGCCTGTTAGATTTTCTTCTACACAAATTCATCCATGGATAAAGAGGAGATGTACTCCATTAATCAAACACTGAAAAGATTCTTATTAACAACTTCCTTATCATTCCCATTAGAAGCTTCATTCATAATTTCTAAAATATTACGAGTTTATAGAATTAATAAAAAATATGATTTCTAAATACCAACATTTCTAGTTCAATTCCCTAACATCAACCACAACCCACAACTTGTCTACGGAGCCTCTAAGTACAATAGAAGAGTAATGTAAAAATGCCGGCAACAAGGCTCCGGCTATACCTTGAGGCATCATAATAATATGAACAAAAGATACAATATGTGAGCCCGGGATGAAGTGGAGCTCACCAAGTGCTGAAGGAAGTGTACCGCTATCACAGATCAGTGCCGCCTGCTATGGATCCACCTACATCGCAGCGCCCCCGGTAAAAGGGACGTTAGTACTGTCGAATAGTACTAGTATTTAAAGCTAAAAGTCCTCTTTCAAAATAGAATGACCATATAAGAAAAGACAACACATAGAAACAGCAAGTCACAATCAACAATATCCAAATATCCAGTTAAAACATAATAATTTTCAAAATACGAAATTCATATATAATTTTTGGTTGGGAGATCATTAGCACCAATATACCACCATTTTTGTTAGCACGGAGTCCGATCATGCCTGATCGGCTAGGCCATCTCCCCACGAACAATGTGATTTGACGAGTGATGCGAAAGAAAGTTGTTACCAAGAGTAGTACCACCATGTGTGCAACATGGCGTCTGATCTCCACTCGATCAGCTAGACCGCCTTCCCACATATGCCGTGTGGGTTGACTTTTCCAATCCAAAATTGTTACCAGTTTCATCCCAATTAAGGGGAATAATATCATAATTTTTCCAATATTTCAATTTCATCCCAAATAAGGGGAACAATCACAATCCACCCCTATACCGGCACGTGTAGTTTCAGGTGTGGGCCTTATGACCCATCCTTCCTCGGTTTTGCTAATGATGCTCCCAAAAATATTTTTGATTTGATTTGCACACAAAGGTAACATAAATACGATTGTACTCACCTCAATATCTTTCACATTGTATAAATTCTTATTAGTATTTCCAGACATTCACAACAACAATATTTCCTTAGCTCTTTTGGCCATTCACAAGATTCATTATTCCTGGCACGGTGGCCGTATTTCATATTCCACACTTTCACCTCTTTCAATTTCAAAGATCACCATCAAATATCAACATATAGAATATTTTAGCAATCATATAACTCAAATTTATTAGTAATGGGAACTTTAAACACAAAAGGTTTCTTTCCAAATAATAGGGCATACCGACCAGCAATACAAGCACACATCAAAATCATAGGCAATCAATACACCATTTATTCTTGCAATACTTCTTCCCAGAAATGACAATATACAATTTCAACACCCGAGTATGTAAGAACTCGAATCACACTGGATATATTTATAAAGCAAAGCATTAGTTAAAGCAGCCACTTATGGGCATGAATTGAGTACAAAATCTTTTAAGCAATTCTATTTTTGAAATCATTTTTAAACAATTGAGTCGAGGCTCATTTCATATTCTTTATCGCATTCTCTCAAATCATTTTCACTACCAGCCATAATCATAACTTAAATTCTTGGCACGTCGGCCACACACTATATCCCCAATTCAATTATTTCATTTCCAACCATCTTTATAGATTATCAATAATAAGACATTTCTAATCAAGACTTTAGGTACACATATGAGCAATTAAGAGTCTTAAGAATATTGAGATTTTCTCAGACAGTTTGGCATACTAGCTTTCACTTGAAATACAATTCAAAGCCATAACATTTTAATGCGCAACCCACACCTTGAAACTCACGGGAACATTATGGAATTCGATTCTAA
Organism: Nicotiana tomentosiformis; assembly: GCF_000390325.3. Lineage (NCBI taxonomy): Eukaryota > Viridiplantae > Streptophyta > Magnoliopsida > Solanales > Solanaceae > Nicotiana > Nicotiana tomentosiformis. Next base: position 40,548,749 of record NC_090819.1, read on the forward strand.
GAGAGAAAGTTTGTCCAACATACCTCAATCGAGCTTACTTACACTCTAAAATATTCCGGAAATCTTAGCAACTTCAATCTATTTTGAAAATGTAACAAATTGAATCAAAATTAGGAGGATGATCATGGTTCTAGCTCATTTGAGCATTTTATCAAACACTAGGTGTGCATTAAAGTTCTTAAGGCCCTTTTGTGAAAAATTCCATCATTCCCCAACCCATTTTCTACCATTTTTAGCTCACAACCTTCCCACCTTCTTTGATAACACATGCATGCAAGATAACAACTCCATTACCCAAGAATTGTCTTGCTAATTACCCATTCTTAGATAAATTTCGAAATGAAGGGCTAGGGTGTAGAATCTTACCTCTTGTATGAAGACCTAGTGAGTTTTCCTTGTTAATATTCAAAGGCTTAAGCAAGAATTGAAGAGAAATTTTTTGATGACGATCACTTTCTCCCTCTAGGACTCTCTCTCACTCTAAAGATATCAAAAATAAGCTCGAAATGGTCTATGGGATGTGTTTTAATGGAATAGGGTCGGATTTAAAAACCCAAAAAATGAAGCTCCGAAACAGGTTTTGCGGTCGCATATGTGACCGCATAATGATTATGCGGTCCGTGAAATGACCGCAAAAGGTGGTCCTGGGAACTGGGCTGGCCTGCTTCACTCTGCGGCCATTATGCGACCCGCAGACCTATTCTGCAGTCGCATAATGTGCCACAGAACCTCCCTCCGCAAAAGTGTAAGGATGACTATGCGACCAAAGTGCGGTCCGCGAAACGGTTATGCGGTCGCATAATTGGCCGTGAAATTGACTTCAAAATTGGCCAAAAATGTTGCTTCACTCTGCAGCCATTCTGCGGCCGGCAGAGTGATTATGCGACCGCACAATGGGTCGTAGCTTCTGCAAAAATATTTCCTTTAACTCCCCAGTATATTGTTCAATCCAAAAAGTACGAACTGCGGCTCGCAAGCTTGCCACGAAGAATTTCTACTACTATTAACCTGTACGCCTACTCCGGCATCACGGAACCCCGGTTTTTAGGAAATGTTTTACAGGGCCTTACACTTATGCTAGAATATTAATAGAGATGGATATTTTCCAGCCTTTGCTAGAAAAAATCTTCCTTAAAATGCCTAATGGGAAATGTCGAAAACCTATTGAGTATAAGTGGAAGCCCATATACTGTCAAGATTGCTTGCAAATGAGGCATGTTAATGGGAGCTGCAAGGAAGTGCCAGAGACTTATGTACCAATGCAACATCAGATCAATAGGAAGAAGAAACAATATAAAATGGAATGGAAGACTAAGGCTGGACCTAGCCAGAACTAGTAGAAGGAGGAGGCTAAGGACTTTAAGCAAATAGCTAAACAATCTTATGTCATTGAGCAGACCAAAGCTGACCAAGATCTTATTAATAAAACACAAAAACAGGCGCCACCAATTTATAGAGGGAAGCAAGTGATGCTAGAAAAAAATGCTCTGTAAGGCCCTGTAAAATATTTTCCTAAAAACCCGGATTCCGTGATGCCAAAGTAGGCATAGAGGTTAAGAACGGTTCAGACTTTTTGGATTGAATAGTGTGCTAGGGAATTGAAGGAAAATGTTGGGCTGAAGTAGGCATTTCAGTGGCCCATTCTACGGCCGCAGAACCACTCTGGGGACCGCAGACTGGTCCCAAAGTGGGACAGTTTTCTGGGGCATTTTTGTTGTCAATTTCGCGGCCATTATGCGACCGCATAACCATTTCACGGGCCGCACTCTTGTCGTATATCATGCCTTGGAATTTTTAGGAAGGAGGTTCTACGGTGCACTATGTGACTACAGAACCATTATGTGGTGCATTATGAGACCGCAGAACAGGTCCGCGGGCTGCATAGTGACTGCAGACCCGATAAGTTTTTTTCCAGTTTTGGCACCCCAATTTCGCGGACCGCATAACCATTATGCGGTCGCATATGCGACAATATAACCTGTTTCGGAGCTTCATTTTTGAGGTTTTTAAACCCGACCCTGTTCCGTTAAAACACCTACCTTGGACCATTTTTATCATATTTTCTGATATTTTTAGAGTGAGAGAGAGGGTCCTAGAGGGAGGAAGTGATCTTCATCAAATTTCTCTTCAATTCTCACTTAAAACCTTGAAGACTATCAAGAGAGGCGCCTAGGTATTCTTCCTAAGAGGTAATATTCTATCACCCAAACTCTTAATTTCAAAATGTAACTAGAATGAGCCATTAGTAAGGCAATTCATGGGGATGGGAGTGCTTACCTTGCATGTATGTATCCTTGTAGTATGTGGGAAGATTGTAAGCTAAAAATGATAGAGAATGGGTTGGGGAATGATGGAATCTTCCACAAAAAAAGCCTTAAAAAATTGATGCACACCTAGTGTTTGATAATATGCTCAAATGAGCTAAAACCATGTTCATCTTCCTAATTTTGGTCCAACTTGTTATATTTCTAAAATAGATTGAAGTTGCTAAGAATCCGGGTCATTTTAGAGTTTGAGAAGCTCAATTGAGGTATGTTGGCTAAACCCCCTTCTTCTTAGAATCGAATCCCATGGTGTTCATGTAATTGGAGTAAGTCCTTGATCGTTATTGAATTGGCTATTCCTAATGTGGTTCGGTTGAAGGATGTTTGCTCAATATTTATTCTAAATGCTTCATCATGTCATCTTGCCATTTGAGAATTTGTTCAAAATGTGGAATATGTGTTAGGAATGTTAAGACTTCATGTCAAGATCGAAATAAAGTTTGTTATGCCAAATTGTATGAAAAGCCTCTATGTGCCTAAGATTCCCAAATTGCTCATATGTGAATCTAATGTCTTGAATGGGAAGCCTTATTGTTGTGGATAATGATAATGATGTTTGAATGTGGAAAAAAAAAGGACCGGAACTATGAAATACGGCCACGTGCCGAGAATGACTTTGTAATCATAATCTCTAGTGCCAATGAATTGAAAGTATATGAAAGAAGTATGATGTGAGATGATTTACTGAAAAATGTAATGTCTCTAATGAGATGGCCTTGCCGATCAGGCCGAGATCAGACTCCGTGTGAGAACACGGTGGTATTGTGGATGAAATTGTGAAAATGGTTGATGTCTCAAATGAGATGGCCTATAAGAATCTGTGTATTTTGATCACTTATTCCACTCAAAAGGTATATGTTTTGTTTGATCACTTGTTCCACTCAGACTATAAGAATTTGTGTATTTTGAGACTTAAAGGCGAAATAGCTAAGGAAATGGTTTAATGTTTTATGTATGAACTTCTTTCGGTCTAATTAATAAAATCATGTCTTTTCTTGATCATGGGTGAGTTGGGTAGAAAGTATCTAACAGGCTTGCTCAACCGGGTTCACTTGGTTGAGCGCCGGTCGCGCCTCCTGAGGATGGGGCGTGACAAACTTGGTATCAGAGCCTAAAGTTTTAAAGTGTCCTAGGATGTCTCAGAGCCGTGTCTGGTAGAGTCCTTCTTATCGGTGTGTTGTCGACCACATCTATAAGTTGGAGGCTACTTGGACATTTAGGAATAATACCCTTCTTTGATATTCTGGATCGTGCGATGAAACTAAATGTGCAATTGTTCCTCCTCTAACTCGTGCATTCCTTTAACTTTCAGTATATGGCACCTAGGAAGAGAGCAAGAACTGGTCAAGGAGCCAACGCCGCCTTAAGAGTGGCAGTTGACCCTTTATTTGATGATGTGAGTGAACACCCGAGGGGTGAGGATAATCCCCCAACTGCTACACTACCTGATTCCACTACACCGGACCAGGCCATACCAGTTCCTACACCTACTGAGGGTGCGACGGTTCCTCCACCTGATATTTTGATTCCACCTCCAGCCCCAGCTTCCGGCCATGTTATTTCTGATGGTGATCTTAGGGGATCTATTCAGATGCTCACTCAGATAATGGCTTCTCATGCCCAAAGGTCGAATGTTACACCCACATATTCTAGCCCACAAGGAGATTCTACTAGTTCTAGGGTGAACAGGTTTCTGCAATTGGATCCGCCGGTGTTCACGGGTGCTAATCTCGAGGAGGACCCACATGACTTCATTGATGATATGCATAAGACTCTTCGGGTTATGCACGCTACTGAGACAGAGGGAGTGGAGTTGGTCGCCTACCGCCTGAAAGGGGTGGCCTATTCTTGGTTTGAGCTGTGGGAGGACTCTCGGGAGGAGGGGAGCCCTCCAGCGAGGTGGAGTGAGTATGCTGATGCCTTTATAGACCATTTCTTGCCTGCCGAGACTAGGGCAGCCCGTGCCGCAGAGTTTGAGAATCTTAAGCTAGGGAGTAAGAGTGTGTGGTAGTATAACATGGAGTTCGCGCGTCTGTATAAATATGCCATTCTTATGTTGCCTACTATGGAGGCTAGAGTGCGCCGGTTTGTGCAGGGCCTTGGCCCCTTGGTTATCAATGAGGCCACTACAACTACCTTGAATTCAGATATGAACTATGGGAAAATGGTAGCATTTGCTCAAGCTATAGAGAAACGCAAGTTGAAGAACAGAAGGGAGCGAGAGGGTACCAGCAAGGCCCGATCCGCGGGCAACTTTGGGGAGTCATTTGATGGGGGAAGATCAGCTTTCAGGGGAGGGTCATCAGGGCCAACCCAGTTTTATGCTTAGTCTTCAGCCAGAGCACCGCCAGCGGGGCATAGTCAGCAGCAAATGAGTCGCTTCAGGCCCAATCAGGGCAGCAGGGGACCCCACTATCAGGGCTGATCAGGAGGGAGATTCAAGCAACAGTGGAGACCCCCATGCCCCAGGTGTGGGAAGATGCACTCGGGGGTCTGTTACATGGACTTACCTATATGTTACGGGTGCGGATTGGGGGGTCATATTCAGAGGGAGTGCCGTTCATCCCGCCAGGGTGCGGGCAGGGGCACAGCACAGCCATCCAGTTCTGAAGCTATTACATCTTCAGTACCCTCTCCAGCTCGAGGCCCTCCGGCACCAGTAGGGCGTGGTGTAGCTAGGGGTGGTGCGTAAGGTTCAGGAGGACACAGCCGTTTCTATGCTATGAGTGGTCGCCAGAGTGCAGAGGCTTCTCCAAATATTGTCACAGGTATATTGACTGTCCAATCTCATGATGTATATGCTCTTATTGATCTCGGATCCACCTTGTCCTATGTTACCCCTTTTGTTGCTATGGAATTTGGGATAGAACCGGAACAGCTTTCTGAGCCATTCTCTGAATCTACTCTGGTTGGCGAGTCTATTATGGCCGTAAGGGTGTATAAGGGTTGTGTTGTCATGGTGCATGGTCGAGACACCGTGGCCGACCTCATTGGATTGGGGATGGTTGATTTTGATGTAATTATGGGAATGGATTGGCTTTATTCATGTTTTGCCAATTTCGATTGCCGAACTAGAACTGTGAGGTTTGAATTTCCTAATGAGCTAGTTGTTGCCGAAGGTAGGTTTATTTCTTACCTTAAGGCCACAAAGATGATAAACAAGAGGTGTATTTACCATTTGGTCTGAGTCACGGACACCGATGCTGAGGCACCTACACTTGAGTCCGTGCCAGTTATGAATGAATTTTTGGAGGTCTTTCCTGTTAAGCTACCTGGGATCCCACCAGATAGGGAGATTGATTTTGGGATCAATGTGATGCCATGCATGCAGCCTATATCCATTCCACCTGACAAAATGGCGCCGACAGAATTGAAGGAACTAAAGGAGTAGTTGAAGGATTTGCTAGAGAAGGGTTTCATCCGGCCGAGTGTGTCACCTTGTGGTGCACCAGTTCTCTTTGTAAGGAAGAAATATGGGTCATTGAGACTGTGTATTGACTATCGGCAGTTCAATAAGGTCATAATCAAGAATAAGTTCCCACTGCCAAGGATAAATGACTTGTTTGATCAATTAAAGGGTGCTAAATATTTCTCCAAGATTGACCTAAGATTGGGGTATCACCAATTGAAGATTAGGGAGCAGGATATTCCGAAAACAGCTTTCAGAATCCAGTATGGGCACTTTGAATTTCTGGTAATGTCTTTTGGGCTAACAAATGCCCCAATAGCTTTCATGGATCTTATGAATCGGGTTTTCAAGCCTTTTCTCGATTCCTTTGTGATAGTATTCATTGACGATATTCTTGTGTATTCCCGAGGTTGAGAGGACATGTCGATCATCTCAGGGCAGTTTTGCAGACTCTTCATCAACACCAATTGTATGCAAAATTTTTAAAGTGTGAATTTTGGCTCAAATCTGTCACATTCTTGGGTCATGTTGTCTCTAGAGAAGGAATTAAGGTTGATCCTCAAAATATTTCAGCAGTAAAGAATTGGCCTAGACCTACAACGCCAATCGAGATTCGTAGTTTTTTGGGCTTAGTAGGGTATTACAGGAAGTTTGTGGAGGGGTTCTCTGCTCTTGCCTATCTGTTGACTAAATTGACTCATAAAGCAGTTAAGTTCCAATGGTCTAATGCTTGTGAAAGGAGCTTCCAGGAGTTGAAATCAAGATTGACTACAACGCCGGTGTTGACCTTGCCAGAGGGTACAAGATTTGTGGTGTATTGTGATGCTTCAAGAATTGGGCTTGGGTGTGTGTTAATGCAACACGGCAAGGTTATAGCATATGCTTCTAGGCAACTCAAGAATCATGAAAAGAACTATCCAACTCATGACTTAGAACTTGCGGCGGTGGTTTTTACATTGAAAATTTGGCGTTATTATTTGTATGGGGTCCATGTGGATGTATTCACGGACCACAAGAGTCGTCAATATATTTTCAAACAAAAGGAGCTGAATCTGAGATAGAGAAGATGGATGGAGTTACTCAAGGATTACGACAGCGATATTCTATATCACCCGGGGAAAGCCAATATTGTGGCGGATGCTCTTAGCCGTAAATCTATGGGTAGTTTGGCACACTTGGAGGTATATCAAAGGCCATTGGCCAAGGAAGTCCATAAATTGGCTAGTTTGGGAGTTCGTCTTGCGGACTCTAGTGAAGAAGGGGTAATTGTGCAAAATAGGGCTGAATCGTCGCTTGTAGTGGAAGTCAAAGAGAAGCAATACAACAATCCATTTTTGGTGCAATTCAAGGAGGGGATTCAAAAACATAAAACTATGGCTTTTGTGCTTGGCATGGATGATGGTACACTAAGGTACCAAGGGCAACTATGTGTTCCGAATGTAGATGGTCTCCGAGAAAGAATGATGATCAAGGCTCACGCTTCTAGGTATTCTGTGCACCCAGATTCTACAAAGATGTACCAAGATCTCAATAAAGTCTATTGGTGGAATGACATGAAAAGAAAGGTGGCTGACCTTGTGGCAAGGTGTCCAAATTGTCAGCAAGTGAAAGCCGAACATCAACGGCCTGGTGGGTTGGCACAAAACATAAAAATTCCAATGTGGAAGTGGGAAATGATTAATATTGACTTTGTGGTAAGATTACCTCGCATTCCGCGCAAGTTTGACTAAATTTGGGTGATTGTAGATCGACTCACAAAATCAGAACATTTCTTGCCAGTTAAATCTATCGATATAGGGAACAATATGCTCAGTTGTATATCAAGGAAGAAATGAAGAAGAAGTATCCTCACTTGTTTGAATAACTGTGTAATCCTTTCTTTTTATGAACTGGTCGCCTGTGAATTTTGTATCACTTGTTTAGTTAATGTAAAGGTGTTCCTTTTGATTATACGTTGTTTATATGAGGCCACGGTTAATATTGTTATAAGTTATGTTACATCGTTGGATTGTGTACATGTTTAGAATGTGATTTTGGGGCTCTCTGACAGGTGGATAGGCCTAGTTACAAAGGAAACTCTGGCGAATGTTTTGGAAATTTAGGGAGTTAGTTAAATTTAGTGTTGCTGGTGTAGGGTATGAAAAACTGAGTTGCATAAGGTGCTAATAGTAAACCATGATCCTCATTCGAGGACGAATGATCTTAAGTGGGGGAGGATGTAAGGCCCCATAAATTGTTTTCCTAAAAACTCAGATTCCGGGATGCCAAAGTAGGCGTAGAGGTTAAGAACGGTTCAGACTTTTTGGATTGAACAATGCGCTAGGGAATTAAAGGAAAATGTTGGGCATAAGTAGGCATTTTTGCGGCCCATTATGCGACCGTTTTCTGGGGCATTTTTGTTGTCAATTTTGCGGCCATTATGCGACCGCATAACCGTTTCGCGGGCCGCACTCTTGTCGTATATCCCGCCTTGGGATTTTTCGGAGGGAGGTTCTGCAGTGCACTATGAGACCGCAAAACCGTTCTGCGGTGCATTATGGGACCGCAGAATAGGTCTGCGGGCTGCATATTGACCGCAGACCCGGTCAGTTATTTTCCAGTTTTGGCACCCCAATTTCGCGGACCGCATAACCATTATGAGGTCGTATATGCGACCGTAGAACCTGTTCCAGAGCTTCATTTTTGAAGTTTTTAAACCCGACCATATTCCGTTAAAACACCTACCTTAGACCATTTTGATCATATTTTCTGATATTTTTAGATTAAGAGAGAGGGTCCTAGAGGGAGGAAGTGATCTTCATCAAATTTCTCTTTAATTCTCACTTAAAACCTTGAAGACTATCAAGAGAGGCACCTAGGTCTTCTTCCTAAGAGGTAAGATTCTATCACCCAAACTCTTAATTTCAAAATGTTACTAGAATGGGCCATTAGTAAGGTAATTCATGGGAATGGGAGTGCTTACCTTGCATGCATGTATCCTTGTAGTATGTGGGAAGATTATGATCTTAAAATGATAGAGAATGGGTTGTGGAATGATGGAATCTTCCACAAAAAGGGCCTTAAAACATTGATGCACACCTAGTGTTTGATAATATGCTCAAATGAGCTAAAACCATGTTCATCTTCCTAATTTTGGTCCAACTTGTTATATTTCTAAAATAGATTGAAGTTGCTAAGAATTCCGGGTCATTTTAGAGTTTGAGAAGCTCAATTGAGGTATGTCGGCTAAATCCCCTTCTTCTTAGAATCAAATCCCATGGTGTTCATATAATTGGAGTAAGTCCTTGATCGTTATTGAATTGGCTATTCCTAATGTGGTTGTGTTGAAAGGATGTTTGTACAATGTTTATTCTAAATGCATCATCATGTCATCTTGCCATTTGAGAATATGTTCAAAATGTGGAATATGTGTTAGGAATATTAAGACTTCATGTCAAGATCGAAATAAAGGTTGTTATGCCAAATTGTATGAAAAGCCTCTATGTGCCTAAGATTCCCAAATTGCTCATATGTGAATCTAATGTCTTGAATGGGAAGCCTTATTGTTGTGGATAGTGATAATGATGTTTGAATGTGGAAAAAAAAGGGACTGGAACTATGAAATAAGGCCAAGTGCCGAGAATGACTTTGTAATTGTAATCACTAGTGCCAATGAATTGAAAGTATATGAAAGAAGTACGATGTGAGATGATTGACTGAAAAAGGTAATGTGTCAAATGAGATGGCCTAGCCGATCGGGCCGAGATCGGACTCCGTATGAGAATACGGTGGTATTATGGATGAAATTGTAAAAATGGTTGATGTCTCATATGAGATGGCCTAGCCGATCGAGCCATGATCGGATGCCCTGCCGCACATATGGTGGTACTGTGCTGGAAATTATAACGAAATTGTGGTAATGTCTCAAATGAGATGACCTAGCCGATCGAGTCTAGATCGGACTCCGTGTAAGAATACAGAGGTATTGTGAATTATGGAATATCGGTACTAAAGATCACCCAACCTAACAACGTGGAAATTGACTTGAAAACTTATGTGATCTTTAAATTGATGTTTTAATATTATTTAAAGCTCTTATTGAATTTTTGACCGTTCCTCTTGTATTATTATTCATTCTATTGAGATGGTGTTTCCATTTACATACTAGTGCTATTCAATGGTACTAACATCCCTTTTGCCGGGGGCGCTGGATCTTTAAATGGATGCAGGTGGTTACCTAGCAGATAGTGTTGATTGCAGATAGTGTTGCATCCTCTTCTCAGCGGACTCGGTGAGCCCCATTTCATTCCGGGGTTAAGTATTGTACCTTTTGTTTATATTATGGTCACCTTTTGAGGTATAGCCGGGGTCTTATTGCCGGTACCATCCTTACTCTCTTTTGTATCTTTAGAGGCTCTATAGACACTATGTGGGTTGTATATGGGTGTTGGGAATGTTAAACAAGTATATATTGTGTTTGATCACTTGTTTCACTCAGACTATAAGAATCTGTATATTTTGAGACTCAAAGGTGAAATAGCTAAGGAAACGGTTTAATGTTATATGTATGAACTTACTTCTGTCTAATTAATGAAATCATGTCTTTTCTTGATCATGGGTGAGTTGGGTAGAAAGTATCTAACAGGCTTGCTCGACCGGGTTCACTCGGTTGAGCGCCGATCACGCCTCCCGATGATGGGGCGTGACATGCTCAGAGACAAGTTAATTGATGAAGTGGAAATAATGCTTAGACCTAATCACTTTATTTCTCTAAGTATACAACCAGAGGTAACCACTAGTAAAGTGGTAAGGTGTACTAATCAATCTAAGAAGCCTCCATGATCTTTGGATCATGGAATATTAGAGGGCTGAATGAGCCCTTCAAGCAGAAGGAATTCAAAATCCTTTCTACTTAAGAATAAAGAAGTTCTCTTAGGTTTCCTTGAGACAAAATTTAGAGCTAGAAGTGCTGAAAAGTACCGAGGAAATTAGTGGCTGATTCGCAGGTTGACACTAACTATACAGAATGCCCAGCATGAAGGATATGGATCTGTTGGAAACCACAACAAGTGATGGTCAATATCCTATACTCACAACCTAATATGGTACACTTTCAAGTGAAAAACAAAGAGTATAGATTTACTTGCTATGCCACCTTTGTATATGGCTATAACACTATCGCTGGCAAGAAGGAAATATAGGAAAAATTAAGAATGATCAACAATAATATGGTGGATCCATGGATTGTCCTAGGGGACTTCAAAACCATATTATCTTTGAATGATAGGATCAATGGAGCACTAGTCCAACAGGCAGAAACACAAGACATTCAAGACTGTATTGATGATATTGGACTTGGTCAGATTCGAAAGAAGGGGTGTCAATTCTCTTGGTGTAATAGGAGAGAGTCTGGTGATAGAATCTATAGCTTAATCGACTGGGCATTTGGAAATGCTCAGTGGATTAGCATGTATAGCAATGTTGAAGCTCATTAATTGAACCCTGGCTGCTCAGACAACTCTTGTTGCCAGAAAAAAGCTTCCAAAGCCTTTTAGATTATTAAATGTTTTATTGAAGCAACATTCCTTCATAGGAAGCCATTCAATCTGTATGGGAGTCTACTATACCTAGCCATGCTATGTATGGATTCTATAAAAAGACTGAAACATATTGAGCTTGCAGTCAAACTGTCACCACCCAAAATCTCTGCGTATGAGTCGTGATGGCACCTAGTCTCTAAGACTAGCTAAGCCTAACACTTACTGAATTAATAACAGGTTTTAATCAATCAACTATTAAACATGAAACAGAAATCTCTATATAAAGCCGACAATCTCAAGTAGATATACAACATTCCAAAATCGGTAATACAAGATATAAGCACTACTGAGTTCACTAAAAAATCTCTAAATACAACTGTTCGGAATAGAAATAAACAATACAAAGTAAACTTCAAAAGGTGACTCCGAGGTCTACGAACATGATCAACTTTCTAATCATCAACACGCCCCGAGATACCTGGATCTGCACAAAGATGTGCAGCAAGCGTAGCATGAGTACACTACAGCAGTACCCAGTAAGTATCAAGACTAACCTCGGTGGAGTAGTGACGAGGAACAGTCAAGATATCTACTAGACATAATAACATGTACAAGTATGAATATAAAAATAACATAGAACAATGTAAGGCTAAACATGATAAAAATAATGTTACAGTGCTTGCAATAAGAACTAGAAAACAAAAATCAACAACAAGGAGCAAATAGGTAAAAACGCCATAAACTAAGCAGAATACAGTTAAAGTCCGGTAAAATCGAGTAAAGGATAACAAGTAACAACCTAATAAAAACAACCTCTCTCACACAAGGCTGATACAAGAATTTCCCCGAGGTACCACACCTCATAATCACAAATCACGGGTCCCAAATCACGCACCCTAATCACTTAGCATCTTGTGCCCACATTACAAATCACAACCGCACGGACAACTTATGTGTTGCACAGACAACTCACGTGCTAATAGAGTAACAATACCCCATATCCACACAGACAACTCACGTGCTAGCAGTAATAATATCTCATATCTGCAGGGACAACTCACGTGCTAACAGTGCAACTCACGCACAGAAGGCAGGTATACAAGAATACATGTAAATGATCAGTAAACATCAAGGTTCATCTTCTTGGACTGATATGAGTGACTAATTACGGTGTATGCTTGTGCAAGTATTCTACCACAGCTTGATTTAACAAGTAAGATCAGAGACAACGAATGGCACATAAGAAACAACACAACAAAATCGTAATATGCATGACTCACATAAGGTAGGCACACCACTACACAAATATCATCAATAACAATGAACCCATGCCATCACAATTCATCACAAATCATCCCCAACATAGCCCCCATTGTCTCGCCGCATGCGTAACAATAAAGTAATTGCCCGCCTTGTCTCACCACACATGCATAATAATATTCCCACCTTGTCTCGCCACATGCGCAAACCCACATATATAGTTGCATTGTCACGCCGCATGTGAAAATATCAATAATAACAATATCACAACAACTCACATGCAAACACCACGACAATCTTCTCAATAATACCACATGAGCAAGAAACATAACAACACAATATAACAACTCGCACCATATGTGCCCATATGCCACAACATTTCCATAGAAACAATTCCAATACCACAACAACACATAGCCCTCGGCTCTATAATACTGAATACAACAACAATAACAACAATAACACGGGAGTACGCCAAGTAAATCAACAAAAGAATTACAAAAACACAATGAAACGGAAGAATGATCTCACAATGAAAGACATAACAAGCAACAATGGCTTCTAAATAAGAATAACTCAACAATGAGAGAGATAATGTGTAACAACGATATCAAATAAGAATAACTCAAGAATAGGAGAGATAACATGTAATAATGATTTCAAATAAGAATAACTCAACAATAAGAGAGATAACATTTAACAACGATTTCAAGTAAGGATAAATCATAATGGAAGAGAAAACATTTACAATGACTTCAAGTGAGGATAAGTCACAATGGAAGAGATAACATGTAATAATGAAAGAGGCAACAACTTCAATTAAAGCATATAAGAGTATATTTAGCAATAAAGGGTAGAACATGAACCAATCAAGTTCAAATAAGGCATGTAAGGATAAATTTAGCAATGGAGGATATAACATGATAAGGCAACTTCATTTTAATGTACATAACAAACCTAAGAGTCTAAAACAGTCAAATTTCTATATATATGTATCGTGTACACACTCATCACCTTGTGTACACGTCTTTAAATAGTTCAAATAGTGCAAACAAACCAATCCATACGGGGTAGTTCCCCCACACAACGTTAGGCAAAATACTTACCTCAAAAGCCCTCAATCAACACTCTAAAATAGCTTTTCCTTTACAATTCACCTCTGCTTGGCTCAAATCTTACCAAAGTCTACTTAATAACATCAAACAATGCAAGAGAAATCAATTCCAATAAATAAAGCTATGATCTTTGCAAAATTCCTCAAAAGTCAACAAACGTTTACCCCGGGCTCGCCCGGTAAAATCCCGGGTCCAAGGGTAGATTCTGACTACCCATAACCCCACGAGTCTATATATGTGTTTTATTTCAAAATCCTAGTCACAATCGACTCTCAAAACTCAAATACTCATTTTTCAAAACATACAGAAAGTTTCTCAAAATTTCACTTTGATTCTCATAATTTTGATGTTAAAACTCACATACAATCATGTAAAATAGTTGGAAATTGATCAAAATCACTTACCCAATGATTGTCGATTAAAACCCCTCTTGAAAATCACCTCGTACCGAGTCTAGGGTTCCAAAATATGAAAATGAGACCAAAATCCTGTCCCTCGGCTTTTATGTCCAGTCGCATGTGTTGCTAATGCGACGTGGGGTTCGCAAATGTGAACCCCACAAATGCGAGAAAATTATCGCAAAAGAGAAACCCCTCACACCCCTGTTGTCATCGCAAATGCGACGAGTAGTTCGCTATTGCGAACAGTGGACCATCGCAAAAGCGATCAAGATGATCGCAAATGCGATCACTGCTAAGCCCATATCCCCTTCGCAAATGAGAACACAGGGTTCGCAAATGCGAAGCTAGCAGACTCAAGCCAAATATCGCAAATGCGATCCATATCTCACAAATGCGAGACCTGAAGCACCTATGCAAAACTAGCAGAACTTATACTCTATCAAACTCTCCGCAACGCGTCCGAAACTCACCCGAGCCCTCGGGGCTCCAAACCAAACATCAACACAAGTCTAAAAGCATAACACGAACTCGCTCACATGATCAAATCATCAAAATAACATTCAAAACCATAAATCGGACTTCCAAAACACATGAAATCAACATGAAACTCAAGTACTTCTAAAAATACAACAACACGTCCGATTCCTATCAAAATCAACTTGGAATGACTCCAAACTTTTGCAGACAAGTTCTAAATAGCAAAACGGACTTATTCCAAGTTTCGAAACAAAATTCTAAACATGTTATCTATGAAGTCAACCTACGGTCAAACTTATCAAAATTCTAAGCCTTTAAATTGCCAGCTTCCGGCGAAACAACACAAATCAAACTACGGACCTCCAAATTCAATTCCGGGCATACGCCCAAGTCCAAAATCATGATAAAAACCTATCGAAGCCATCTAAACACCGTTCCGGGGTCATTTTCACAAAAGTCAAACCTCGGTCAACATTTTTAACTTAAGCTTCTAAAATGAGAATTACTCATCCAAACTCATCCCGAGACATCCAAAAATCAACCGACCATACACACACGTCATAATACACAATATGAAGTCATTCAAGACCCGAAACCACTGAACGGATTGCTAAATCTCAAAATGACCAGTCGGGTCATTACATTCTCTCCCTCTTAAACAAATGTTCGTCCTCGAACGTGCCAAGAGTCTTTCCCAAGCCATCAAATCACTGTATAAACTCTACATACAGATGCACACGGGTGATCCTACATCACCCCAATCCACATAAGCCCAACCACATCATCCCAACCGAAGATTGTTCCTTCCACTCATGCCGATAAGCCTTAGAATCAAATTTCAACACCCATCAAGGACTCGATTCTCACATATATAAATTGTACAATCCACAACCAGCTGCACAACGCATTCATTCATCAACAAGATACAACCACGCGACATAACACATCACCCATATGCCCATAGAAATAACTTTGACCATAATAGTTGCCCAATACTAAGCCCGGTACCAGCAAGGAGACTCATATCGACTAGAATCTTGTTCCAAAGCTTCACAATACTGCAAATAATGCAAGAAACATGTGAAAATCATAACTACTCATCCGATCGACAAGCCACATCGAATGCCACCCAGGCACATACATCGCAATCCAAACCAACAAGCATAACTCGAATACAATTTGATATGAAAAGAGGAACACATGAGAGAACTGTCAAATAAGCCAAACAAGCACAACTCCCCACCGATACCATATTGCAGATGCAATCTACAAGGACGAAGTAAGACACACACAACAACCACAACAAATCTTACCTTAATATCACCTCACCGCGACACATAGCCCGGCACAAACACACCTATGCACAAGGAACACCAGGTCCCCATCCTCCACTCAGTATCACAAGTAAAATAGACATCTTAACAATTAAAACACTATACTAACTTAATCCTATAGAACCAAAACCACAACACGAAGCAAACTTCTCATACATGTAGAACACCCAGATCACAAATCGTAGCCAAACCACCCAGAAATCACATCAAAACCTACTGTATTAACTAACAGGAAGTCCACCCAAGTCTCATGACTCACATTAGAAACTAAACCAGAATGATAGACACGGGCTATCAGAATAGAATTCCCCAACTGGCATGAACACATGAACAGAGTAAAGAATTACAAGACACAAGCATATCTGAAGCAAGGTGGGGTGAATCTTACCATTGAATGAGACCGGATCAGAATAACACAAGTGCATCTCTATAATCAACCGAAATCATACCTGAAATGACATCATCTGGGGCATCAGCCTCTGCCCAACCAGGATGAGCATAACAATGGGCTCGAACTCCCCCTCTAAGACTACCACTACCCGCTTGACCTTTACCCCTAGCTGGTGGTGCATGTATAACAGCATCTGGGCCGAAACTCAGAGCTTGAAAACCTCACTACGACACATCTGTCTGGAGTCTGGGAAAATCTTTCACCATGTGGTTGGTATCCTCACACTCAAAGAAACCTCTCCGCTGACGTGGTTGTGGAAACTATCCGGTACGGGTACTCTGGGACCCATGAATATCTTAAGCACCATGTGAAGCATGAAGTGCAAACTGAATTGACTGAACCACAAAACCTCTACCATGACGCACTCTGCCTCCAAAATAGGGATCGGTAAACCCACCCGGTCCACGAGGCCTCTTAGCCTCTCTAACCTCTCTCTCTTAGCCCCACATACCTTTTAATCTACGAGCAATCTCTACCACCTGCTAAAATGGAACATCCATCTCCAACTCCCGAGCCATGCTGAATCGGATACCATAACTGAGCCCCTCAATGAACATGCGGACTCGCTCTCTAACTGTAGAAACCAAAGCATGTACGTGATAGGACAACTCACTGAATATGATGGCATACTCTGATACTGTCATAGTGCCCAAGCGCAGCTACTCGAACTCTGTGCACCACGTATCCTTGAGGGTCCGGCGAACAAATTCCCTCAAAAACATCTCTGAAAACTAAGTCTAAGTGGGTGGTGCTGCATCCACTGGTCTACCTCATAAGCATGCCACCACTAATATGCTGCTCCTGACAGCTAAAATCTAGTAAAGCAAATCCGCTCGTCTTCATAATACCCATGGTGCGGAGAATACGATGGCACTTATATAGAAAACTTGCGCATCCTCGGTAGCTAGGACACTAAAAGTAGGAGGATGATACTTCCATCCTAACGATCAAACTCCGAAATCAATAAACTTGCATGATAGAAACGAAAGAAGTAAAGTTTCCTAATAGTTCCATAGCCTCTCGAAGATAAGTACAGACATCTCCGTACCGATCCGTAAGACTCTACTAAACTTTCTTGTTACTCATAGTACCTATAAACCTAGAGCTCTGATACCAACTAGTCACGAACCAAAATCCCTCCGTAGGAGTCGTGATGACGCCTAGTCTCTAAGACTAGGTATTCCTAAAGATTACTAAATTGATAACAAATTTTAATCAATCAACTATTAAATATGAAACAAAAAAGTCTATATAAAGCCGACAATCCCAAGTAGATATACAACATCCCAAAATCGGTAGTACAAGTCATAGTGAGTTCACTGTAAATTCCCTAAATATAACTGTTCGGAAGAGAAATAAACAATACAAAGTGAACTTCAGAATGTGACTTTAAGGCCTACGAACGCGACGCAAAGTATACCTTGAAGTCTCCACAGTAATACTCAATCAACTATTCAATGATCAACATGCCCCGAGATACTTGGATCTGCACAAAAATGTACAGCAAGCGTAGCATGAGTACACCACAGTGGTACCCAGTAAGTATCAAGACTATCCTCGGTGGAGTAGTGACGAGGAACGGTCAAGACACCTACTAGACATAATAACCTGTACAAGTATGAATATAAAACTAACAGGGACCAATATAAGGCTAAACATAATAAAAATAATGTTACAATTATTGCAATAAGAACTAGAAAACAAAAATCAACAACAAGGAGCAAACAGGTAATAACGCCGTAAACTAAGCAGAATAGAGTTAAAGTCCGGTAAAACCGAGTAAGGGAGAATAAGTAACATCCCAATAAAACAATCGCTTTCACTCAAGGTTAATACAAGAATTTTCCTGAGGTACCACACCTCATAATCACAAATCACGGGTCCCAAATCACGAAACCTAATCACTTACCATCTTGTGCCCACATTACGAATCACAACAGCACGAACAACTCACGTGCTAAGAGAGTAACAATATCCCATATCCGCATGGACAACTCATGTGCTAGTAGTAAAAATATCTCATACCTGCACGGATAACTCCTGTGCTAACAGTGCAACTCACGCATAGAAGGCATGTATAAAATAATACATGTAAATGATCAATAAACATCAAGGTTCATCTTCTTGGACTGATATGAGTGACTAATTACGGTGTATGCTTGTGCAAGTGTTCGACCATAGCTCTAGTCAATAAGTAAGATTAGACACAACGAATAGAACACAGGAAACAACACAACAAAACCGTAATATACATCACTCACAGAAGGTAGGCATACCACTATACAAATATCATCAATAACAATGCCCCAGGTCATCATAATTCATCACAAATCATCCCCGACATAGCCCCCCTTGCCTCGCCGCATGCGCAACAATAAAGTAATTTTCTGCCTTGTCTCGCCACACGCACATAATAATGTTCCCACCTTGTCTCGCCACATGCGCAAACCCATATATATAGCCCGCCTTGTCACGCAGCATGTTCAAATATCAATAATAACAATAGCACGGACAACTCACGTGTGAACACCCCGACAATCTTCGCAACAATACCACGTGTGCCAATAACATAACAACACAATATAACAACTCGCACCACATGTACCCATATTCCACAATATTTCCTTATAAACAATTCCAATACCACAATCACACATAGCCCTTGGCTCAAAAACACTAAATACAACAACAACAACAACAATAACAACAACAACAACAACAACAACAACAACAACAACAACAACAACAACAACAATAATAACACGGGAGTATGACAAGTAAATCAACACAAGAATTACAAAAACACAATGAAATAGAAGAATGAGCTCACAATGAAAGACATAACAAGTAATAATGGCTTCAAAGAAGAATAACTCAACAATGAGAGAGATAATGTGTAACAACGATATCAAATAAGAATAACTCAAAAATAGGAGAGATAACATGTAACAATGATTTTAAATAATAATAACTCAACAATAAGAGAGATAACATGTAACAACGATTTCAAGTAAGGATAAATCACAATGGAAGAGATAACATGTAACAATGAAAGAGGAAACAACTTCAATTAAAGAATATAAGAGTATATTTGGCAATAAAGGATAGAACATGAACCAATGAACTTCAGATAAAGCATGTAAGTGTAAATTTAGCAAAGGAGGATATAACATGATAAGGCAATTTCATTTTAATATACATAAGAAACCTACGAGTGTAAAACGGTCAAAATTTTACATATAATCCGTGTACACACTCGTCACCTCGCGCACACATCTTTCATGTAGTTCAAATAGTGCAAACAAACCAATATCTACGGCGTAGTTCCCCCACACAATGTTAGACAAGATACTTACCTCAAAAGCCCTTAATCAACACTCTAAAATAGTTTTCCTTTATAATTGACCTCCGCTCGGCTCAAATCTAACCAAAGTTGATTGAATGACATCAAATAATGCAAGAGAAATCAATTCTAATAAATAAAACTATGATCTTCACAAAATTCCTCAAAAGTCAACAAAAGTCAATCCTAACCTCGCCCGGTAAAAACCTGGTTCCAAGGATATATTCCGACTACCCATAACCCCACGAGTCTATATATGTGTTTTCTTTCAAAGTCCTAGTCCAAATCGACTCTCAAAACTCAAATTCTTATTTTTTAAAACATAGACAATGTTTCTCGAAATTTCACTTTGATTCTCATAATTTTGATATTTAAACTCACATATAATAATCTAAAATATTTGAAAATTGATCAAAATAACTTACCCAATGATTGTATGTCACGCCCCAAACCTGGGGAGGCATGGCCGGCACCCGGTGCCATATTTGGCCCGAGCGTACCACTCTGTAACTGTGAACTCTGGAGGGGTAACCCTCAACTTAAGCCGATTAGGCCATATTCTGAATCATCTAAAAAATATCGCCTCTCTCATCTGAGGGGTAAACATACCCAAAAGCTCATATGTATATATATAAATATATATGTAATTGTGCAGGTTGATGAGGCCGCCATGAACATCTACTGATATACAAAATATACAGGACTCGTCTACAAGCCTCTAGAGATAACTGAACTGTACCATGGTCGGGACAGGGCCTCGACCTACCTATCAAACCTGTATATTTAAAATGGACTCCAAGGTCTAGACATGGTAACTTCGAGGGAGTGGAGCTTACCAACCAAGCTGATGTTTGACTGTGTCTACTGGGAAGGTCTATCCAGCTGTCTATCAGGTCTTGCAGGCATGAAATGCAGCATCCCCAACAAAAGGGACGTCAGTACGAAATAATGTACCGAGTATGTAAGGCAACAAAATAACTAAAAGCTGAAACTGGACTGATAATATAATAACTGAAAGTAACTGGGAGTCAAAGATGATCTGAAGATATGCTCACCTGTTGATACTGACTCAACTCTCTCGATATAGTAAATAAAATAGATGTCCGACCCTATAAGGCTCAGTACATATAACTGCTCTACCGCAGTAGGCTCGCTCATAGACGCTCGGCCATACTAGGCTCTGTATATCGGCCATTCTGGGCTCGCTCATAGGCACTCAGCCATAGTAGGCTCGGTATATAACTTACCATCTGATCAGAGGTTGTCCAATAGGGGCCTGCCCATCGATTATAGCTCAATGGTGGTGAAAGTACTGTAATACTGTATATATATATATATATATATATATATATATATATATATATATATATATATATATATATAGACCCTATGCTCTCTTGACTGGAAGAAAATACTACTTAACTGAATATACACTCCCGATAAGGGAGAATACTGTAACTTATGAGACTAGGATAATGTACATAAGTTCAGGAATACGAACTTCTCTTTATGTCTCCTTATCAAATACATGTTGTTACGAGATCATGCCAAAATGAAGGAAAGGTTTAGCCTTAACATACCTTAACCTCGTTGAGTCCATAATAGCTTCCAAGCAACTCTTCAAACAACTTAACTCAGTCTACCATAGCATAAGGAGATTCAAAATCGGTGCTGAGTAAAGGCTAAGTCCGAAACTTAAGCTAGTAGCTCATTTATGTAAATTTGGGTAGCATATCCCCTTTAACAAGGGCTTTCTCCAATACCATATACCAACAGACCAACAACACCAATCAATCTACACAACAACAAGTGCACAAATGTCACACACAAAACTGCTATTTAACACGACGAGCGGCAAGCTTGGATTGGAACCAAACCCCAACTCTTTTTCCCATCTCCCCTGTACTTACAACACCAAAAATAGGTCCAGCATATAAACATATATATTGACATGACATTCCAACCTTATATCCATCATAAAAGTAACATCAAACAGCCCCACAAGATAAAATAACGACATGAACAACTTCTAGGTATTGTGTGGTTGCTTCTTTTCCTATTTACAACATCATCAACATACTCAAAATATTGACAAGCACAAAAATAAAAAAAAAAATTATAACCATGCTATTCCCCATGATTTCCAGCCATATGAAGTCATATATACAACTCCAATATAGTCCAATAAGAGACAATAATTTCTTATACAACTTGAAGCTCTATCTTATAATTCTTCATACAAATAACTTAACCAACACATAGATAAGATTAATCCCAAGAAATAGGCTGTTATAAATACCTTAAATAATCTGGAAAAAACTCGAACCAAAGCTTCACTTAGCATATAGCACCCTTAATCACATCACAACACCATAGAGACTCTCTTCTTCACTTAGGCTAACTTTTGAGGTTAGGTTTAGGTAAAACAACATTGGATTAGACTTGGATCCCTTGAGAACTGTTAGAGAGGTGTTTAGAGAGTTTGGGAACTGTCCTTGGTCGAAAATGACCAAAAATAAGCCGTCCAAGCCCTTTCAATTGTTCAAGGGTCGTCCACCGCCTAAGTGGGTCCCATTGAGAGCGGCTTGCGCTGTCTTGCGAAAACATGAATATCTCTCTACTACGATATCGTATTGATGAACGATTTAATGAGGTAGAAACTAGACTCGTAGATATTCAATTTTGTAGGTAGATCATCCCCTAAATCCAAGTATATTGGGAGAAAAGCTCAGCTACATTTTACCTAAGTTTCAACACATTTATGAATGCAACTTGTGATGACCTTTTCCAACTTTTGTTCCACAACACGCTTGACTTCAAAACATAACATACGACTATCATACGACTAAAATAACTCATAACTTAATCTCCGTATAATGTTAAGAACCCTAGTCTCACCCCAAAAGTACATGTCATAATATTCCCAACTTGTCGACTTTCGACGAAACTTATTTTCTTCAATTCGTTTAGCTTCTAAGCCTTCAAACCCTCTTGGTACTTGGTATTCATGATCTTAAATATTTGTAACCTCCACATTAACATGATTAATTAACTTTGTAAACTTTTCAAAGATGATTTCATTTCTGAGCTTACATCGATTGACTCACGACGTACTCTTACGTACGAAAATATGGGGTGTAACATCATTCCCCCCTTTGGCACATTCGTCCTCGAATGTTGACTGATGTGCTTATCAGTCTCATAACCTATAGCTCTTACAAATTTTTTATTGCAGTCCTTTTCATCTAGGCAACTGTTCTATGAATAAATCCATAGGCCAGGGCATTCCCCCCTTTAGGCCTATTTCTCACACCATGACTTGTGGTCAGAATTCTTCCAATCTCGTAACTATTGCTACCTTATATCATACAACATATACGAATCTGTCCTTTTATGTGCACCTATGTGACTCTTCTCTCTGTTGTCCTCCAGCTTTTAGCCAATCTCTAGGCCTCACTTTGCGAACAGATACAAAACTATTACAAGATGTCCCTCTAGGCATCTATAGGTTTACCGAAGTTCTTCGCTCGGTACTTGTCGAACTTACGACTATTGCTATATCTTATTTCATAGCCTCGGTTAGCTATGCTTATGGCTTAACTATATCTAGGTAGCTTATACTATACCACAAAACTTACTTTGATTTATTATTACCAAGGTCTGCTACACAACTCCAGGTTACTCTCTCGCTGCTTATCCTATATGTATAAATTTAATTCCCTTAATGCTTCCTCATTACTGTTCATCTTAAGAATGACAACCTAATCTCATCTCATACTTTGTAACCTTTATCCATCTATTGTTGAGTCACCTTAATGTTGATCTATAATCTACCACTGATAACTTGAAACCTCTTACATAATACATTTTCACTAGGGCTCATGTCTCACCAGGAACATTTGCAGTTATTTGCCAAATCCATCTAAGAATGATACTAAACTTCAATAACCATATGTTATAGCATCCCAACGCAATTCATATTATGGGGGTATACCAATCCCATGTAATTCATGAAATGACTTCTCTTTGAATTATTACTCAATCGAAGGCCTAATTGTCATCCTCTCATCATTTATCACAATTACACTCTCATTCTACTACCAGGGCAACATTCCATCTTTTCTAAATGCCCCTAGTCTTAAACTCCTCTGAGTTCATTCAAGCTATACTAAACTTTTTATAACTTACAGAAACCATCAGCTCTCTTATTTTGATGGGTTTAATCCTGAGGACTTACTTATTCTCGTCACCTTCTCACTCACCTTTTCTTATCCTTACTCTTGTCTACCTAAAACCTTGTCGCTCTACCATACTTTAGCTTGCGACCTACACATATCTATTTATACTACTCGCAACCTTCCTTTAACTTGTTAGCACCATAGATTTCCTTATGTTATTCTGGAACTTCAAGCGAGACATCACATCGTCTCTAACTCTTCTTTACTCTCTTAACTAGACCTCTCTGTACTTGGAAACTATAGGCTAGAAGATATGTCGCAACCTCTAGCCCTCTATCTGAAGTATGGACTATTTACAACCTTCTTCACTTTAGTATCTCTACCTTCTTTACCTTTACCTTTCTTATCTTTAAATCTTGCATTGTATCTTCTGTCGCTTTCATAACCTTCCTTCCACATAGGTGAAATTCACATCCACAACTTAAAATTCTACTATAATACTTGCACCTCAAGTGCATACACAATCCAGTGAGAGTTTCATACTTACTCTTTATGAGGCTGGTACTTTTCTAACTGGCTTTATTGTAGAGCCATTATAGAATATGGCCGCTCTACTATCTCTATCGTACCTCTGATATTAAAAGTGATTCATCAATGTTTTGAATCATGATTTCTATAATTATCTAGATCTAATAATCAGACTCTTGATTTACTTAGCTGATGTAACTCTTTAGTTTTCTCTTCACTCTCAGCCTTAAAGCACACTTAAGCTATCGTCCGATTTGTGGCTCAGGGTATTAATTATTGCTTTCGCCTTTTATGGGCAGTATGTAACATCCATAATGTAATCTTATAACAATTCAAGCCTTTGTCTGTGAGGTGGACTAAATTCTTTCTTTTAACTTATACCGGAGTCTCCGATAGCTGTAGGAATGTCAACATATATGCTGTATGGATAATATTCCAAAATCTTAAGTACGTTTATAATGTAACTAACTCTGGGTCATTGATCGAATAATTCCTTTTGTGCCTTCTCAGCTTTCTTTAAAAGTAAGCAATTACTTTTCCTGGTCGTTCTGCCACTTGTTACATGAATACTTGGCTTATCTTAGTGCCCACACCTATTTGAATTTTGTGCAACTCATATGATCTCGAATATTACTTTTGATTTTACTTCCCGTTTCTTAGTCACAACATGTGCCACTTTGTTATAGAGTGCATACAATGTTGTAGTGAGACTATTGTAACAAGATCATTTCATCTTTAGGTCACTACGCTTATGTTGAAGCCTTCTTCCTTATTTCCTCAGCTAGTCTTTCGTTGTAGCACTTAGGGAAGACCCTCTAACTCATGTAAAGCTAGGAGCTTTTTATATCGTATACCAAACAAAATATTTGATGTACTTGCTCGCCTATAATTATCCTTAGTTACTTACCTCTATGCCCTTGTGCTCGTAGGTTACTTCTGAACTAAAATTTTGACTATCTCCCCAATGGCACTCTCTTTTATTTCCGTAATACTTATACGATACCTTTAACTACCACAACTCCTATCTGAATATTTCTCAAGGATTATGATGTCATATTTGTGAGGCTGAATTTCTTGTGTTGGGTTTCAGTACGTTTATCTTGCATGATCTGCTGATTTATCTAAGTCCTCTTGTCTAGTCATAACTAGGCTCTTCCTGGATTAACTACTAGCTACTCGTCAGTCCATGCTCATATCTATATTTTGTGTAACCTCTCTAGGGGTTATGTCTTTTTTCTTAACTTGCCTTTCGCACTGGCTCCTAATGTATCAAGTGTCCATTCACGCTTATTTATCAATAACATCTTGGTCGGGAACCCTTACTGCCTCTCCCTGGCATCGTGCTTGAATAATAATCTGGAGTCGTAACATATCTGTAGGATCTGAATAAATGCAATCTCATTCCTTTTTCCTTTTTACCACATTCTTTCTTTACTATTCCATAGCTACTTGAACTACATAACTCCAACTTAATACCAGATCACACCGTCTTCCCCCCTTTAGGGGAGTACTAGCATTTAATGCTATGAAGATTTACCTATACATGTTTTACCTCTTCATCTTTGGCGTCTTTTCACGTCTTCACTGACTCTTACTCACCTTGAGGTAACCCTTCTCTACCAGGGATAACTAAATTTCTTATGCGTGAGGGTGACACCTATTGTAACTAGCACATTTAGTTCCTTAAGCTTAACTCTGCTCACAGTGCTTGCTTTAGGGAAGCGTCTTCCTGAATGACCTTTAAAGGTTATTCTTCCATTGTCCATTCTATCATTGCCGAAACGCGATCTCTGAAATTCTCACGATGATGACTATTATCAAATCCTTTAGACCCTAAATCATGTTCGGTTTTATCTTGTTTACTAGCCCATACTAATTTTTATTACTCCCGGGGGTCGCCTCTTGTCTTTTCCCTCACTTGACTATAGACTCTGTCATCTTGTAATATTTTGATTTACCTTTATCACCCATTTATCATACCTTACTCGTAATGCTTCATTTACTCTCTTCTTATTCTCCTGCTAATATTTCTGTCTATCACATTATTTTGAAAACTTCAACAAAACCTTTTTTCACTTTAGCTCACCTAGCTCATTCCACCATTTTGGGTTACTTTAACCCCAGCTAGATCATGATATCCCATCATTCTCTTAAACTATATCTGTTAGCTTCCATTGGGCATAACTGAGATGGGTGTGGCCAATTGTACAAACCTCTATTACTGTTGAAAGTAAACTCAGAGTACTTGTATTTCTCTGCCTGAATTGTAAATATTGATAATCATCACTAACAGGGTACCTCGTACCCTACTTCATCTTGCTTCAATTACATGTTTAAACTTAAACTTTTACCTTATGATACTCCCATGGCCTGCTATTCACGGGATGTATTTGATATTCCCATCTTAGGGTGTTAAGCTGGAAATTTGCACATCTAGTATGCACGATCTGATAGGGCCTCAAACAGGGCCACGTCATCAAGAACTCTCTCTCTATTAGTTCCCTTACTTGTTGCTATATTAGCCCTCTGGATAGCTGTAATTTTTTTCTAATTGAAAGCATCTCTATATTATTAGCAAACATAAGTATTGGCTCGAACTCTTATGACTCAGCTCTATAGCACGATTTGGATTTGAAAGAAGGGTAACAAACTCCTAAATGCCTTGTAGCTTCCTGTTTATATAATGTGGTGCACAACACATCAATAAACAAGGCTCTACTAGACATGGCTTATAGACTCCCTAGGATAGAACTGCTCTGATACCAAGTTTGTCATGCCCCAAACCTGGGGAGAACTGTACCATGTTCGGGACAGGGCCTCGACCTACCCATCAAACATGTATATATAAAATGGACACCAAGGTCTAGACCTGGTAACTCCGAGGGAGTGGAGCTTACCAACCAAGCTGATGTTTGACTCTGTTTACTGGGAAGGTCTATCTAGTTGTCTATCAAGTCAACCAAAGCTTCCCTTAGCTTATAAGCAACCTTAATCACATCACAACACCATAGAGACTCTCTTCTTCACTTAGGATAACTTTTGAGGTTATGTTTAGGTAAAACACCATTGGATTCGACTTGGAACCCTTCAGTACTGTTAAAGAGGTGTTGAGAGAGTTTGGGAACTATCCTTGGTAGAAAATGACCAAAAATAAGCTGTCCAAGCCCTCTACACCGCCTAAGTGTGTCCCATTGAGAGCTGTTTGCACGGTCTCATGAAAAAACGAATATATCTCTACTCCGATGTTGTATTGATGAACGGTTTAATGAGGTAGAAACTAGACTCGTAGATCTTTAATTTTGCAGGTAGATTATCCCCGAATTCCAAGTATATTGGGAGAAAAGCTTAGCTACATTTGACCTAAGTTTCAACACATTTGTAAGTGCAATTTGTGAATACCTTCTCCAACTTTTGTTCCACAACTCGCTTGACTTGAAAACATAACACACGACTATCATACGACTTAAATAACTCATAACATAATCTCCTTATAATGTTAAGCACCCTAGTCTAACCCCAAAAGTACATGTTATAACATTCCCAACTTGTTGACTTTCGACGAAACTTATTTTCTTCAATTCGTTTAGCTTCTAAGCCTTCAAACCCTCTTGGTACTTGGTATTCATGATCTTAAATATTTGTAACCTCCACGTTAACATGATTAACTAACTTTGTAAACTTTTCAAAGATGATTTCATTTCTGAGCTTAATTCAATTGACTTACGACGTACTCTTACGTACGAAAACATGGGATGTAACATTGTAGATGAAAATTCCTCTTCAAAATTGCCTCCTACCAAGTCTACGGTTCCAAAATATGAAAATGAGACCCAGATCCCGTCCCTCAGCTTTTATGTCCAGTCGCATGTGTCACATATGTGACATGGAGTTCACAAATACCAACCCCGAAAATGCGAGGAAATTATCGCAATAGCGAAACCCCTCACACCCCTACTGTCATCGAAAATGCGACGAGTAGTTCACAATTGCGAACAGTGGACCATCGCAAAAGCGATCAAGATGATCGCAAATACGATCACTGTTAAGCCCAGATCACCTTCGCAAATGCGAACACAGGGTTAAAAAATGTGAACCTAGTAACTCTAGCCAAATATCGCAAATGCGATCCATATCTCACAAAAGTAAGACCTGAAGCATCAGTGCAAAACTAACAGAACTTAAACTCTATCAAACACTCCGTAATGCGTCCGAAACTCACCCAAGCCCTTAGGGATCCAAACTAAACATGAACACAAGTCTAAACACTTAACACAAACTTGCTCGCATGATTAAATCATCAAAATAACATCAAAAACCATGAATCGGACCTCCAAAACACATGAAATCAACATGAAACACAAGAACTTCTAAAAACACAACTCGGAATGACGCCAAACTTTGCAGACAAGTTCTAAATGGAAAAACGGACCTATTCTGAGTCCCAAAACAGAAATTCAAATACAATAGCTATGCAATCAACCTATGGTCATACTTATCAAAATTCTAAGCCTTTAAATTGCCAATTTACGGCAAAAAAATACAAATCAACCTACGGACCTCCGAATTCAATTCCGGCATACGCCCAAATCTAAAATCACGATACGAACCTATCGGAGCCATCAAAATACTATTCCGGGGTCATTTACACAAAAGTCAAATCCCGGTCAATATTTTTAACTTAAGCTTCTAAAATGAGAATCACTCATCCAAACTCATCTCGAGATATTCGAAAATCAAATCCGACCATACACACAAGTCATGATACACAATATAAAGTCATTCAAGACCTAAAACTACTAAACATATCGCTAAAATTCAAAATGACTGATTGGGTCGTTACACAAAAAACTTAACCAAGAATGACAAAGCTGGATCACAAAATTAGGGAATTGTAGGTAAAGCTCAAAATACTCAGGAAGAGCTCGAATAAGACTTATATAATTCTAAATTGGTTATGGAGGAGAAAGAGATACTGTTGGACATAGAGAAATGGTCCAACATCCATGAGAAGCTGACTGGATTTCATATGGGGATTCCAATTCAAAATTCTTTTATGCTCAACTTAAAGCAAGGCAAGCCAGAAATAGCATTACATCCATTTGTAATGAGCACGGAATACAGTAGACATACCCCAAATAGGTGCAAAATGAATTTATAACATTCTTTCAAGAGCTTTTGGGAATTAGTGCACAAGAATGGCCATGTCTGAATGCACTTATAGCTAAGGATGGCCCTTGTCTTCATCGAAAACAACAAAAGGCTTTTATCCAACCTGTAACTAGGATGAATATTGTTCAGGCATTAAGGGGTTTACCTAATGACAAATCTCCAGGAGTGGATGGATTCAATGTAGAATTCTTGAAAGAGTAATGTGGTGTAATAGGGGAGAAAGTCACTGAAGCTATTCTACAATTCTTTGATAATAGGAAGCTCTTAAGAGAGGTTAACTGTACTACTCTTACTCTAGTACTAACGGTGCCAAATCTTATTTATGTGAAGGATTATAGGCCTATAGCTTGATGTACAACTTTATACAAGCTTATAGCTAAAATACTCACTCCTATACTCAATCTAGTAGTAGACCACCTTGTGGGATCTTCATAATCAGCATTCATAGCAGGGAGAAGCATCTTAGATAATGTCATAGTGGCTCATGAGCTGGTTTAAGGATATTCAGAAAAGGGCCTCTCCCCTATATGTCTTGTAAATTTTGACGTAAGAAGGGCATATGACTCAGTGGAGTGGGTTTTTCTCAAAGTCGTTCCACTGGAGTTTGGCTTCCCTAGGAAATTTGTTAGTTGTATCATGGAAACTATTCACTCTTAATCAATGGGGGGATCACTTCCAAGTTTGTGGAAAAGAAAGGACTGAGACAAGGAGAATCTATGTCCATATATCTCTTTGTCTTGGTCAAAGAGTATTTAAATAGGCCTCTAAAATAATTTCAGCATAACCCTGGCTTCAACTACCATCTCAGATGTGGTAAATTAAAGCTAGTGCACATTTGCTTTGTTGATGACCTTCTAATGTGCTATAGGGCTGATAGAACTTCTATTCAGCTAATCTTTCAAGCCTTTAACCATTTCTCTAGTTTTTCTGGATTGAAAGAAAATTTGGACAAGCATTCACTTTATATTACTAGTGTCTCACAGGAACTGAAAGACCAAATTTTTGCTGAAATGTACTTTGCTTTGGGTGAGATGCCTTTTAAATACCTTGGTGTCCCTTCCAGAAAGATTACAATATAACAATGTATGCCACTTGTGGAAATAATGACTTTTAGGAATAAGTGTTGGAATACAAAGTTCCTTTCTTATAGTGGAGTACAACTGATCAAAAGTGCGCTCTTCGAAATGCAGACTTTCTGGGCTCAGATCTTTATGTTATCAAAGAAAGTCATACAGATGTTCACTAACATCTATAGAACTTTCCTTTGGATTGGAGGTTGTAAAGCCTCAAGGAAGCATTAGTGGCTTTGGATTCCCTGTGCTTGCCTAGATCAGCAGGTGGTTTAAACCTAATAAACTTTCACTTATGGAACATGGCAGCTATTTTTAAATTACTTTGGGAAGTGCTTTCAAGGAAGGATTCCCTAAGGGTGCAATGGATACATGGATTCTACATACAAAGGAGAGACTTAGCTACTATGCAGACTCCTCAACATGCATGCTGGCTAGTGAGGAATATATTTGAAGCAAGATATTTTTTTGTAAATAGGGACTTTGAGGTGGAGCTCCAAAAATGTAGTACTGCTGCTGGATTAAGTATAAAGAATGCTTATTTGTCATTCCATCCACAGTACCAAAAGGTTCCTTGGAAACATCTTACTATGGGGTCGAAGCAAATACCACAGAACCGGTTTATTCTACGGCTAGCTATCAGATAAAGGTTGGCTACTGTTGAGAGACTAGATAGATGGGGGAATATATGTACCAATAGCTTGTGTACTATGTACTTTGGGGACTACAAAAATATTAATGCATATATTCTTTGAGTGTAGCTACTCAAGGCATATCTGGACTTCGTTACTGACATGGATGGGTGAGATGAGGCAACTCAAGACATTGAATGAGGAAGTGGAATGGATTTCAAAAAGAATTCGAGGAGGTAGAGCAAGAGCAGAAATTCTGGGATGGCTATTGATGCGAGCATATAGCATACCTGGAGTGAACTTAATGCTAGAAGATTTCACAATAAATGATGAGAGAGTGTATACAGACTAAGAGAAATTGTGCTCCAACTACATATTCGAGGGAAGAGCTAAAAGAAATGAGAAAGATTCTAGAGTGTTTAAATAATTTTCCTAGCTAAGCATAGCATAAATGTAAGTCCTGATATGTGAGATGCTACTTAGATAGGTAGGAGCATAGGAGGCTAGTTCTAGAGTCCAAATGGAACTAGCGGTTGTACATAAATACAAATGGCTAAATAATTATTTTTTGACAAAGAAAAGAGGATTTGAGTACCGATTTGGACTCGGTTTTGGAATGTAATCATATATTTGGACTCGGCAGGCTATAGATCATCAGATTTTTGTATTAGTTTTTGTTTTCAGGCACATGGGCCCGAGGTTGATTTTTGTTGACTTTTTAAGAATCTTTCAAAGATCGAGGCTTTATTAATTGATATTACTTCTTATGGCATTGGTTGACCTCCTTGGTTGATGTTTGGCTAGATTTGAGCCGATTAGAGGTGATTTATCAAGAAAATGCGATTTTGGACCTTTGGACTAGCCCGGATGAGGTAAGTATCTTCCCAAACTTTGGTTGAGGGAATTTTTTCTACTAATTGATGATGTTTGTTACATGTGAGGGTAATGTATATATGAGGTAATGAGTGTATATAAATGTGTCATGGGTATTCATGCTTGGGGTAGATTCTAGATTACTTTATTTAGTTGTGTGTTCTACCTGATTCTATGTGTTATTTAATTGATTGAACACCTGTGAACGATAAACCATGCTAGAGCTAATATGAGGCTAATAGTAACTTATTTTGAGAATGATGAACTATCTTGGGGTTATTATTATACATGCTTAGACGTATTCACGCGTATACTGTGAATACACACCCGTACTTGCTATTTTTATGTTATGCCTTTAATTGAAGTATTATTATTTGAGTTCCTTACCCACGTTAAAGACTATGAAATGACTATTTGGGACACTATAATCATTTGGGTGACATATCACATTTTGGGTCAAAGGTCATACGGACATATAGGCATACATCCTACTTAGGGATCATTTGTTGTATACATGCACACATCCATGCATGGCTATTTCTCGGTCCACGTGTATCATGCATGCTTAATCACTTAGTGACTAATGAACTTGATGCTAAAATTGATATAGCCGTATTCATGCTTTATATGTTGACCACTCATCCGTATTTTATTATTATCATGTCCTTGTGCACTTTTTTACAAATTGAGAGCATATGTCTTTTGATGGTAATTTGGCATATTGCATTGTTATGATTATGCTACATGTGGACATTTTGGGAAAATTTATTGGGTGTTGACATGAGGTTTTTTGGTGCGATTATGATGATATTATCGCACGAGTTCTTTGCCGTGCGATTGTGATTGATATTATTGCACGAGGTCTTTGCCGTGCGATTGTGATTGATATTGTGGTACGAAGTATTTGCCATGCGATTGTGATTATTATTATGCATATATGGTGAAATAAGGGCAACATTGTAACGACCCGACCGATCGTTTTACTTTCTAGAACCCCGTCTCCCTAAGTAAGACTTCACGTACGTGCTTTTACTGTTTTATGACTTGTGGGGGATGGTTGGTTCGGGATTCAGAAGGGTTCGAGTTGAAAACAAAATACTTGATTTCTTAGGTTGGCCTTAAAAGGCTAAATTTGACTTCGGTCAATATTTTTAGTAAACAACCTCAGAATCGGGATTTGACGGTTCCAATAGGTTCGTATGATAATTTCGGACTTGGACGTATGTTCGTATCGGGTTTTGGATGACCCGAGAGCGTCTTGGCGCCTAATAATGAAAGCTGGTTCTTTGAAAGTTTTAAAAGTTCTTTAAATTTGGTTTGTAGCGGGTCTTGGTGATATCAAGGTCCAAATGGAATTCCGAGACCATAAATAGTTCCGTAATGTCATTTAAGACTTGCACGCAAAATTTGATGTCATTCCGAGTAGTTTGAGTATGTTTCGGCGCATTGGGAGAAAATTGAAGAACTTGAAGTTTATAAGTTTGATTCAATTGGTTTTGGGGTGTGATTCTTAGTCATAATGTTGTTTTGCTAGTTCCAAGAGTTTGAACGAGTCCGTTTTATGATTCCAAACTTGTTGATATGTTCAGACGGGGCCCCGAGTGCCAATCGGGCGAGGCTCGGACCAAGTTTGAAATTGGGAGAAACAACTGAAGCTCCCAGTTGCTGTCATAATCACAGCTGCGCTTGGCCAGCCGCAGGTGCGAGCTCGCAGAAGCGAGCCAAAGCTCCCAGAAGAGGTCAAGGAAGGGCAGCCCAGGATCCGCAGGTGCACCCCAACCTCCGCAGAAGCGTGACCCCGTCCGCAGAAGTGGAGCCAGCCTGCCTGGGCACTTCCGCAGAAGCGGACTTTTGTCCGCTTAAGCGACAACGCAGGTGAGGCACTGCGACCGCAGGTGCGAGATCGCTGGAGCCAGTGAGGTCTCTTTTAAAATGGGACTTGGCCATTTTGGCTCATATATTTTCATTGTTGGGCGATTTTTGGAGCTCTTAGAGAGGGGATTTCACCTAGAACTTTGAGGTAAGTAATTTCTATACAAAGTGTGTTAAATAAATAGTTTATGGGTAGATTTTAACATATAAATTAGTGAAAATTGTGGGTTTAGGTGAAAACCTAGGGTTTTGATAAAAAATGAGATTTAATCATGAAATTCGTTATGGAATCTAGTAAAAATCATATTCTTGAGCTCATGAGGTTATGGGTAATAACTTTCTTCAAAAATTTCTGGAATCTGGGCACGTGGGTCAGGGGGGTGTGAATTTTAGGAATTTTGCAAATTGGCTTGGGAAATCGCTTTGATAGTTGGGATATGAATGTTTAAGCGTGTATTAATTATTTTAAATAACATTTGACTAGTTGCGAGTCTTTTGGCGCCGAATTGAGGGTTTCAGCACAATCTTGGACCGGAAAGTAGGCTTTGAGACGAGGTAAGTCTCTTTTCTAACCTTGTAAGAGGAAATTATCCCCATAGGTAAATTGATTAACATGTGTTTCTATTGGTGGGGGGCTACGTACGCACGAGGTGACAAGAGTCCGTACATAGCTACTAATTATGCTAATGTCAATTTAAATGCGTAAGTTAGATTGGAAACTTATAGAGGATTTTTTTTAAAAAGGCTAAATTTCACTTACTTGAAGTTGTGAATGGAACACTTGATTGTTATTGAGAATTTGTGTTTCTTTAAAGTATTTTCTTCGTGCAGTGGGCCGAACGCCTTGGTAGCAGATAAATGCATCTATAGTTCGAGCCGTTCGACCCTCGGTTGTGCATAGTTTAAATATTTATATTGGATCGTGCCGTACGACCTCGGTATAATTTGTGCATGACACATCTTTGGAATCATTTATAATTGATATTGCTTCATTGGCTTGAGATATAAACTGTTAAATGATGAAAATAAATTCGGGACTTAGTACTTGTGAAAGAATTATTTATTATTTCCTGTTATTGAGTTTTCAATATTTTTCACGAAATCCATGCTTATTGGTAAATTTTGGCATAGTATTTTTAGCCCATAGTAAATGTCAAAGTCGATCCCTCATCACTACTTCTTTGAGGTTAGACTGGATACGTACTGGGTACATGTTGTTTATGTACTCACGCTACACTTCTGCACTTGATGTGCAGGATCTGAGGCAGGTGCATCTGGTTATCAGTGCGGCGTGCACGCTTGACTTTTGGTCCGAGACCACACAGTGAGCTACCCTTCCAAGCTGTTCAGCAGCACCCGGAGTCTCTCTTTGGATTTATTTTCTGTCTATTCTGTTTCAGACAGTGGAGTAGAGATCTTTTGTATATTCTACTAGTAGCCCACACACTTGTGATACCAGATCTTGGCACACGCTACTAGACTTATGATTTTGGATTTATTTTTCTGATTTCGATTTGCACTCAGTTGCTTTTGTTTAATTATTTTACATCTATAAATTCCTAAATCTTTTAACAATGAGGAACGTTATTCATCTAGAAACTTATTAAAATGGGAAACCACTAGATTGATCAGTGTTGGCTTGCCTAACAATGGTGTTGGGCGCCATCACGGCCTATAATGGAATTGGGTCGTGACAACATGGTATCAGAGCACTAGGTTTACGTAGGTCTCACAAGTTATGGGCAGGCCTAATAGAGTATTGCGGATCGGTGCGGAGATGTCCGTACTTATCTTCGAGGGGCTATAGGGTATTAGGAAACTACTCTTTATTCATCTCCTATCATGCAGTTGATGGTGTACTAAGTTTATTCTCTTACTCTCTCACAGATGGTGAGAACGCGCGCGGCAGATGTTCCGGACCCAAGAGGAGTTGCTCCTCCTATTTCTAGAGGCCGAGGCAGAGGTCGGGAAAGGGCACCAGCCCGAGGTAGGGGATGAGGACGTCCCAGAGTTTCCCCAGTTGCACCACCAGCCGATCCAGTGGAGGATCTCATTGATGAAGAGCAGGGCGAGGTGCCCGCATCAGAGCTAGCCCTAGTTGATTTCATGTCAGCACTGGGCTTTCAGGAGGTCATGGGCCGTATGCTGCAGTTCATAGATTTTATGACCCAGGCTGGTTTCTTTCCAGTAGACCCAGCCACATCTCAGGCAAAAGGGGGAGCACAGACCCCTACTGCTCAGGCTCCTAGGCATGCAGCCGTAGTATATCAGAGCCCGGGCACACTACCCGTAGGCAGAGCCCAGCCAGTTGCAGCAACTGTACCTGAGCCCAGGCCAGGTGCAGCCGACGAGCCACATAAGCTACTGGATAGATGTACCAGGCTTCATCCTCCTGTCTTCGGAGGTGAGCGACATGAGGATCCCCAGGACTTCACTGATCGGTGTAGGCACAGACTAAACAACATGAGGATATTGGAGTCCCATGGGGATTATTTCACTACTTTCTAGCTGGAGGGCAGGGCCCATAGGTGGTGGCAGTCTTATCTTCTTGGCAGACCAGTAGGTTCTCCTCCCATGACTCGGGACCAGTTTGCACTCCTATTCTTGGACATGTATATCCCACCCTCTTAGAGGGAAGATTTGCGATTCCAGTTTGAGCAGCTCTAGTAGGGTCAGGTGTTAGTGACCAATTTTGAGGCGAGATTCTCAGAGTTGTCTCGCCATGCACTTATGATACTTTCTACTGAGGCAGAGCGAGAGCGGAGGTTTGTTGTGGGGGTTGCACTCTGGTATTCAGGCTACTATGGCTGGGATGTTGTGATGGGGACTTCCTATCAACTAGTAGTGGAGATTTCTCGGAGCATTGAGGGTTACCATCAGAGGGATAGAGAGCAGATGTAGCGAGACAAGAGAGTCCATTATTCCGGAGAGGTTAGAGGTGCCCCAGCTGGTGGGAGAGGTCAGTTCATGAGGGGTCCGCCCAGCAGGCCCACATATCCAGCACCGTCGCCTCCTCAGGGTACTCCAGTGCGACCCTATTTCAGTGCCATGTCGGAGAGCTCTTGCCGCCCACCAACTATTCAGGGTTCTTCCAGCGCCTATTTCAGTGTCATGCCAGAGAGTTCTTACCGCCCACCAGCCATTCAAGGTTCTTCCAGTGGGTATTCAGGCCATCAGGGTCAGACTTTAGGACAACAGATCACCGCACCGAGAGGTTGTTTTGAGTGCGGGGATCCTGGTTATGTGCAAAGGTTCTGCCCCAGGCTTCAGGGCAAGGAAGTACAGCAGGGTCATCAGCCCATGATTTCAGCAAAAGCCGTCCGGCCACCTAGAGGTGGAAAGAAGGCGGGTAGGGGCCATTCTAAATGTGGAGGCCAGGCAGAGGGAGGTCAGCCGGCTACTGTTCAGACACGCAGAGGCCAGCTAGTCAATGCTCCAGCTAGGTTCTATGCTTTTCCGGCCAAACTAGATGCAGTGGCCTCAGATGCCATGATCACATGTACTATTTCTGTCTGCGGTAGGGATGCTTCAGTATTGTTTGATCCAAGATCTACCTATTCATATGTGTCATCTCTGTTTGCCTATTTCCTGGATATTCCTCGTGAGTCCTTGGGTACTCTTATTTATATGTCCACTCTTGTAGGCGATTCTGTTATTGTGGATTGGGTCTATCGGTCCTGTGTGGTCATATTCTGTGGTTATGAGACTAGAGTGGATCTTCTATTGCTTGATATGACCTACTTTGAGGTCATCCTGGGCATGGACTGGCTATCCCCAAATCACGCCATCCTTGATTACCATACCAAGACTGTTACCTTAGCGATGCCAGAGTTGCCTAGATTGGAGTGGAGGGGTTCGTTCGTCAGTACTTCTAGTCAGGTTATCTCTTTTATGAAGGCTCGACACATGGTCAACAAGGGTTGTTTGGCTTATCTAGCCTATGTTCGGGATAGTACTGTAGAATTTCCAGCGATTGATTTAGTACCAGTAGTCTGGGAGTTCTCCGATGTATTTCCTTCTGATCTTCCAGGAATGCCACTAAATCATGATATCGACTTCTGTATTGACTTGGCTCCAGGTACCCAGCCTATATCTATCCCACCATACCGTATGGCTCCGAAAGACTTGAAGGAGTTTAAGGAGCAGCTTGAGGAGTTGCTAGCAAAGGGGTTCGTCAAGCTAAGTATATCACCTTGGGGTACCCCAGTGCTATTTGTGAAGAAGAAAGATGGGACTTTGCGGATGTGCATTGACTACAGCAAGTTGAACAAAGTCACCATTAAGAACAAGTACCCATTGCCGCGTATTGATGATTTGTTTGACCAGTTGCAGGGTGCTAGGGTGTTCTCTAAGATCGACTTGAGATCGGGGTACCATCAATTGAAGATTCAGGACTTGGATGTTCCGAAGACTGCTTTTCGTACTAGATATGGCCATTATGAGTTCCTAGTAATGTCCTTCGGCTTGACTAACGCCCCAGCAACATTTATGGATTTGATGAACAGGGTGTTCAGGCCTTACATTTATTCGTTTGTCATTGTCTTCATTGATGACATTTTGATTTACTCGCGTCGCATGGAGGAGCACGAGCAGCATTTGAGAGTGGTGCTTCAGACCTTGCGGGAACTGAAGCTATATGCTAAGTTCTCCAAGTGTGAGTTTTGGTTAGATTTTGTGGCATTCTTGGGGCACGTTGTATCAGGCGAGGGTATTAAAGTGGATCCTAAGAAGATTATGGCAATTCAGAGTTGGCCTCGCCCTACTTCGGCGACTGAGATCAGGAGCTTCTTGGGGTTAGCAGGTTATTATCGCCGGTTTATGGAGGGCCTCTCATCTATTGCAACACCTTTGACTAGATTGACCCAGAAGGGTGCTCAGTTTTGTTGGTCCAATGATTGTGAGATGAGCTTCCAAAAGCTCAAGAAAGTTTTGACTACAACACCAATTCTAGTGTTACCTTCCGGTTCGGGGAGGTATACTGTGTATTGTGACACTTCACGCGTTGGCTTAGGTTGTGTATTGATGCTGGAGGGGCGAGTTATTGCATATGCTTCACGTCAGTTGAAGCCCCATGAGAAGAAATTTCCTGTGCATAATTTGGAGTTGGCCGCGATTGTTCATACTCTTAAGATCTGGAGGCATTACCTTTATAGGGTGTCCTGTGAGGTTTACGCCGATCATCGTAGGTTGCAGCATTTG
Source organism: Nicotiana tomentosiformis (assembly GCF_000390325.3). Classification (NCBI taxonomy): domain Eukaryota; kingdom Viridiplantae; phylum Streptophyta; class Magnoliopsida; order Solanales; family Solanaceae; genus Nicotiana; species Nicotiana tomentosiformis. The sequence continues at coordinate 40,587,903 of NC_090819.1, forward strand.
TTCAAGAAAAGGGATCTCAATTTGAGGTAGCGTAGGTGGCTTGAGTTACTGAAGGACTATGACATCCCCATTCTTTATCATCCAGGCAAGGTGAATGTGGTCACGGATGCCTTGAGCAGGAAGGTAGAGAGTATGGGTAGCTTGGCATTCATTTCAGCGGAGGAGAGACCACTAGCCTTGGACATCCAGTCTTTGGCTAACAGACTTGTGAGGTTGGTTATTTCATAGCCCGGTCGAGTTCTTGCGTGCGTTGTTGCCCAGTCTTCACTATTGGAGTAGATCAGGGCTCGATAGTTTGATGATCCGCACTTGACGATTCTCAGAAAGACGGTACTGCAGGGTAGTGCCGAGTAGGTTTCTATCGGCGAGGATGGTGTTCTACGACTCTGAGGTCGTCTATGTGTTCCAAATGTTGATGGATTGAGGGAGAGGATTTTAGAGGAGGCGCACAGTTCTCGATATTCTATTCATCTAGGTGCTCCGAAGATGTACCGCGACCTGAGGCAGCATTATTGGTGGTGGCGGATGAAGAGAGACATAGTTGAGTATGTAGCCAGATGCCTAAATTGCCAGCAGGTTAAGTATGAGCACCAGAGGCCAGGAGGCCTACTCCAGCAGATGATTATACCTGAGTGGAAGTGGGAGTGCTTCACTCTGGATTTCGTAGTTGGGTTTCCGCTGACCTTGCAAAAGTTTGATGCAGTTTAGGTCATTGTAGACCGATTGACCAAATCGGCACATTTCATTCCTGTGATGACTACGTATACTTCAGAGAGATTGGCCCAGATTTATATCCAGGAGATAGTTCGGCTGCATGGTGTGCCTGTTTCCACCATATCAGACAAAGTTCCTCAGTTTACTTTGCATTTTTGGAGAGCAGTACAGAGTGAGTTGGGGACCCGTGTAGAGCTCAGCGACGCATTTCATCCACAGACCGATGGGCCGTCGGAGTAGACACTTCAAATCTTGGAGGATATGCTCAGGGCATGTGTGATTGACTTTGGGGGATAGTGGGATCGGTTCTTGCCTTTGGCTGAATTTGCTTACAATAATAGTTATCAATCCAGCATCAAGATGGCTCCATTTGAGGCTTTATATGGTCGGCGATGTTGTTCTCCCATCGGGTGGTTTGAGCCCGGCGAGGCTAAGTGATATGGTACTGATTTGGTGAAGGACGCCTTGGAAAAGGTAAAGTTGATTCAAGAGCGACTTCGCACAGCACAGTCTAGACAGAAGAGTTACGCGGATCAGAAGGCGCGTGATTTATCATTTATTGTGGGCGAGAAGGTTCTCTTGAAAGTCTCACCGATGAAGGAGATTATGAGATTCGGGAATAAGGGCAAGTTGAGCCCAAGGTTTATAGGCCAATTTGAGGTGTTGAGATGAGTTGGGGAGGTTGCTTATGAGCTTGCTTTGCCTCCCAGTCTATCGGAAGTTCATCCGGTTTTCCATGTGTCTATGCTCCGGAGGTATCATACTGACTTGTCACATGTGTTAAACTTCAGAACGTTTCAGTTAGATGAGAGCCTGGGTTATGAGGAGGATCCAGTTTCCATTGTGGATAGGCAGGTTCACCAGTTGAGGTCCAAGAAGATTTCAGCGGTAAAAGTCCATTGGAGAGGCCAACCAATCGAGGAGGCGACTTGGGAGTCCAAGGAGGACATGCGGAGCAGATATCCTCACTTGTTCAGCACTCCATGTATGATTCTAAACCTGTTCGAGGACGAACGTTTGTTTAAGAGGTGGAGAATGCAACGACCCGACCGGTCTTTTTGCTTTTTAGAACCTCGCCCCCTAAGTAAGACGTCCCATACATGCTTTTACTGTATTATGACATGCGAGGGATGGTTGGTTCGGGATTCGGAAGGGTTCGGGTTGAAATCGGAACACTTGGTTCCTTAGGTTGGCCTTAAAAGGCTAAGTTTGACTTCAGTCAACATTTTTAGTAAACGACCTCGGAATCGAGATTTGACTGTTCTAATAGGTTCGAATGATGATTTCGGACTTGGGCGTATGTTCGGATCGGGTTTTGGATGACTCGGGAGCGTCTTGGCGCCTAATAATGAAAAATCGTTCTTTGAAGATTTTAGAAGTTCTTTAAATTTGGTTTGGAGTGGGTTTTGGTGATATCGAGGTCCAAGTGGAATTCCAAGACCGAGAATAGTTCTGTAATGCCATTTAAGACTTACACGCAAAATTTGGTGTCATTCCGAGTAGTTTAAGTACGTTTCGGCGCATTGGGAGAAAATTGAAGAACTTGAAGTTCATAAGTTTGATTCAATTGATTTTGGGGTGTGATTCTTCGTCTTAATGTTGTTTCGGGCATTCCGAGAGTTTGAGCGAGTCCGTTTTATGATTCCAAACTTATTGGTATGTTCGGACGGGGCCTAGGGGGGCCCGATTGTCAATCGGATGAAGCTCGGACCAAGTTGGAAATTGGGAGCAACAGCTAAAGCTACCGGCAGCAGTCATAATCGCACATGCGCTTGGCCAGTCGCAGGTGCGAGCTCGCAGAAGCGGCCAAGGAAGGGCAGCCCAGGATCCGCAGGTGCGCCCCAACCTCCGCAGAAGCGGGATCGCAAAAGCAGGACCCCATCCGCAGAAGCGGAGCCAGCATGCCTGGGCACTTCTACAGAAGCGGACTTTTGTCCGCAGAAGCGACAACGCAGGTGCGGCCCTGCGACCGTAGGTGCGAGATCGCTGGAGCTAGTGAGGTCTCTTTTAAATCGGGACTTAGCCATTTTGGCTCATTTATTTCATTGTTGGGCGATTTTTAGAGGTCTTAGAGAGGGGATTTTACCTAGCACTTTGAGGTAAGTAATTTCTATACAATGTGTTCTAAATACATAGTTTGTGGGTATATTTTAACATGTAAATTAGTGAAAATTATGGGTTTAGGTGAAAACCTAGGGTTTTGATAAAAAATGAGATATCATCATGAAACTCATTATGGAATCTAGTAAAAATCATTTACTTGAGTTCATGAGGTTATGGGTAACAACTTTCTTCAAATATTTCCAGAATCCGGGCACGTGGGCCCCGGGGTGAATTTGGAGGGAGGGAGGTGAATTTTAGGAATTTTGCAAATAGGCTTGGGAAATCACTTTGATAGTTGGGATATGAACTTTTAAGCGTGTATTAATTATTTTAAATAACATTTGACTAGTTGCGAGTCATTTGGCGCCGAATTGAGGGTTTGAGCACAATCTTGGACCGGAAAGTAGGCTTTGAGATGAGGTAAGTCTCTTTTCTAACCTTGAAAGAGGGAATTATCCCCATAGGTAAATTGATTAACATGTGTTTCTATTAGTGGGGGGCTACATATGCACGAGGTGACGAGAGTCCATACATAACTACTAATTATGCTAATGTCAATTTAAATGCGTAAGTTAGATTGGAAACTTATAGAGGAATTTTTTTAAAAAGGCTAAATTTCACTTACTTGAAGTTGTGAATGGAACACTTGATTTTTATTGAGAATTTGTGTTTCTTTAAAGTATTTTCTTCGCAGAGCGGGCCGAACGCCTCGGTAGCAGATAGATGCATCTATGGTTCGAGCCGTTCGACCCTCGGCAGTGCAGAGTTTAAATATTTATGTTGGATTGGGTCGTACGATCTCGGTATAATTTGTGCATGACACATCTTTGGAATCATTTATAATTGATATTGCTTCATTGGCTTGAGATATAGACTGTTAAATGATGAAAATAAATTTGGGACTTAGTATTTATGAAAGAATTATTTATTATTTCCTGTTATTGAGTTTTCAGTATTTTTCACGAAATCCATGCTTATTGGTAAATTTTGGCATAGTATTTTTAGCCCATAGTAAGTGTCAAACTCGATCCCTCGTCACTACTTCTTCGACGTTAGACTAGATACATACTGGGTACATGTTGTTTATATACTCACGCTACACTTCTGCACTTGATGTGCAGGATCTGAGGCAGATGCATCTGGTTATCAGTCTGACACGCACGCTTGACTTCTGGTCCGAGACCACACGGTGAGCTGCCCGTCCGAGCCGTTCAACAGCAGTCGGAATCTCTCTTTGGATTTATTTTCTGTCTATTCTATTTCAGATTGTGGAGTAGAGATCTTTTGTATATTCTAGTAGTAGCCCACACACTTGTGATACCAGATCATGGCACACGCTAGTAGACTTATGAATTTGGATTTACTTTTATGATTTCGATTTGCACTAAGTTGCTTTCATTTAATTATTTTACATCTGTAAATTCCTAAATATTTTAACAATGAGTAATGTTATTCACCTAGCAACTTATTAAAATGGGAACCCACTAGATTGATCAGTGTTGGCTTGCCTAACAACGGTATTGGGTGCCATCACGGCCTATAATAGAATTGGATCGTGACAAGCATTCTTGTGTATTCACATGTGGTGCATTAAGGGTGGCATTCGTGATTATGCACATGTGCTGGAATAAGGGTGACATTCTTGATTATGCACATATGACAGGATAAAGGTGGCATTTCATTACTGATGTTCATGTGGCGGATGATTTCGAAGAATCCTTGATTATCTTTAATTCCGCCCTCAGAGTGGTGATCGAAGCCCCATTGATTCCTCTTCTTCCTTTTCACCTTTAGAGTGGTCACCATAGCCTACATCTACTTTCTCATCTTCCTTTTCTCTGACAATTTCACTCTCAGCATGACCATGGGAGCCTTCATTTTCTTTACTTTGTTATTTTCACTCTCAGGGTGGTCAGTGGAGCCTCTATCTTCTTTTCCTCTGTCATTTTCACGCTCTGTGTGGTCATCAGAGCCTCCATCTTCATTTTCTATTTTCACTATCAGGGTGCTCATTAGAGCCTCCATTTGATTTCTCTCCAGAGTTTCCATTCTTAGGGTGGTCATAGCAACTCCTTTTGATTTCTCTCCATATTCGTTATTGTCTTCCAATCCTTTACTTTATACCCCTCCAATTTCACAGTCCTCTATTTCTTGATTGGGGGATTTCAGGCAGTCATTTCTCGACTCTTTATGGGATGGCAATCAACAGTTGTGTAATGAACCAACCGCTTGTTTTGAGATCTAGTATACCTTTCTATAATTTGAGACCTTGAGTAGGTTCATATGATATTTTATGACTTGAATGTATGGATGGTTCGAGTTTCAAGAGGTTAGGGAGTGATTTGAGACACTTAGTTCCTAACTAGAGGCCTTATGTTAAGAAAGTTGACCAAAGTTTACATTTTGGGTTAACGGGCTCAGATTGGTGATTTGGAGGTCTTGATAGGTTCATATAATAATTTTGGACTATTAAATATGTTAGAATCATGTATCCGGTAACTCGGGAAGGATTCAACACTTTTGGTTAAAAGTTGGCAATTTTTCGTAAGTTTGACTTGGGATGGACTTTTGTGTTATTGAATTTTGTTTCGTATTTTGAGCTTTGGATAGGTCCATATCGCATATTTGGACTTGTTCATATGGTTTGGATTTCACAAGAGTATTTTTCTTAATATATGACTAATTTGTGTATGAGGTATTGATGAGAATGTAGCCGTTTGATTCTAGTTTCCTATAGTTTATATCGTTCATCATTTGGACATTTGTGCAAAGAGTTATGATTGTTTAACTGAAGGGTGACAATGCAATTTTTGACAGGCATCTGGTGTGAGCGCCCAACCCACCGTGGAACAGTGGCTACAGCGCCCAAACTAGAGATTTTTGGTGATGAGAAAATTGGGCGTCTAGCCCACCAATCCACGGCAGTTGTGCCGCCGGTGGCTAAAATGCCAGTATTTAAAGGGTCTAGTTTTTGTAATTTCTTATCTTATGTTTTACCACTTTGGTAACATGGGGAGCTCGACTTTGAGAGGTTTTGACCTATATCTTCATCTGCAAGCTTGGGATATGTAATTCTAATAAAAATCTATTACTTATACATGAATCTAGTACTAGATTTAACATCAAAATATGGGATTGAAGAAGAGAAATTAGGGTTTTTCCAAACTTTAAAAAGGTGTATTTTCAAATTTGAGTACAAGTTTGGACTTGAATTTGGAGATTAATCAGATATTTGAACTCATGGGGTTATTTGTCAACAGGATCCGACCTTGGACTCGGGTTATTTTCCATGTTGGCCCACGTTGAATTTTTGTTTACTTTTTAGATTTGATTAAAGATTAAAGCTTTATCATTTGCTATTAGTTTTTATAACTTTATTTTATCTCATTGGATTTTATTTGGGCTAGATTTGGCTCATTTGATAGATTTGGAGCTAGAGAAAGCGGATATTGAAGAACAGAGCTAGCTGACGATAAGGTAAGTATCTTGCTTAACCTCAACTTGAGGAAATGTTTCCTAAGATAGAATTATATGCTAAATTCTATATTCTTGGGGTGATATATATGCAAAATGAAAAGCGTACATGCAGTGATCGAGGTTATATCAAGTTTTGGTAGATATTTGGCTTCTTTATGCCTTGTTTTAAAGCATTCTCTACTTGTGATACACTTTAAATCATGTCTAGGCTATTGATACTTTATTTTGATATGATGGCTATTCCAACTATGGAGTACATGCTGGAGCCATAATCATACGTTACACACATGCATATATTTCCTGTATGTTTATTTCTTTGTCCATGTGCATCATATATGATTATCTCTTTATAACGATCAGATCAGTCGTTTCCTTTTATGTTTTATGACTTACGGAGATGGTTGGTTTGGTGCTAGGAAGGCTTCAGAGTAAATTGGAATAATTAGTCCCATATTGGAAGACTTAAGTTGCATAAGTTAACCAAGGTTTGGCTTTCGAGTAAATGACATCGGAATCGAAATTTGAGAGTTCCTATAGGTTCATATGGTATTTTTGGACATGGGCGTATGTTCAAATTTGGTTTTGGATGTTCCTAGAATATTTTGATTCTATTGGTCGAAAGTTGGAAATTTGAAGTAAGAGCTCATTAGTTTGACCAAATATTGATTTTGATGTTATTGGACTCTGATTGGTTTTTCGAGACTTTGGATAGGTCTATATAGTTGTACTGATCCTTGCACAAAGTATGGTTTCAATCCGAGGTATTAAAGTATGATTTTGATGCTTGATTTGAAGTATAAAGGCTTGTGAACTAAATAGAGTCTTTATATGTGGGTTGGCCTTTGATTCTTGAATTTTATATTTCTATTCGTGTTCTGAGCCTTTGAACAAATTTGAATAGGGTATATGAACTTGTAAGGATGATTGGATGTCTCGAGAGGCTCATCTGAGTTTTGAACAAGTTTGAGCATTTTGGTACTTTATTAATGTTTTCCATAGCTTTAGTGGTGCAGAGGGAACTTTTTGGAGTGTTGAGGGAACCTTTTAAGCGCTGAGGCAAATCCTCAAGTGCGGCTATAACCTCCCGATTTCAGGGACAACGGTCAAAGTGCGTACTGCGTTGAGGTCCGCAACAGGAATCTACAACTTTATTGGTTTGAATTCAGAAGCTTATATTTCCTAATCTACAAGGAAATTAGGAATGATCCAAAAATGAAAGTTCTATGGCTCCAGTTTCCAGAAATGCAAACTTTTCATCATTTGGATATTTTGAAAAAGAGGTATGACTATTTTACTGAAGGATGATAGTGCAATCACGCTAGATTGCGACCGCAAAGCTTGGAGTGCGGTTGGAAGTGCGGTTCACACTAGGAAAGTGCGGCTAGAATTGTGTGAGATTAGGTTTTTGTATATAAATGGGATTTTTGAATTTTATTTCATTTTTCACCACTTTAGAGACTTGGGAGCTGGGTTTTGAAGGGTGTTGACGTAGATCACTCTTGAACCTATAGGGACCTAAACCGCCCATCTCGCAAGTCATAAAATAACAATTGAACCTACGAGAAGTCTCAGATAGGTAAAAGGGGTTCTAGAACTAAAAACGATCGGCTGGGTCATTGCATTCTCCACCTCTTAAGCAAATATTCATCCTCGAACTGGCTTAAAAAGGTGTTTAGACTGCCAAATATGTTGGATCTGCTCCGTGTATCTTATGTTTGTCTCCCAATTAGCCTCCTCACGTGGTTTACCTTTCCATAACACCTTCCCCGAAGCGATCTCCTTCGATTTCAACTTCCAAACCTGCCTATCAAAAATAACTACCACCTCTTTTTATAGGCTAAATTCTCATCCAAAGCTCTATGATGTAGTCTAAAGTATGTGACTTATCTTCAGTATACTTCCGTGGCATTGAAACATGAAATATTGAATATACCCTCGATAGTCGATGAGGCAAAACAAGCTTATAAGCCACCTCACCAACTATCTCCAACACCATAAATAGGCCATAAACCTTGCACTCAACTTTACTTTCATTCCAAACCTTGTCACACTTTTCATGGGTGAAACTTTCAAACGTACCTTCTCATACTCAGAAAATGCCACATCATAAACCTTCTTGTCCAAATAACTTTTTGCCTACTCTGAGCTGTTTGAAATCACTCTTGATCAACTTCACCTTCTCCAAAGCATCTCTTACAAACACTGCACCCAACAACCTAGCTTTACCCAACTCAAACCAACCAATAAGAGATTGACGATTTCTACCATACAAAGCCTTATACAAAGCTATCTGAATGCATGACTAGTAGTTGTTATTCTAAGTAAACTCTGGCAAAGGCAAGAACTGATCACAATTACCTCCATGATCAATAACACAAGCTCTAAATATTTCCTCTAGAATTTGAATAGTCCGCTCAGTCGGACTGACCATCAGTCTACGGGTGAAAAGTTTTAGTAAGCTCAACTTGTGGACCCAACTCCCGATGTACTATCAAAAGTGAGATGTAATCTAAGTCCCCCGGTCCAAAATGATATAAATAGGCGCACCATGTATATGGACTATCTCCTAAGTATAAATAGTCAACACCGGTATAAAGTCTGCTAACCTGTCAAGCTCTCAATAATGAACCAAATAGCATCAAATTTCCTCAAAGTACGTGGTAAGCCTACCAAAAAGTCCATCGTAACACGCTCCCACTTTAACTCAAGTATAGCTATCTTCTAAGTTAAACCACCTGGTTTCTGATATTCATACTTAGCTTGTTCGCCATTTAAATACCGTGAAACATGCCCAACAATGTCCTTCATTTTCCAGCAACACTAGTGTTGCTTCAAATCATGATACATCCTTGTGACACCTGGGTGAATGGAATATCGCGAACTCTGAGCCTCCTCAAGTATCAACTGCCTCAAACCATCAACATTAGGAACACAACCGTCCCTGGAGTCTCATAACACCATAATCTCCAATGATAACTTTCATATCACCACCTTGTAGCATTCTATCCGCAAGCATTAGAAAATAGGGATCATCTTATTGGAAAGCCTTAATGCTCTCTATCTAGAACAATTGTGCAACAATACAAGCAAGAACTCTACTAGACTTAGAAATATCCACTCTCATAAATCTATTGGCCCAAGCCTAAACATCCATAGCCAAAAGGCCTCTCCTCAATTGGAATAAATGCCAAACTAGCCATATTCTCTGCCTTTCTACTTTAGGCATCTGCCACCATATTCGCCTTGCCTAGATGATACAAGGTAGTGATATCTTAATCTCTAAGTAACTCAAGCCATCTCCACTGCCTCAAATTCAAATCCTTCTAATTGAACAAGTATTGAAGGCTACGATGGTCAGTATAGGCCTTACATGAGACATGCACAATAATGCCTCCAACTCTTGAGTTCATGCACAATAGTTGTTGTAGTATGTCTAGGCTAATTTTGAACCACCTCAATCTTCTTGTATCAACTTGATACCATCACTAGATACTACATGACCCAAGAATGCAGCTGAATCCAACCAGAGCTCACATTTGGAGAACTTGGCATAAATCAACTTTTCCTTTAAGGTATGAAGCACACTCTTGTAATGATCCGAACGGTTTTTTGAGCTTTAGCATTCTGTTTGATGGTTTTAGACCTTGAATGGATTCATATTGTGTATTAAGACTTGCGTGCACGGTCAGTTTTAGTTTTTGAGTTATTCGGGATTGATTTGGAAGAATGATTCGTATTTTAGAAGTTTATCGAGGTTTGACTTTTGTGAAAATGACCCAGAATGGTGTTTTTATGGCTTCGATAGGTTTGTATCATAATTGTGGACTTGGGTGTATTTCCGAAATTGAATTCGGAGGTTCCTAGGTTGATTTGGCTTGTTTTGACGAAAGTTGGAATTTGAGGATTAGAAATTTCCTTAAGTTTGATTGTAGGCTGACTTTATGACTATCGGGGTCATATTTTGGTTTTGAGACTTGGAATCGGTCTGTTTTGCTATTTGGAACTTGTCTGCAAAATTCGGTGTCATTCGGAGTGGGTTTGATAGGATTCAGACGATTGGTTGTGATTCTAGAGGTTCTTGAGTTTTCCTTTTGATTTCATATGTTTCGAAGTCTGATTTGTGGTTCTAGATGTTATTTTTGTGTTTTAATCATGCGAGCGAGTTTGTATGATGATTTTAGACTTGTGTAGATGTTTGGTGTGGAGCTCCGAGGGCTCGGGTGAGTTTCAGATTGACTTTGGACCATTTAGGAGGTTGCATGGACTGCTGGTTTTTCTGATTTTTCTGGTGCTCCAGTTGTGCTTCGCGATCGCGGGAGCGCACACACGATCACGAAGGGTATTCTATCTTGTTCATCGCATTCACATGGAAGACAATGTGTTCGTGAATAAGGGAGACTGGGCTGGAGAGACTTGTTCTTTGTGTAAGAGGTTCGCGATCGCGTTTCAGCAAAGGAGCTTGGGGCTTGGTCAACGCGTTCGTATGGTTTGAGTCGCGTTCGCGATGGTTTGATAGAGTGGAGCTATGCGTTTGCGTGTCTGGAGTCACGTTCGCGATGTGTTTTGCGGGCAGTGCTACTTTTCTTCTACATGATCGCGAGAGCTCTACCGCGATCGCGATGCATATAGCTGGGCAGACTTATATAGTACTATATTTCGAGGGTTTATGTTATTTTATCACATTTTGAGTTATAGAGCTCAGTTTTGGGCAATTTTGGAGGGAATTTTCACGATTTGGATTGGAGTAATTATTTTTTACTCGAATTTGTTTATATTTTATGATTCCAACCTTGATTTTAGTGTTTGATTAATGATTTGAATTGGAGAAATTGGGGATTTTGGTAAAAACTTCTCTAAAACATAAATTTATGATTTGAAGGCCCATTTGAGGTCGGAATTGAATGATTTTGGTATGGTTGGACTCGTATCGGAATGGGTGTTTAGATTTTGTGAGTTGTGTCTAGTTCCGAGGAACGTGCCCTGGGTTGACCTTTGGATTGACTTTTTGATTTAGTTAAAGATCTTAACTTTATTAATCGGAATTGGTTTCTCTTGCATTGATTGTTAATATTTAGTCATTTTTTGTTAGATTTCAGCCGTGTGGAGGTGAATTTTAAAGGAAAAGCTATTTTTGAGCGTTGAATTGGCCTAATTGAGGTAAGTATCTTGCCTAACTTTGTGTGGGGGAACTATCTATTAGGAGGACTTGATTGCACTATTTGAATTATGTGAAAGATGTATTCATGAGGCGACGAGTGTGTACCCGAGCTTATATATAAACATTGACCAGTTTAGACCCTTAGGTTACTTATATGCTTTTAATTGAAGTTGTTATTAATTGTTCTATCTTTCGTTGTAAAGTTTATTCTTGCATGCTTTAATTGAAGTTGTTATTTCATGTTCTAGTTTCCATCATCAAGGTTTCCCTTATATGCATTTATTTGTAGTTGTTCTTACATGTTATTCTTTCCATCGTTGAGTTATTCTCATGCATTCAGTCGTAGTTGCTACTTCATGCTATATATTTTATTGTTAAGCTTATGTTATGCATTAGAATTTGAAGATGTCATTTCATGGAAACACCTTCATTTTTGAGTTGTTGAAGTTGTAGTTGTTGAAAGAAATTAATACGGTTGTTCTTGAAATTGTTGGTTATGGGAATACCTTTCCTTGTTGAGTTATTTCTCGTTCATTTGTTGTTATTCAGATTCTTGTACCCATTGTGGTTGAGATATGAGCTATGTGTTGTGGTATCATGGTTATTTTTGATTTTGGTGTTGTTGTGGCATATGTGCACATGTGGTGCGAGTTGATTATTGAGTTGTGATATCGATGCGTATGCGGCGGTATAAGGATAGGGGTTGATGCGCATGCGGCGAGATAAGGGGGATAAAGCGGCGATATATGAAAGGCTCGGGCGGCGATATAAGGAAGATTGTGATTGTGACTTGTGAATATGCATATGAGGTGTGATACCTCAGTGTGATTCTTGTTGTACATTCTATGTTGGAAAGGCTTGTTGATTTGAACGGTTATTGTTCTTGTTTCCTTACCTCATTCCATTCGTAATTTTGATTGTACTCGGTTATTTTTTGTTACTCTTGTGTTGAAACGATTGTGATTTCTTGGTGAGTCATGCATTCTACGTGATTTACTGTGTTTCTTTAATGTGCCAATATGTGCCTCCGTTGTTACTTGGTGAATTGATTGATTGATAACATGCTTTACTATATGCGACTTTCAAATAAAACTTGTCATCTCACTTGGTGCTTTGCTATATTAAAATTGTTATCACACTTTACTTACTTCAAATGATTCTATATTTAATTCTTTAACCTATCCGATGTTTTACTTTATTTAAAAATGTTATTTTACTTTACCTTAATTGATTTCTATACCAAACTCATTTCCCCATTGATACCGTCCATTGATAATTGTACTTTATTTGACTTCTAAAATAAATCCATTATCTCATTTGATGCTTTACTTTATTCAAAATTATTATTTATCTTATTTTATTTAAATAAATCACTCGAACATTTTATTTGGCAATTGACACAGATACAATGTACATGGTAGCACATGGACTTCGCCGTGTGAAGGTGACTGATATTTTGGGCAAGGGGTGCTATGTGTGTATGATTCAGAATTGTGCCTTATGATATGTGATTATGAGGTGTGGTGCCTCGGGGTAATTCTTGTTGTCAGTCATGCGTTGGGAACAATTTGATTACTTGAATTGTCACTTGTTCCCTTAATTGATTTCATTCATACTTTATTTGTGTTATGATTATGTTGCTGCATTATTACTCATTTACTTGTTGTTGTCATTTGTGTTTATATTATTCCATTAATGGTTTTATATTAATAATCTTTCCGTTGTTATCATTATATTGATGTTCTTTCCATTTCTAGGCTTATGTTAGCATGTTGCACATGTTTTATGTCTAGTGAGTGTCTCAACTGACCTCGTCACTACTCCACCGAGGTTAGTCCTGATACTTACTGGGTACCACTGTGGTGTACTCATGTTATGCTTCTGCACATTTTTGTGCAGATCCAGGTGTCGGTCGTTAGCTAGATAATGGAGTTTTGCTATGGAGACTTCAAGGTATACTTGCCAATACGCTCGCATGCCTCGGAGTCATCTTCTTGAGCTTTTCTTTATTACTGTCTACTTTCATTCCAAACAGTGATGTATTTGGTAATCTTAGTTACTCTCAGTGGAGCTTATGACTCTGTACTACTGGATTTGGAATTGTATAACAATTGTTTGATTTTAGCTATGTTATTTCATTTATCAGTTTATTGTTTATACAATTAAGTTGCCAATATGCTTACCTAGTCTTAGAGACTAGGTGTCATCACAACTATCTAAGGTGGAATTTTGGTGTCGTGACGAGTTGGTATAAGCTGCTAATGCTCCTCTCTACTATGAGAGTATACAAAAATATCATCAATGAAGACTATCACAAAAGAAAATAAGGCTCGCCACCAGGTGCACTAAACCGATGAGTGCCAATGGGGCATTAGTTAAACCAAGTGACATCAGCAAGAACACATAATAACCTTAATGAGTCCTAAAATATGTTTTAGGGATATACAGAGCCATAAACTTCACCTAATGATAACCCGACCTCAAGTTAATCTTAGAGAACATGCTAGAACCCTTAAACTGATCTAACAAATCATCAGTACGAGGAAATATATACTTGTTCTTGATGGTAAACCTATTCAACTGCCTTTAATCAATGCACATCCTCATAGTATCATTTTTATTCTTCACAAACAACACTGCTGCAACCTAAGAAGAAACACCCAGTCTGATGAATCCCTTATCAAGCAAATCTTGCAATTTCTCCATCAACTTCTTCAACCTTCACTCTAGCCTAGGCAATACTGGCATAGCTAACATTATAATCTTGGCATGACTGTAATGACTCGACTGGTCGTTTTGAATATTCCATTCTGTTCGGTGGTTGGAGGTCATGAGTAATATCATATAGTGTATTACGACTTGCGTGTATCACTGGTTTTGATTTTCAAGTGGTTCGGGATTGATTTTGAAGAATGATTCTTATTTTAGAAGCTTTAAGTTGGAAGAGTTGACCAAGTTTGACTTTTTGCATATTTGACCTCGGATCAAACTTTTGATGGTTCGTTTAGGTCCGTAAGGTAATTTTGGACTTAGGTGCATGCCTGAATTTGAATTTGGAGGTTCCTAGGTTGATTTGGCTTATTTTGACAAAAGTTGGCAATTTTGAGGTTTAGAAATTCCTTAAGATTGATCGTAGGTTGAATTTATGACTATCGGGTTTAGATTTTAGTATTGGGTCTTGGAATAGGTCCATTTTGTTGTTTGGAACTTTTTTGCAAAAAAATCGTATCATTCCGAGTTGGTTTGATAGGAATCGGACGTTTGGTTGTGATTTTCTAGCGGTTCTTGTGTTCATTGTGAAATTTCATGTGTTTTGATATCCGAATCGTAGTTCCAGATGTTATTTTGGTGATATGATCATGCGAGCGAGTTTGTATGATTTTTGTAGACTTGTGTGGATGTTTGGCATGGAGCCCCGAGGGCTCCGGTGAGTTTCGGACGTGTTTCAGATTGATTTGGTCATGTTCATAGTTGTTGGTGCTGGGCAAGTGTTGTAGGTCTCGCAAATGCGAAACACTGTTCGCATTTGTGAACCTCGCATTTTCAAGGTGGGGATCGCATTTGCGAGGTGGGATGGGGGCTGCCGTGTTCGAATTTGCGAACTAGATATCGCTTTTGTGATTGGGGAATCTGGGCTGGCTTGATCTCATTTATGATCACGTGATCGCTTTTGCGAAGGGCCTGACTTCGCAAATGCAAAGTCAGGGTCGCATTTATGACTTTTCCTGGATTCATCGGGCGCTGCATTTGCGATAGATTTTCCACATTTGCGAAGGATCACATTTGCAAACCGTAGGTCTCATTTTCGACTTCTGCAGTCGATCAAAATAGAGGGATTTCGGGACTTAACTTCATTTATCGAATTTTTAGAAGCCTAGACTCGATAGGAGATGATTGTGAGGAGGGAGTTTCACATACAACTAGTGGGTAAGTGCTTTTGATCCAATTTCAATTATATTACATTATTATTTATGAGATTTAACCTCTAATCCATAGAAGTTGAAGAGAATTTTTGGGGGATTTTGACTATGTTTTGAAAAATAAAAATTTGAGATTTGAGAGTCGATTTGGACTCAGATTTGAAAACGAAACACATATATGGACACGTGGAGTTATGGGTAGCCGCGATCTACCCTTGGACTGGTGTTTTGACCGGGGAGCCTGAGGTTGACTTTTATTGACTTTTTGGGAATTGTGTAAAGATCTTAACTCTAATTATCGGAATTGATTTCTCTGGCATCGTTTGATGATATTAAGTAATGTTTTGTTAGATTTGAGTCATGCGGAGACAAATTTTAAAGGAAAAGCTATTTTTGAGTATTGATTTAGCCTAATTGAGGTAAGTATCTTGCCTACCTTTGTGTGGGGGAATTTTCCCTCAGGAATTGGTCTACTTGCATGATTTGAACTATGTGAAAAGACATGTTCTTGAGGTGACAAGTATGTACACAGGCTAATGTGTGGTAATTGACACGACTAGACCCTTAGGCTATTAATATGTCTTGAATATAAGTTGTTCTTATGTGAAGAATATGTCATTGTTGATTTACTTCCTATACTCTTGTATTGTTTTTGTAATTCTTGTATTGACTTTGTCACGACCCAACTCCCACCGGAGCCGCGACAGTGCCTAACACTACTAGCCAAGAAAACCAACAGTCATATATTAACTAAACATTTGAGTAAACATGGTTTAATATACTTAACAACGATAATATCATAATTATCTGATAAAAATGATAACAAGTCTACTACAACCATTCCCAATATATGGTTTCAACGAGTACATGGGCACTACTGAGTATCAAAACATAAACCAAATCCTTAGTACAAACTATCTGAATAATAGAATAGTACTGAAGAAAATAAAGGAAAAGAGAGTCAAGGTCTACGAGTGTAATAGCATCTACCTTGAAGTCTCTAAGCACTAGTACTACCACAGATCTAGCAATCACCTCGTCCAGATGCACCTGGATCTGCATACAAAGTGCAGAGTATAGTATGAGTACAACCGACCCCATGTACCTAATAACTAACAGAACTAACCTTGGGCTGAAAGTAGTGACGAGCTCAGAAGAAGACAATAAGAAACCAAAATAAATTACAACACAGATATGACGACGGAAATAGCAATAAGTAACTAAAAGAAATTATCGTAATTAGCTCGTTCATTTTACAAGAATGTAGACATGCTTTAAAGTATAACAATTTAAGCCCAACACCGATAAGAACATGTCAGTTACAGCTAGCATGAGGAATGATACATCTCTATGCCTACATGTCAAGTATGCATTTAAAATAATTGATTACACGGTGATATCCCCAGATGCTCTCACCCTCAACATACTCAAGTTGTCTACCTCAAATTCCCACCTCATCACACACACACAATCACTCAGCATTGTACGAGCGCCTATCATCAATGCCCCTCACCAAATCACGTGTATATATATATATATCACTGTGCCTGCACTCACTGCTAGTATGTCAGACTCCGCAGGGGCGGATCCTGTCCAAGCGCTAATCAAATCCAATAAGGCTTGCTGCGGCATGCATCCCGATCCACACAATAATAGTAAAGCCAATATGGCCTGCTGCGGCGTGCAGCCCAATCCACAATAACACTCTCAACACGGATCTCAGGCCCACCTTAGTCATCAGTCTCTCAAGTCATAAGGGCTCACAATCTCATACCACTTAGCCCAACAACTCCACATATGGAACAACAATATAATATGAGATGTAACAATGAATGATGAACATAGACTGAGATATGACATGCCAGATGAAGAATCATGACTGGGTGTAAAATTACAGTTAAATCAGATAACCCAAAACAATAGAAATAGCCTCATCAAGTCTCAATCGAATAACCATATGGCCTAAATATGATCTCTAACACGAATCATGGCTCAATTAATCTAACAAGTAGGAAAGGAACAGATAAAACAAGACATGATAGCAACATAGTCCAATAGCCGACCTGGAACATGATTACCCCGGTGCATGCCCATATGCCTGTCACCTAGCAAGTGCGTCGCCCCAACACATAACAAATAACGTGCATCCCAGGGATAAATACCCTCAATTCCAAATTTAGAAATGTTACTTATCTTAAAGCGTGCAACTCAATACTCCAACAAGCCCTTGCCTTGCGAATCAGCCTCCGAACGACTCGAATCTAGTCACAAACAAATTAATACCATTAATAATAGCTGTAGGAAATAATCTCAAATGACTCAAGCTAAAGTCTTTAATCAAAATCGAAAAGTCAACCCTGGGCTCGCACCCTGAAACCCAACAAAATTCACAAATTTCGAACACCCATTTAATTATGAGTCCAACCATACTAAATTCATCCAATTCCATCCAAAAATCGACCCCCAAATCACCGAATCTCACTCTCCAACAAAATAGTCTAAAATCCCAAAATGTCACTTCAAAATCACAAAAACTAGGTGTAATAATCAATGGATAATTAATAACAGTGATGAGTCTTCACTTACCTCTTCAATTGTAGCAAAATGTCTCTCACAAATCGCCTCCAACCGAGCTCCAAAATCCAAAATGAGAAAAAAATGACCAAACCCTCATTTTAATACACTTCCCTAGTGATTTCACACCAGCGGCTCACTTAACCGCACATGCGGTCATGTTGCTGCAGAAAAGTGGCCGCATCTGCGGCTTCCTCCAAAAGCCGACCATCCGCTTCTGCGGAGTAACTCTCGCATTTGCGAGTCCTCTTCTGCGGAATCCTTCTGCAATTGCGGTCCCAGACCTTCACAACAATATCTGTTTCTGCTTTCACACCTGCACTTCTCCGCGTATGCATCTGTTCCCCTATCTCCGTATTTGTGGAAACGCATGCCCTGCTCAATTTTGCTTCTACGCTCACATGCCCGTACCCGTGACCTCGCAGGTGCGGAAACTACCTCGCACCTACGCTCCTCCCACTTCCAACCAAACTCTACATCTGTGCACAATGGGAAGCATATGCGATTTTGCATGTGCGGCCATTACCTCACAGGTGAAATTTTACCAGCTTCAGCAACCTTCAACAATTTACCGAGCCCAAACATGATCCGCAACTCATCCGAATCACACCCAAGACCCCCAGGACCCCATCCAAATACATCAGCCAGCCCTAAAACATGTTATGAACTTAGTTGAAACCTCAAATCACATCAAACAATATCAAAACCATGAATCGCACCCTAATTCAAGCCTAATAAACTAATGAACTTCCAACTTCTAAAAATAATGCCGAACCATACCAAATTAACTCCGATTGACCTCAAATTTTGCAGGAAAGTCCCAACTGACAAAACGCACCTATTCCAACTCCCGAAACCATAATTTGAACCCAATATCAACAAAGTCAACTCTCGGTCTAACCTCTCAACCTTCCAAACTTTCAACTTTCCAACTTTCACCAATTCAAGCCAAAACGACCAATAGACCTCCAAATCTCCATACGAAGCTATTAGAACCATCAAAACTCCATTCCAAAGTCGTCTACACAAAGTCAAACTCCGGTCAAGCCTTTTAACTTAAGCTTCAAAATATCCCTGAAACTAAACCAACCACCCGGCAAGTCACAAAACAACAAATGAACATAGAAGAAGTGATAACTAGGGGAACGGGGTTACAATATTCAAAACGATCGGCCGAGTCGTTGTAGACTTACTTCCCATACTCTTGTGTTGTTGTTGTTATTGTTGTTGTTGTAATTCTTCTATTGATTTACTTTCTATACTCTTGTGTTATTATTGTTGTTTTTGTTCTCATTGTTGTTAAGTGGTGGGCTATGTATTATTGTGGCATTGGTATTGTTGGGTACTCATGGGCGTGGTGCAAGTAAGGGGAAATACTTCATTTTGAAGCATACACGGCGAGATAAGGAGGCGAAAGCACATGAATCTATTTCAGAAAAAATGTTTTAAAATAAATGTAAGGCTCACGCAGCGTTAGAATGAAGATTTGTGATTCGTGACTTGTGTATTGTGATTATGAGGTGTGGTACCTCGAAGTGGCTCTTGTTGTATTAATGTGTTGGAACGGTTTGTGATTTCTTGTGTGTGTCATGCATATTACGTGATTTGCTGCGTAATTTTAATGTGTTAATATGTGCCTCCGTTGTTACTTTATGAATTGATTGTCAAGATGGATTTACTTACGTGGAGCTATTATCTATAATCTATTAAGTTGTTAGTAACATAACAGATTGAAATAATGAAATTGTCATCATGCTTCACTTTATTTAATTCTTAAATTAAACTTATTATCTCATTTGGTGCTCTACTTTATTTAAATTATTATCGTGCTTTACCTTATTTAATTCTTAAACTAAACCCATTATTTCATTTGATGCTTTAGTCTATTTAAATTGATATCATGATTTACTTAATTTAAATAAAAATTTTGAACATTTTATTTGTAATTGACACAAATACAGTATACGTTGTGGCACGTGGTCTTGTCGTGCAAAGGTTATTGATGATGTGGACACGAGTGCCATTTGTATAAGAGTTGTGCTTTGACACTCGTGATTTGTAGTTATGAGGTATGGTACCTCAGGGTGATTCTTGTTGTACATTTTATGTCGGAATGGCTTGCTGATTTGAACGGTTATTGTTCCCTTTAATTTATTTCACTTGTAATTTTTAACTATATTTGATTATTTTCTGTTTTTATCACATGTTTAGTCTTTGTTGTCATTTGTTTCTTTTACTCTCCGTTGTTAGCCTTTTATAATATTCCGCCTTATTGTCATTTATCGCTTTTACTTTCTGTTGTTAGCTTTATATTAATATTTTGCACAGGATTTTATGTCTAGTGTGTATCTTGACTTGACCTCGTCACTACTCCACCGAGGTTAGTCTTGATACTTACTGTGTAACGTTGTGGTAAACTCATACTATGTTGTAGCATAGTTTTGTGCGGATCCAGGTACCTCTGCCCGTGCCGGTTGCTTGTGAGTTGATTTAGACATCACGAAGACTTCAAGGTATACCTGCCTAATGCTTGCAGGCCTCGTCACCTTCTAGTGATCATATGTTATTGTTTCTCTTATTTCTGAACGGTGTTGTACTTGAGGTTTCTAGTGAACTCGCTATGTACTACCGATTTTGGGATTGTATGAATTTAATTTTGCATTGGCTTTTATTATGTCATTTATTAGTTTAAATTAATAGCTTAGTCGTTTATTTATGTTAAATTATCAATATGTGCTAGGCTTACCTAGTCTTCGAGACTAGGTGCCATCATGATCCTAAAGGTGGGATTTTGTGGCCGTGACAAGTCTGTATCAGAGCTCTAGGTTCATAGGTTCTACGAGTCATAACCAAGTTTAGTAGAGTCTGTACTTATCTTCGAGAGGTTATGAAACTATTAGGAAATTCCACTTTTTTCATTCCTTATCGTCCGACATTGATTCGACTTGAAGTGTATATCTTATATTCTTTTACATCCACTCGATATGATGTTGCACACTCGGTATAAGCTATACGCCGACGGCTTGTGATTCTATAGATTGGCTACGAGGGAGCTATGGATACTCGGTCATTATCTTGAGGTGTTGTCCAGACCGAGGACGTAGATGTGTTGGTAGATCTTTCAGTTGTTCACGTGTGGGATGCAGTGAGTTCTGGTATCTAGTTGGTGAGTACGAGCTTGGGAGGATTTAATTGATTGTCTAGTTGTTGTGATCGCGGTAGGGTCATGGGGGAAGGTTAACTTGAGGCTAGTCGGTGGTATTAGAGGTTATGTGTTTTGTATGGGAGTTATATTCAATGAAAGGTACATATTATCATTCAAGGCACCTGAGGAAGCGGGCTTGACTACACGAGGATGGATATGCTCCTAGTAGATGATTTGAGGAAGCTTATGATTGGTGCTATACAAGCTTATGAAGGCTGGTATTGTGGATCATTAGATATTATGTCCTATGGCTTCGCTCCAAGTGGGGGATTTGCTATCGATGATTAGATTGCATGGTCATGTGTTATATTAGTTCTGGATTGAGGTATATATGTGGTATTGGAGGGTTTCCCAAAATTGTATACGGCTAAGATCTGAAATTTGCATTGGATAATGCTGATACTTGTGGTAATTATGTATCATTATTAATTCTACATTTCTGTATCAGAGAGCTTAAAGAAATAACTTTGGATTCACATAAGTCTCTTCATAGTAGGTATCTCGGTTGCGGCATTATTGGGTGCTTCAAAGGAAATACAGTGGTTTATGGTCTTTCGAACGATGTGGTTCGTGCTAGGATATCTCGCGATTAGCTTTTGTTTAGGATCATAGTGTACTGTCAAGGAGAAGTGTTAACTTGAAGGCAAGTCGTGTAATATTCGAAGAAATGGGTTAGCTTAGTGGTGTTGGGTTAGCATAGTAACAAAGGTTATTGGTTCCTTTGGTGTGGTGATTCGTTATCGGTGTTTTGTGGAAATACTCTTGGGTTTGACGACTTTCGTGACTTGGTTGAGTTGGGGAAATTCAGTTTTGATGGCTTGGTTATGTGAGGATAGGTTTCGAAGAGTTCTTCATAGTGTCGACCACAGCTTGAGCTAGATGTCTGCTACTGGCATAAGGAACATGTTGCATGTTATGATTTTTCTCCTGTATGGGGTCATGAGTTCTAGAAAGCAGGGAGGATTTCATATGTTTATAAGGATTCTAGCATTATTTGATACCACCTGAGAAGGGAGCGCACTCCAGAAAGCGCACTGTGCTTCAACTTGCGGATGCCTGATCGGTATTACGGTAATCGCCTGATTGATCGACCATCGATGTTCATATTTTTCTATGTGGCACGAAAGAATTATGGAAGTATTTCGCGTTGGATGATCGTGTATGAGGAATGTATCACTTACGTGAGTAGTGTAGTTGGGATCGGATATGGAGATTCTAGTATTCTAGGGATTTGAAGACTAAGAGGGTTCTTGGAGGCAGATTGTTCCATGGTTGTGAATGGTGAAGTTATGTTAAGAGGTTGACAACTGAGTGTGTGTCCTATGGATATGTTATTGTGGGCTTTTCGGAGGTTTTCTACCTATTTTGGGAGGATGGGAATTGATTTGGAGGCCACTGGTAGGCCTAATGAGAATGTGTATTCCATGTCAGGTCTGATTTGTCTACCCAACACAGTTATTGTGGAGGGGTATGTTATCGGTTGGAGTGGATCTTATTCGTGTTCTAATGTGTTCCATGTGTTACTCTTTTATGCCACGATGAGCTGTGAGATTGTCGACTATTTACACACCTGATGCAGTTTTGTTTGGGCTTTGAGGGGAAATTCGAGCGAGATGGATCCTGGGGTGTTGAATGGTTGATTGTGCCATGGTTATGGTTTTCCTATTTGTGGTATATAGTGGTATCCATTTCTCTATTGTTATGGTCATGCGTTTCTAGCGTTTGCTGATTGGTACGCATATGGTTGTTGATTGTGAGACTCATGCCCGAGGTATTCCATGTGGACCGGTGTTTGGATTGGGTTAATCATCGCACCATACTTATATTGGGATATGATCCTTGTGCTTACTTCGTGTGTTTTGTTTCTCTTTTGTGTGATGGGTTCATAGCATTGTGCTTGGTGGTGGTATCTGTTGACCTTGCGGGTCAGTTCTCTCATATGATTCTCTTTCCATCATTGGGCACATCTGAGTTGTCGATTGTTTGGTGCACGGATTGCATGGTATGTGGATCTAGGTAGTATTGGTGTGACATGTTGGTAGAGCAGCTCCTATTGGATGAGGTGAAGTTGTTAGGCCTCAAATAAGTGCCATCGGGTTTGATTAAGGTATGTTTGGAATAATAGTGTCACTAGTCAACTTAGATTTTGCTATGATTCTTGTCGGGCAAAAAGGATCCATGACATTTTGATGTGATGTGTGGTTATGCGTTTCTGCGTGTTTCTTTCATAATTGGCAGTATACGGAGATTTGAAACAAGGTTTTTTTATAGGATGTTAGATACAGGTACCAGGTTTGCTATTTGAGCAGCTACGGTGGTCGGAAGCTATTGCTATGTGTATCTGAGTTAAGTGGAATATCATGTGATTATACTTGGGATATGGTTACGGCTTGATGCAGCTTGATTCAGATGTATACAACGTATAAATGCGAGAATTAGGTTTTATAATGAATTTTGGAAGTTGGAGGTCGGGTTCCAAGAGTTGTGAGCTAATGTTAAGGTAAAGATCTTTGGTAGATTGTGTTGTTGCAATAATATGGATTTGGATGACATGAGATCACCCATGGGTATGGTAGGGTGAGTTTATACAGTGATTTGATGGCTTTGGGATGACTCTTGGCAAGTTCCAGGACGAACGTATATTTAAGAGGGAGAGAATGTAATGACCCGACCGGTCGTTTTGAGAATTGTATTCAGTTCGGGGGTTGGAGGTCACGAGTAGCTTCATATGGTGTATTATTAAATGTGTGTATCGTTGGTTTTGGTTTTTGAGTTGTTCGGGATTGATTTGGAAGAATGATTCTTATTTTAGAAGCTTAAAGTTGGAGGAGTTGACCACGTTTGACTTTTTGTGTATTTGACCTTGGATCGGAGTTTTGATGGTTCTGTTAGGTCCGTATGGTGATTTTTGACTTAGGCGTATGCCCAGATTTGAATTCGGAGGTTCCTGGATTGATTTTGCTTGTTTTGCCAAAAGTTGGCAATTTGGAGGTTTAGAAATTCCTTAAGTTTGACCGTAGGTTGACTTTATGGCTATCGGGTTTGGATATTTGTTTCGGGACCTCAAATTGGTCTATTTTTTTACTGTAAAATTTGGTGTCATTCGGAGTTGGTTTTATAGGAATCACACGCTTGGTTATGGTTTTAACGGTTCTTGAGTTCATTGTGAGATTTCATGTGTTTTGATGTCCGATTCATAGTTCCAGATGTTATTTTGGTGATATGATCGCACAAGCAAGTTCACGTGATCTTTTTAGACTTGTGTGGATATTTGATGTGTTGCCCTGAGGGCTCGGATGAGTTTTCGACGTGTTTAATATTGATTTGGTCATGTTCATAATTGCTGGTGCTGTGCAGGTATTGCAGGTCTTTCAAATTCCAGACACTGTTCGCATTTGCGAGGTGGGGATCGCATTTGCGAGGTGGGCTAGGGGCTTCCATGTTCGCATTTGCGAACTGAAAATCGCTTTTGCCATTGGGGAACCTGGGCTGGCTTGATTGCATTTGCGATCACATGATCGCTTTTGGGAAGGGCCTAACTTCGCAAATGCAAAGTCAGGGTCGCATTAGCGACTTTCCCTGGGTTCATCAGTTGCCGCATTTGCGACAGCTTTTTTGCATTTGCGACAGCTTTTTCGCATTTGCGAGGGTTCGCATTTGCGAGCCCTAGGTCTGATCAAAATAGAGGGATTTCGGGACTTAACTTCATTTATCACATTTTTAGAACCCTAGACTCGGTAGGAGACAATTTTGAGGAGGGATTTTCAAATACAACTATTTGGCAAGTGCTTTTGAACCAATTTCAATTATTTTACAAGATTATTTATGAGATTTTACCTCTAATCCATGGATTTGAAGAGAATTTTTGGGGGATTTTGACTATGTTTTAAAAAATAAAAATTTGAGATTTAAGAGCACATATATTGACACGTGGGGGTTATGGGTAGTCGAGATCTACCTTTAGAGTTGGGTTTTGATCGGGTGAGCTCGGGTTTGACTTTTGTTGAATTTTTGGGAGTTGTGCAAAGATCTTAACGTTAATTATCAGAATTGATTTCTCTTGGATTGTTTGATGATATTAAGTCATTTTTTGTTAGATTTGAGCCGTGTAGAGGCGAATTTTAAAGGAAAAGCTATTTTAGAGTATTGATTTGGCCTAATTGAGGTAAGTATCTTGCCTAACTTTGTGTGGGGAATTTCCACTGTGAAAC
This sequence comes from Nicotiana tomentosiformis, assembly GCF_000390325.3. Lineage (NCBI taxonomy): Eukaryota > Viridiplantae > Streptophyta > Magnoliopsida > Solanales > Solanaceae > Nicotiana > Nicotiana tomentosiformis. Next base: position 40,613,265 of record NC_090819.1, read on the forward strand.
TGTTCTACTTGCATTATTAGAACTATTTGAAAAGACGTGTTCATGAGGTGACGAGTATGTACACGGGCTTATGTGTGGTAAATGACCGAATTAAACTCTTAGACTATAATATGTCTTGAATTGAAGTTGTTGTTATGTGAAGCACATGTCATTGTTGGTTTACTTCCCGTACTATTGTGTTATTGTTGTAATTCTTATATTGACTTACTTCCCGTACACTAGTGTTGTTGTTGCAATTCTTGTATTGATTTGCTTTCTGCACTCTTTTGTTATTGTTGTTGTTTTTGTTCTCATTGTTGTTGAGCTGTTGGCTATGTATTGTTTTGGCATTGGTATTGTTGTTTGATCAAAGTTGTGGCATATAGGCACGTGGTGTGCGGTTGATTATTGTGTTGTAATTGATATGTGCATGCATCGACATAAGGTGGTGTGTAAATTGATGCGCACGCGGCTAGATAAGGGGAATACTCATGCGCGTGGCGCAAGTAAGGGGAAATACTTCATTGTGAAGCACAGATGGAGAGATAAGGGGGCTAAAGCACGTGAAGCTATTTCGGGAAAAATATTTTAAATTAAATGTAATGCTCACGCGGCGTTATAAGGAAGATTTGTTATTCGTGACTTGTGTATTGTGATTATGAGGCTCTTGTTGTATTTTTGTGTTGGAATGGTTTGTGACTTCTTGTGTGTGTCATGCATATTACGTGATTTGTTGCGTCATTTTAATGTACTAATCTTTCCCTCTATTGTTACTTGATGAATTGATTGTCAAGATGGACTTACTTACGTGGAGCTATTATCTCATAATCTATTGAGTTGTTGACAACATAACAGATTGAAATAATAAAATTGTCATCATGCTTCACATTATTTAATTCTTAAATTAAACTTATTATCTCATTTGGTGCTCTACTTTATTTAATTGTTATCATGCTTTACTTTATTTGATTCTTAAACTAACCCCATTATTTTATTTGATTCTTTACTTCATTTAAATTGTTGTCATGCTTTACTTTATTTGATCCTTAAAATAAACTCAATATCTCATTTGACGCTTTACTCTATTTAAATTAATATCATGATTTACATCATTTAAATAAACTTTTTGAACATTTTATTTGTAACTGACACGTATACGGTATACGTTGTGGCACGTGTGTCACGACCCAATTTCTTCCTCCGTGAACCGTCGTGATGGCACCTAGTCTCTACGACTAGGTAAGCCTAATTATTACGGAAATTAAATGAAAACACAAAGATAACAACTAACAAATATAGTAAATAAGCACACTCGGCATATACAATATTCACTTTTCCCAAAACCCGGAATACCGTAAGTCACAAGCTACTAAGAAGTCTTAACCGTTCTATACATCATTTCTACAGAAAGAAGGCAAAATGAATATAGGGGGATAGAAGGGGACTCCGAGGATCTGCGAGCGCGAGCAGATGTATCTTGAAGTCTCCAATAAGCAACAACGACTGCAACTAGTGATGAGGCTAGTAAGATAAACCTGGATCTGCACACGAAAAGTATGTGCAGGAAAGGGCGTGAGTACACCACAACGGTACCCAGTAAGTGCCAAGCCTAACCTCGGTCGAGTAGTGACGAGATCAGGTCAGGGCCCTACTGGTAATAATATAATGAAATAAGGCAGAATGAAATATCGCAGTAAAATAAAATACGGAAATCTAAACAGGAATAGAATCAAATGAAAGACAACAACTCAAAACACAGTGATAACAACAAGGGATCTCCCGAGATACCGTCTCGTAGTCCCAAACGTAAATGTGCAGGGGGATCTCCCGGAATACCATTCCGTAGTCCAAAAATAAATATGCAAAACAGGGGGATCTCCTGAAATAATGTTCCATAGTCCCAAAGTAAATATGCAGCGCAACCAACCGAAATAACAATTACAGCAAGAAATCCTACAGTTTAGACTAAGTTCAAGTCAAGGAAAGCAGGTAATTTCACTAAACATGCTGCACAGAGTTCAAATAGGCAGTTAAACAAGTAGGCATGCTATTCTAGTCTAAACAGGATAGTTACATATGCTAGTGTGTTTCAATTAAGGAGAAAACAAGTTATGACTTAGTTAAAAAAAATGGAGTTTTACAACAAATAGCCCGTGTACGTACTCGTCACCTCACGTACACGGCCCTCACATATCAAACTGTACCAAATCCTAAGGGGAGTTCCCCCACACAAGGTTAGGCAAGCCACTTACCTCGAACCAAGCTCAAATCAATCTGTCACAATGCTCTTTCCACGAATATCTGACTCCGAATGGCTCAAATCTAGACAAAATCAATTACATAACATAAATATAGCTACAAGAAACTAATCTAGCTAACGAAATCAAAGCTAAGGCAAGAAATTAGAAAAACACCCAAAAACGTCTCCCCGGGCCCACATCTCGGAATCGGGTAAACGTTACCAAATATGAACACCCATTCACTCACGAGATTACTCATACCAAAATTATCCAAATTCGATGTCCAAATCCCACTCAACACTCAGAAATTCGGTTGGGGAACTTTTCCCCCATTTTCCCAATCTTTCTCACTCAAATTCCTTAATTAATGAAGAAAACAACAATGGATTAATGAAATATGATCAAAATCAAGTTTGGAATCGTTACCCCAAAGCTTTATCTGTAAATCCCTCAAGAAATCGCCTTCTCCCGAGCTCAAAAATCAAATTTGTGAATATGAACCTCAACCCTCGATTTTGCCCCTTTTCTGCCCAGCGATCTTCCCACCTGCGGGCCATAGGTCGCACCTGCGATGCCGCATCTGCGAAAATTCCCTCGCAAGTGCGGAAATCACTTAAGAGGACTGGGTCTGCATCTGCGGCAGTGGGGGCTGCACCTGCGTGTGCGCGCCTGCGAAACACTGTCTGCTTCTGTGATATTCCTCACCGCTTGCGAATCCTTGGGCGCATCTGCGGGCATCGCAGAAGCGGAAATTTCTTGCACCTGCGACCCCTGGTCAAGACTCTGAATTCCGCATCTGCGCCTGTTCCTCCGCACGTGTGAGACCGCACCTGCTGTCTCCCCTCCGCAGGTGTGAAACACCAGAACCAGCAAAAACTCAGCAACTTCCCTAAGTCCAAAATTCATCCGTTAAGCATCCGAAATACACCCAAGGCCCCCGGGACCTCAACCAAACATACTAACCAATCCTAAAATACCATACGAACTTAGTCGAGCCCTCAAGCTACATCAAACAATGCTAAAATCACGAATCACCATCCAATTCAAACTTAATAAACTTGAAACTTCCAAATTCGACAATCGATGCCGAAACCAACCAAACCACGTCCGATTGACCTCAAATTTTGCACACAAGTTATATTCAACACTACGGACCTAATCCAACTTCTGGAATCGGATTCTGATCCCGATATCAAAAATTTCACTACCGGTCCAAAACTTCAAAAATCCGACTTTCGCCATTTCGAGCCTAAATAAGCTACAGACCTCCAAAACACAATCCAGTCACGCTCCTAAGCCCAAAATCACCCAACGGAGCCAACAGAATTGACGGAACTCCATTCCGGAGTCGTCTTCACATAGTTCCGACTACGGTGCCAATCCTAAGGTTTAACCCTCCATTTAGGGACTAAGTGTCCCAAAACACTCCAAAAACCAAAACGAAACCTCCCGCGCAAGTTACAATAGCAAAAAATAGATATGGGAGAAGTAGTTAATAGGGGATCGGGGCTATAACTCTCAAGACGACCGGCCGGGTCGTCACATCCTCCCCCTCTTAAAATAATCGTTCGTCCTCGAACGAGTATAGAGACATACCTGAAGCTGTGAAAAGATGAGGATAACGGCTGCGCATATCCTGCTCGGTCTCCCAAGTCGCCTCCTCGATCGGCTGGTCCCGCCACTAAACCTTTACTGATGCAATGTTCTTTTACCTCAGCTTCCGAACCTGCCTGTCCAAAATAGCAACTGGCTCCTTAACTTAGGATAGATCCTTGTCCAACTGGACTGAGCTAAAATCCAACACATGAGATGGATCACCGTGATACCTCCAGAGCATCGAAACATGAAATACCGGATGAACTCCTGCTAGGCTGGAAGGTAAGGCAAGCTCATAAGCAACCTCCCCAACTCACCGCAACACCTCAAAGGGGACAATAAACCTTGGGCTCAACTTGCCCCTCTTTACGAACCTCATAACGCCCTTCATAGGCAAAACCTAAAGTAGGACCCACTCTCCAACCATGAATGCAACATCGCGAACCTTCCGGTTCTCATAGATTTTCTGTCTGAACTGGGCTGTGTGAAGTCTATCCTGTATCACCTTCATCTTCTCCAAGGCATCATGAACCAAGTCCATACCCAATAATCTGGCCTCGCCCAGCTCGAACCAACCCACTGGGGACCGACACCGCCTACCATACAGAGCCTCATACGGTGCCATCTGAATGCTAGACTTATAACTGTTGTTGTAGGCAAACTCTGCAAGTGGCAAGAACTGATTCCAAGAACCTCCAAACTCCATGTAGTGCACTCGGACTGCCCGTCCGTCTGAGGGTGAAAAGTTATGCTCAACCCCACCCGAGTACCCAACTCCTGCTGTATGGCTCTCCAGAACCGCGATGTAAATTGCGTGCCCCGGTCAGAGATGATAGATACTGGCATGCCATGAAGTCTGACAATCTCTCGGATATAAACTGGAGCCAGATGCTCGGAAGAATAGGTAGTCATCACAGGAATAAAATGAGCTGACTTGGTCAGCCTGTCCACAATCACCCAAACTGCATCAAACATCCGATGAGTCTGTGGGAGTCCAACAACAAAGTCCATAGTGATCCGCTCCCATTTCCACTCTGAAATCTCTATCTTCTGAAACAACCCACTCGGTCGTTGATGCTCATACTTAACCTGTTGGCAATTTAAACTTCTAGCCACATACTCTACTATGTCCGTCTTCATCCTCCTCCACCAATAATGCTGCCTTAAGTCCTGATACATCTTCGCGACACCCAGATGAATAGAGTACCGTGAGCTGTGAGCCTCCTGGAGAATCAACTCACGCAAACCGTCCACATTGGGCACACATAACCTGCCTTACATCCTCAATGCACCATCCTCCTCAATAGTGACCTCCTTAGCATCACCGTGTTGGACCGTGTCCTTAAGGACAAGTAGATGGAGGTCAACATACTGACGCTCCCTGATACGATCATAAAGGGAAGATCGATAGACCACACAAGCCAATACTCAACTCGGCTCAGAAAGATCCAATCTCACAAACTGGTTGGCTAAGGACTGAACATCCAACGCCATGGGCCTCTCTACTGTTGGTAGATAAGCTAAACTCCCCAAACTCTCTGCCCGGCGACTCAAAGCATCGGCCACCACATTGACCTTCCCCGGGTGGTACAAAATGGTGATGTCATAATCCTTAAGCAGCTATAACCACCTCCTCTGACGCAAATTAAGATCCTTCTGCTTGAACAAATGCTACAAACTCCGGTGATCAGTGTAGATCTCAGAAGGAACGCCGTACAAATAGTGCCTCCAAATCTTCAAGGCATAAACAATAGCTATTAGCTCATAGTCATGGACAGGATAGTTCTTTTCATGCACCTTCAATTGTCTGGATGCGTAGGCAATCACCCTACAGTCCTGCATCAACACCACGCCGAGGCCAACTCGCGACGCATCACAATAAACTATATAAGACCCCGAACCTGAAGGCAATACCAATACTGGGTTGTAGTCAAAGCTGTCTTGAGCTTCTGAAAGCTCTCCTCACACTCCTCTGTCCACCTGAACGGAGCACCCTTTTGGGTCAGCCTGGTCATAGGTTTTGCAATAGAAGAAAAACCCTCAACAAACAGACGGTAATACCCCGCCAACCCAAGAAAACTTCGGATCTCTGTAGCTGAGGACGGTTTGGGCCAACTCTGTACTGCTTCCACCTTCTTCGGATCCACCTTGATCCCCTCACTCGACACAATATGACCCAAGAATGCCACGGAATCAACAAGAACTCACATTTTGAGAACTTTGCATACAACTTCTTTTCTCTCAAAGTCTGAAGCATTGTCCTTAGGTGCTGCTCATGATCCTCCATAATCCGAGAATACACTAGAATGTCATCAATGAATACGATGATGAAAGAATTAATATAGGGCCGGAACACACTGTGCATCAAGTGCATAAAGGCTGCTGGGGCATTGGTCAACCCAAAAGACATAACAAGAAACTCATAGTGACCATATCTAGTCCTGAAAGTAGTCTTTGGGATATCTAGCTCCCAAATCTTCAACTAATGATAACTTGAACGCAAGTCAATATTGGAAAATACCTTGGCACCCTGTAGCTGATCAAATAGGTCATCCATACGAGGCAAGGGATACCTGTTCTTCACTGTGACTTTGTTCAACCGGCGATAATTAATACACATACGCATAGAACCATCCTTTTTCTTCACAAACAAGACAGGAGCACCCCAAGGTGACACACTATGCCAAATGAAGCCCTTATCAAGCAACTCCGGCAACTGCTCCTTCAACTCCTTCAACTCAAGATGAGTCATACGGTATGCAGGAATAGAGATGGGCTGGGTGCCCGACAACAAATCAATGCTGAAATAAATCTCTGTCGGGCGGCATGCCCGGAAGATCAGCTAGAAACACATCTAGGAAGTCTCTCACTACTGGAAATGACTCAACTGTAGGGGTATCAATACTGACATCTCTCAGATAAGCTAGATACACGTCACACCAGTTCTCAACCATTCGTTGAGCTTTAAGAAATGAAACAACTTGGCTGGGAGTATACTCTAAGGTACTTCTCCACTCTAATCGTGGTAAGCCTGGCATAGCCAGCATCACGGTCTTAGCGTGACAATCAAGAATAGCATAATGGGGCGACAACCAGTCCATGCCCAAAATAACATCTATATCTACCATATTGAGTAATAATAAGTCGGCTCTGGTCTCAAAACCACTAAGAGCAATGAAACACGACCGATACACGCGGTCCACAACAAGAGAAACTCACACAGGAGTAGATACATAAACAGGGGAACTCAAAGAATCTCGAGATACACCCAAATGTGGGGCAAAATAAGAGGACACATATGAATACGTCGAGCCTGGGTCAAATAATACTTACGCATCTCTATGACAGACTGGAACAATACCTTTAATGACAGAGTCGGAAGCAACTGCCTCTGTTCAAGCCAGAAGAGCATAATACCTGGCCTAGCCTCCCCCTCTAGGGCAACCTCGACCTCCCCGACCTCAACCTCGAGCTGGCTGATCAGGTGGGGCGGTAGCTGGTGCTGGAATCATGGAATAAGGACCCAGTAGAGCACGTGGTGGCTGAGAAGTCTGTAGAGGTGCAACCACCCTAAGTCTGGGGCTATCCCTCACCATATGGCGGGTGTCTCCACACTCAAAATAACCCCTCGGAGGGCGTGGCTGCTATGACTGACTCGGGCCAGGTCTACTGGACTGGCCGCTAAAAGCACCCTGAGCAGGAGGCACACTAGATACTGGCGGTGCATATAAGGCTCCTAGGGCCTAGAAAGGGCTGGAACACCACTAGCAACTGGAAGAGATGAATGAACGGGGTGACCCACATAACCCCTACCATGGCGGGCTGCTGGGGCACGAGTTCCAGAATAAGAACCAGTCTCTCTAGACCTCTTGGCCTCTCTCTCCTCTCGGTCCCGGGCAAGCATGCCCTCCAATCTCCTAGCAATACTCACAACCTGCTTATAAGGAATATCCATCTCTAGCTCCCTGACCATACCAATCCTGATACTGGGGTGGAGTCCCTCAATAAATCGTCAAACCCTCTCTCGAACTGTGGCAACCAAGGCCGGTGCAAGTCGGGCCAAATCACTGAAGCAGACTGCATACTCTGACACAGTCATAACACCCTGGCGTAGCTGCTCAAACTCCACGCGCCATGAGTCCTTGAAGCTCTGAGGGACATACTCTCTCAAAAACATGTCTGACAACCGAGTCCATGTAAGTGAAGCTTCCTCATCCGGACTACTCAACTCAAAGCACGCCACCACTGATAGGCTGCTTCTCTAAGCTGGAAAGTGGTAAAAGAAACCCCACTCATCTATGCTACACCTATAGTACAGAGAATACGATGACACTCCTCCAGAAAACCCTGAGCATCATCTGTAGCTAATCTGATGAAGGTAGGTGGGTGGTACTTTTGGTACCTCTCAAGTCTGAGCTGCTCCACCTCAGAAGCGGTTGTCCTAGTCTCATGCTGAACCGGGGCTACCGGCGGCATAGGAATGAACTCTGGGGCCTGATCAACCCGGACCCTCTGCTCAGGAGTGTGGGCTGCAGGAGTTTATGCCCCCCCCGGCCTGAGATGTGGCAGGAGCTAACGAAATCAATCCAGCCTGAGCTAAGGTGCTAAACATGCTCATGAACTAGGCTAGAGTCTCCTAGAGGGCTGGTGCAGTAATAGGAACCTCTGGTGCATAACCTCCAGCTGGAATTGCTAGGGGCTCCTCTGTCGCAGCTCGCGCGGGTGCTCTGGCTGCACCGTGTGGCCGTAATCTACCCCAAACTCGGCCTCTGGCGGCTCTAGCAGGGGGCGCGGGTGCCTTGTCATCAGATCCTCCGGTACGGGTCCTCACCATCTGCGCGGAAGAATAGAATAGAGAATTTTTAGAATTTGATGCCAATAACTCGCACGATAAGGAATCAAAGAAGTATGTTTATTCCTAACAATTCCATAGCCCCCCGAAGATAAGTACAGACGTCTTCGTACCGATCCGCGAGACTCTAATAAACCGGCTTGTGACTCACGACTCCTATGAACCTAGATCTCTGATACCAACTTGTCACGACCTAATTTCTCCCTCTATGACTAGGTAAGTCTCTACGACTAGGTAAGCCTAATTATTGTGGAAATAAAATGAAAATACAAAGATAACAGCTAACAGATATAGTAAATAAGCAGAAATAGTGCCACTCGACATATACAATATTCACTTTTTCCAAAACCCGAAATACCGTAAGTCACAAGCTACTATGAAGTCTTAACTGTTCTACACATCATTTCTACAAAAAGAAGGCAAAATGAACATAGGGGGGATAGAGGGGGACTCCGAGGATCTGCGGGCGCGAGTAGATGTACCTTGAAGTCTCCAATAAGCAGCAGCGACTGCAACTAATGATGAGGCTGATAAGGTGAACCTGGATCTGCATACGAAAAACATGTGCAGGAAAGGGCGTGAGTACACCACAACAGTACCCAGTAAGTGCCAAGCCTAACCTCGGTCGAGTAGTGACGAGATCAGGTCAGGGCCCTACAAGTAATAATATAATGAAATAAGGCAGAATGAAATATCGCAATAAAATAAAATACGGAAATCTAATAGGAATAGAATCAAATGAAAGACAACAGCTTAGAACACAGTGATAACAACAAGGGATCTCCCGAGATACCGTCTCGTAGTCCCAAACGTAAATGTGTAGGGGGATTTCCTGGAATACCATTTCGTAGTCCCAAAATAAATATGCAAAATAGGGGGATCTCCCGGAATAATATTCCGTAGTTCCAAAGTAAATATGCAGCGCAACCACCTGAAATAACAATTACAGCAAGAAATCCTACAGTTTAGACTAAGTTCAAGTCAACGAAAGCAGGTAATTTCACTAAACATGCTGCACAGAGTTCAAATAGGCAGTTAAACAAGTAGGCATGCTATTCTAGTCTAAACAGGATAGTTACATATGCTAGTGTGTTTCAATTAAGGAGAAAACAAGTTATGAATTAGTGAAAAAATGGAGTTTTACAACAAATAGCCCGTGTACAGTACTCGTCACCTCACGTATACGGGCACATATCAAACACGGAAATTTCTCGCACCTGCGACCCTTGGTCAAGCCTCCGAATTCCGTATTTGCACCTATTCCTCCGCACGTAGCTCGCACCTGCGGTCTCCCCTCCGCAGGTGCGAAACACCAGAACTAGCAAAAACTCAGCAACTTCCCCAAGTCCAAAATTCTTCCGTTAAGCATCCGAAACACACCCGAGGCAGCCGGGACCTCAACCAAATGTACTAACCAATCCTAAAACACCATACGAACTTAGTCGAGCCCTCAAGCCACATCAAACAACACTAAAATCACGAATCACCCTCCAATTCAAACTTAATGAACTTAAAACTTCCAAATTTGACAACCGATGCCGAAACCAACCAAACTATGTTCGATTGACCTCAAATTTTGCACACAAATCATATTCAACACTACGGACCTACTCCAACTCCAGGAATCAGATTCTGACCCTGATATCAAAAATTCCACTACCGGTCCAAAGCTTCAAAAATTCGGTTTTTGCCATTTCGAGCCTAAATGAGCTAAGACCTCCAAAACACAATCCGTGCATGCTCCTAAGCAAAAAATCACCCAACAAAGCTAACAAAAATCGATGGAACTCCATTCCGGAGTCGTCTTCACATAGTTCAAACTACGATGCCAATCCTAAGGCTTAACCCTCCATTTAGGGACTAAGTGTCCCAAAACACTCCAAAAACCAAAATAAAACCCCGACAAGTTACAATAGCAGAAAATAGATATGGGAGAAGCAGTTAATAGGGGATCGGGGCTACAACTCTCAAGACGACTGGCCGGGTTGTCACAACGTGGTCTTGCCGTGCGAGAGTGATTGATGATGTGGGCATGATGTACCATGTGTATGGGTGTTGTGATTTGAGACTCGTGATTTGTTATTTTGAGGTGTGGTACCTCAGGGTGATTTTTTTGTACATTCTATGCCAGAATGGCTTGTTAATTTGAACGATAATTGTTCCCTTTAATTTATTTCACTTGTAATTTTTAATTGTTTTTGATTATTTGCTGTTTTTTCACATGTGTACTCTTTGTTGTTATTTATTGCTTTTACTCTCCGTTGTTAGCCTTTTATTAATATTCGGCTTTGTTGTCATTTACTGCTTTAACTGTCCGCTATTAGCTTTATAGTAATACTCTGCACATGTTTCTATGTCTAGTTAGTGTCTTGACTTGACCTCGTCACTATTCCACCGAAGGTAGTATTGATACTTATTGTGTATCATTGTGGTATACTCATACTATGCTTCTGTACATTTTGGTGCAGATCTAGGTAACTTTGCCCGTGTCGGGCGCTAGTGAGTTGATTCAGACATCGCGAAGACTTTAGGTATACCTGCTTGACGCTCGCAGGCCTCAGAGTCACCTTCTAGTGATCATATCCTATTGTGTCTTTTATTTCCGAATAGTATTGTTGTCACGACCCAAAATCCACCTAGTCGTGATGGCACCCAACCCAACCCGTCAGGTAACCCAATTAACAACTGTCCAATTCAATTATTAGTCAACTGACTCTAATACACTTCCCAAGGACAGGTAGTACAAATCATGAAGTTCTAAAATTAGAATTTACAAAGCTGGTATGAAATAAATACATCATCTGTTCGAAATGTACGTTAACAAATTTTTATAAATCTAAGGCTACCTTGAACAAGAGGCAGCTACAACCGAAATGCAGGTACATCTTCAATTCCAGCTCTCGTCGATCATAATAACATTAACAACCAATATCTGCACGCAAGGTGCAGAAGTGTAGTATGAGTACAACCAACCCCATGTACTCAATAAGTAACAAACCTAACCTTAGGTTGAAAGTAGTGACGAGCTGGAACAAAGGTCGGGTCCAACACCAATAGCCAACAACAGCCCATAACAACATAAAGCAATTAATAAAAGAAGTAGCTTAGAGATAAAATGCTCAGCTTAATCATTATTTCTGAAAATAGTTCTGCCTTTCAAGTGCAACAGTGAAAACCCAAGTCGTTTACCGAAGTTTCCAAAAATATGAGTAAGTTTGAAAATAGTAATTTTTCCCAAAACTCCTTCCAACAATAAATAACATGTTTCATTTTTCTTTCCAGATAGCCAGTGTAAAATGCATCATTATGCCCATATGTCAATATGTGTGAGAAGTCATGAATGACGTGATACCGTACATCATGAGAAAAATACATCTCTATGTATGTATGTTATGTGTGCATGTCAATGCAACGTATCTCAGAGATAAACTCATGTGCTCACACTCTCAGAGTACTCAATCTCACTGTCTCACACTTTCAACTTATCATGCTCACTCACTCAATACTGTATATGGCCAATCCAGCCCAGGGAAGATCCATCTCGGAATATATACATCAACTGACCCTCAGTCACTCAGTACTGAGTAGGGCTAATCCATCCCCAGGTATAAATGCTTCGGATAAGATCCATGTCCAGGGAAGATCCATCCCTCAATATAAATCAACCGCGCTCACTGGGGGTGTGTGCAGACTCCGGAGAGACTCTTTCAGCCCAAGCGCTATCATTAATCAGTATAACCGCTGCGACGTGCAACTCGATCCCATAAATGTCACTCATAATCAGGCCATCAGCCTCACTCAGTCATCAATCTCTCCAGTCTCTCTTTCACGGGCTCACAATGTCATGATACTAGCCCGAAAACAATGATATGATGTGTCAATATGTAGCAACAGAGACTGAGATATGATATGAAATGAATGAACATGACTGGGTATGAAATTGCAATGTAAGCAAATAACTCAATAGCAGTAACGACCTCAATGGGTCCCAACAGAATAAGCATGTAGCCTAGACATGGTTTCTAACATGAATCATAACTCGATAACTGTGTACTGTCAGGTAACTACACAGTACCACATGAATAACGGAGTCACAGTTCACACGGCGCATGCCCACACGCCCGTCACCTAGCATGTGCGTCACCTCAACACCAAACACATAACACGTATAATCAAGGTTCATACCCTCAGCTCTAAGATTAGAAGCGTTACTTACCACGAACAAGCCGAATCCAATGTCGAGCAAGCTAAACAATGCTCCAGAATTTCCATTCTGCGCTTATCAACTTCCGAACGCTTCCTATCTCCTCATTTCAAGTCAAACGATCCATATCTATTCAAACAACGTGCAAATAAATCACAATTTACTCAAATGCTTACAAATTAACAATTTATATAAATTCCTAACTACGCTTGAAAAATCAACAGTAGGGCCCATGTCTCGGAATTCGACTAAATTTACAAAATCCGACAACCCATTCAATTACGAGTTCAACCATACTAATTTCACTCAAATCCGACTCCGAATCGATGTTCAAATCTCGGAAATTCATTTTATGAAATTGTAGAAAATTCCACCGATTTCTCTTGAAAAATCAATAATCTGACGCCAAAAATGAAGCATTATTCATGGAATATAATCACAAGGGAGTCAAGAACACTTACCCCAAGTTGTGTGTAAAATTCCTCTCGAAGATCGCCAAAACCGAGCTCCAAAATTCAAAAATGGCTAAAAATAGTGAAACCCCGAACTTAAAGCTTCTGCCCAGCGTCTTCCGCATTTCGGTTGCATAGTCGGATCTGCAGCCTCCGCTTCTGCGGAAGAAGCTCGCATCTGCGAGTAAGCCTTGGCCAGCAGTGGTAGCTTCTGGGACGTACAAACCGCATCTGCGGTCGCGCTTCTGCGGGAGTTGGGCCGCTTCTGCGTTGCCTCCCAGCCACCCTTCCCCAGGTCGCTTCTGCGACCAGTTTTCACACTTCTGTGAGCTGCACCTGCAGTCCCTCATGCACAGGTGTGAAGACACCAGTAACAGAAAATTTTCAGCATTTTCTTAAGTTCGAATTTGATCCGTTAATCATCCGAAACTCACCAAAGGCCCCCGAGACCTCAACCAAATACACCAACAAGTCCTAAAACATCATACGAACTTAGTCGAACCTCTAAATCACATCAAACAACGCTAAAACCACGAATCATACCCCAATTCAAGTTTAATGAAACTAAGAATTTTTAACTTTTACATTCGATGCCAAAACCTATCAAATCAAGTCTGATTGACCTCAAATTTTGCACACAAGTCATAAATGACATAATGAAGCTATTCCAATTTCTAGAATCGGATTTTGACCCCGATATCAAAAAGTCAATACCCCGGTCAAACTTCCAAACTTACATTTCCATTTTAGCCAATTCAAGCCTAATTTAACTACGGACTTCCAAATAATTTTTCGGACATGCTACTAAGTCCAAAATCATCATACGGGGCTATTGGAATCATCAAAACTCTATTTTGGGGTCATTTACGCATAGTCAACATCCGGTCAACTATTTCAACTTAAACTTTAAACGTTGGAACTACGTGTTCCAATTCATTCCAAAACCTCACCGGACCCGAACCAATTACCCCAGCAAGTCATATAACAGTTGTAAAGAACAAATTGAGCAGTAAATGTGGGATCGAAGTTGTAATACTCAAAATGACCGGCCGGGTCGTTACATTCTCCCCCACTTAAACATACGTCTGTCCTTGAGTATGCCAAGAGTTGTTCCAAAGCCTTTAAATCACTATTACACCTTACCACGCACATACCCGGGGGTGAGCCCACGCCACCCTATTCCATATAGGCCTGACACTACCACGTAATTGAAGATCGTTACTTTAACCTTAGTCCGTAAAACTTAGAACCCAATTTCCAACATCTAGAATTCTTTTCAAGACCCGAACCTCATATCTACACATTGTATAAATCTGAACAAACTATATCAAGTCATAGCCAGAAACCGCAGATATAATCACATAACATACTATATAACTCGCATGCTCGTAGCTCCATTCCCGATCAGAGTAACAACTCCAAAACCAAGTACTAGTATTAAACCCCCCATTCCACCGAACCTCATTCCAAAACCTTTGTACACTACCGATAATGAAAGAAACATACAGGAACTTACAACCACTCACAAGATCAACAGGTCACGGAGCTTTCCCTCACTCAACAAGTACCACAGCCAATTGTTTAAGCCGAATTTTAAATTATTCTTCCAACACGCTGTAATCAAACCTGATTCTATCCATTCTAGGTCCAATGACCTTATATTATTTAACATAACTATTCCACAAACATGCCACACCAATTTAACTCAAGCCGCATCTGCGCAATCCGTATATCCAAAAATGGAAAATGTCTCAAAGAAGAGAATCGTATTGCAAGTTCAACAAGCAGCACCACAACTGCAATGATCTAAGCTCATCATATATAGCAGAACCAAGACACATGAATCTAATAACGGTAACCAGCTCTCCTAGAGCTCACATTAACATCAGCTGCATGGCATGTCCACATGCCTCCAATCCAAGCATATCATACAGGAACAGTCAAATAAGTACACATTTATATGATAATGAAATAAGATTCTCATGCTCCTAGACTGGTATATATAATACACCATAGTGTAAGCACGTGCAAAGTCTGCTATCACACTTCAAATCGGCAAGTTAACGCAGATGTAGTAACTACCTCGTTTATTCAGGGAATTAGCCTCTTTGTAACCTCAAGTGTAGCCCAGATAGTTCTCAACAGCAGTAACGACCTCAATGGGTCCCAACAGAATAAGCATGTAGCCTAGACATGGTTTCTAACATGAATCATAACTCGATAACTCTAGTACGTAGAGATTTTATGATTACAGATAAGTTCAGGTAACTACACAGTACCACATGAATAACGGAGTCATAGTTCACACAGTGCATGCCCACACGCCCGTCACCTAGCATATGCGTCACCTCAACACCAAACACATAACACGTATAATCAAGGTTCATACCCTCAGCTCCAAGATTAGAAGCGTTACTTACCATGAACAAGCCGAATCCAATGTCGAGCAAGCTAAACAATGCTCCAGAATTTCCATTCTGTGCGTATCAACTTCCGAACGCTTCCTATCTCCTCATCTCAAGCCAAATGATCCGTATCTATTCAAACAATGTGCAAATAAATCACAATTTACTCAAATGCTTACAAATTAACAATTTATGAAAATTCCCAACTACGCTTGAAAAATCAACAGTAGGGCCTACATCTCGGAATCCGACGAAACTTACAAAATCCAACAACCCATTCAGTTACGAGTTCAACCATACTAATTTCACTCAAATTCGACTCTGAATCGATGTTCAAATCTCGGAAATTCAGTTTATGAAATTGTAGAAAATTCCTCCGATTTCTCTTGAAAAATCAATAATCTGACGCCAAAAACGAAGCATTATTCATGGAATATAATCACAAGGGAGTCAAGAACACTTACCCCAAGTTGTGTGGAAAATTCCTCTCCAAGATCGCCCAAACCGAGCTCCAAAATCCGAAAATGGCTAAAAGTAGTGAAAACCCGAACTTAAAGCTTCTGCCCAGCGTCTTCCCCATTTGCGGTCGCATAGTCGCATCTGTGGCCTCCGCTTCTGTGGAAGAAGCTCGCATCTGCGAGTAAGCCTTGGCCAGCAGTGGTAGCTTCTGGGACGTCCAAACTGCATCTGCGGTCGTGCTTCTGCGGGAGTTGGGCCGCTTCTGCGTTGCCTCCCAGCCAGCCTTCCCCAGGTCGCTTCTGCGACCAGTTTTCACACTTCTGCGAGCTGCACCTGCGGTCCCTCATGCACAGGTGTGAAGACACCAGCAACAAAAAATTTTCAGCATTTCCTTAAGTTCAAATTTGATCCGTTAATCATCTTAAACTCACCCGAGGCCTCCGGGACCTCAACCAAATACACCAACAAGTCCTAAAATATCATACGAACTTAGTCGAACCTCTAAATCACATCAAACATTGCTAAATCCACGAATCATATCCCAATTCAAGTTTAATGAAACTAAGAATTTTCAACTTTTACATTCGATGCCAAAACCTATCAAATCAAGTCTGATTGACCTCAAATTTTGCACACAAGTCATAAATGACATAACGAAGCTATTCCAATTTCCAGAATCAGATTTCGACCCCGATATCAAAAAGTCAATACCCCGGTCAAACTTCCAAACTTAACTTTCCATTTTAGCCAATTCAAGCCTAATTTAACTACGGACTTCCAAATAATTTTCCGGACATGCTCCTAAGTCCAAAATCATCATACGGGGCTATTGGAATCATCAAAACTCTATTTCGGGGTCATTTACGCATAGTCAACATCCGGTCAACTATTTTAACTTAAACTTTAAACCTTGGAACTAAGTGTTCCAATTCATTCCAAAACCTCAACAGACCCGAACCAATTACCCCAGCAAGTCATATAACAATTGTAAAGCACAAATTGAGCAGTAAATGTGGGATTGAAGCTGTAATACTCAAAATGACCGGTCGGGTCGTTACATTCTCCCCCACTTAAACATACGTTCGTCCTCGAGCATGCCAAGAGTTGTTCCAAAGCCTTTAAATCACTGTTCCACCTTACCACGCACATACCTGGGGGGTGATCCCATGCCACCCTATTCCATATAGGCCTGACACTACCACGTAATTGAAGATCATTACTTTAACCTTAGTCCGTAAAACTTAGAACCCAATTTCCAACATCCAGAATTCTTTTCCAGACCCGAACCTCATATCTACACATTGTATAAATCTGAACAAACTGTATCAAGTCATAGCCAGAACCACAGATATAATCACATAACATACTATACAACTCGCATGCTCGTAGCTTCATTCCCGATCACAGTAACTACTCCAAAACCAAGTACTAGTATTAAACCCCACATTCCACCGAACCTCATTCCAAAACCTTTGTACACTACTGATAATGAAAGAAACATACAGGAACTTACAACCACTCACAAGATCAACAGGTCACGGAGCTTTCCCTCACTCAACAAGTACCATAGCCAATTGTTTAAGCCGAATTCTAAATTATTCTTCCAACACGCTGTAATCAAACCTGATTGTATCCATTCTAGGTCCAATGACCTTATATTATTTAACACAACTATACCACAAACATGCCACACCAATTTAACTCAAGCCGCATCTGCGCAATCCGTATATCCAAAAATGGAAAATGTCTCAAAGAATAGAATCGTATTGCAAGTTCAACAAGCAGTACCACAACTGCAATGATATAAGCTCATCATATATAGTAGAACCAAGACACATGAATCTAATAACGGTAACCAGCTCTCCTAGAGCTCACATTAACATCAGTTGCACGACATGTCCACATGCCTCCAATCCAAGCATATCATATAGGAACAGTCAAATAAGTACACATTTATATGATAATGAAATAAGATTCTCATGCTCCTAGACTGGTATAAATAACACGCCATAGTGTAAGCACGTGCAAAGTCTGCTATCACACTTCAAATCGGCAAGTTAACGTAGATGTAGTAACTACCTCGTTTATTCAGGGAATTAGCCTCTTTGTAACCTCAAGTGTAGCCCAGATAGTTCTCAACAAAGGTACGAACACAAAAAACGTTATAACTTTACGCTTAACAGTCAACCCTAGGCATATCATAGCCTAAGCATTCTTCTGAGTATGAATACTTGCCCCGATGCCCGCACATTGGCTCGAACCTCACATATATGCACACTCATAGCGCGTAGCTATCACAAATAATTAACGCAACCAGTTCCTCCACTGTGTTAAAATAATATACTCACCTCAAACAGGCCGCAACCCAAAATAATATATTTCTGAGAACTCCAGTCTCCAAATTCATCGAACACATGAATCACCGTAACTGATCCCAACTCCAGTACTAGAATAACTAACACATCTTCCATTCACGATCATCCCATGAGGATTACTTCTATAATTCTCCCATGTCACATAGCAAAATATGAATATCAGCAGTCCATCAACCGGATGAGTACCTCAATACTGACGAACATTCGTAAGTCAGAACACAATGCACACCTTTCTTAGGAATTACGGAGCAGTTATCACATTCATCTAAATATCTGAAATTGACCATTCTGTCCAAAATTCGTGATCTACCCTTCAGGACTGAACTGCCACCTTGCACATGTAAATCCTAATTCCGCACAACACACCATATCTATTATGCCATCATGTGACAAACACAAGAATCCCATTATCAACTCTGAGTCACCAGCAAATTACATACCCGATTAGTTAGAAACCTTCCATTTGCTCTCATCCAGGAGGAAATCACAATACACAACACATTCCCCGCATCGATAGAAAATATCCGGTTCAAACCATGGTAGAACCCATCAAGAACACTTTGAAATCCGTTTGCACATAATCAAGCTATTAGAACTAAATTCCTTTAACTCGGCCAAATCACGCAGGTCACCAAAACTCAAGAATATTGGTACCAAAATATCTGTAGAGCCTCACCACATCATAATTACCCAATGTTTACTACGAGACATTCTAACATAAAATGACACCGCCCCAAGACCCATAAGCCATTGTATTCTTCTTAAGCTCATGCAACACCAATCATAAAATACCTCAATCATCCACTAAGCTCGCATTTATTCTCTTGACAGTCAAGTCAACTTTCTCAACCAAGTTCAAATTTAGATCGCAACACATACATCCCGCTGGTAGAAAAGAAACTCTCCACTCAACATTATAAGGAACACACCTACATAGATTACTCCGTAATAGATAACTCACATGCTTAGCCTCAAATTCTCATCTTGTTAAACCTTTTTGCAACCACAATTACTATGCAATCACTTAATCATCTTGAGTCCAAACACATTAACAAGACATGAGAATTTAATTTGTTCGACAATTAAAGGACATGAAAGATCCTTCAACACACAAATTGAGACAGACACCAAGCACCCAATGGCACTTTTTTATATCTCGAGAAACTCTTCCCTTTGCGTTCAAACCATTTGAACACATTCCACAGTCGCATCATAATCATTATTTATCTATTCAACCGCTCATCGAGCCACAAATTCCACTCATAGGAACACTACCGTACATATGAGTCCAAATGTACAAGTTCACATAACTGAAGCTACCGAGCCTAAGTTGCGGTCGAAACCTGGCCTCAAGTCCTCCAGACTGGCCCATTACCAAAACACAGAATACACATCTCGAACTTCGTTCATGGAATCACAAGCTGGTAATGCACATCTGATACTGAGCGCTCACATGCGCACACAAATGCGTGGAAGGAATTCAAAGAGTTATATTTCAAGCTGAATCAATTCCGCACAATAAGGAGAGAAAGATAGGAAATTATCCTAAATGCCCTGTAGCCTCTCGAAGATAAGTATGGACGTCATCATACCAATCCGCAAGACTCTACTAGACACTTTCTCATGACTTGTAGAACCTATGAACCTAGAGCTCTGATACCACCTTGTCACGACCCAAAATCCACCTAGTCGTGATAGCACCCAAACCAACCCGTCAGGTAAGCCAATTAACAACTATCCAATTCAATTATTGTTTAACTGACTCTAATACACTTCCCAAGGACTGGTAGTACAAATCATGAGCTTCTAAGATTATAATTTACAAAGCTTTTATAAAATAAATACATCATCTGTTCAAAATGTACATAAACAGATTTTTATAAATCTAAGGATACCTTGAACAAGTGGCAGCTACAACTAAAACGCAGGTACGTCTTCAATTCCAGTTCTCGTCGATCACAGCAACATCAACAACCAATATCTGCACGCAAGGTGCAGAAGTGTAGTATGAGTACAACCGACCCCATGTACTCAATAAGTAACAAACCTAACCTTAGGTTGAAAGTAGTGAAAAGCTGGAACAAAGGTCGTGACCGACACCAATAGCCAACAACAGTCCATAACAACGTAAAGCAATTAATAAAAGAAGTAGCTCAGAGATAAAATGCTCAGCTTAATCATTATTTCTGAAAATAGTTCTGCCTTTCAAGTGCAACAGTGAAAACCCAAGTCGTTTACCGAAGTTGCCAAAAATATGAGTAAGATTGAAAACAATAATTTTTCCCAAAACTCCTTCCAACAATAAATAACATGTTTCATTTTTCTTTCTAAATAGCCAGTGTAAAATGCATCACTATACCCATATGTCAATATGTGTGAGAAGTCATGAATGACGTGATACCGTACAGCATGAGAAAAATACATCTTTATGCATGTATGTCATGTGTGCATGTCAATGCAACGTATCTCAGAGATAAACTCGTGTGCTCACACTCTCAGAGTACTCAATCTCACTGTCTCACACTTTCCACTCATCATTCTCAATCACTCAGTACTGTATATGGCCAATCCGGCTTAGGAAAGATCCATCCTGAAATATATACATCAACTGACCATAAGTCACTCAGTACTGAGTAGGGACAATCCAGCCCGTGGGGAAGATCCATCCCCAAGTATAAATGCTTCGGACAAGATCCATGCTCAGGGAAGATACATCCCTCAATATAAATCAACCGCGCTCACTGGGGGTGTGTGCAGACTCCGGAGGGGCTCCTTCAGCCCAAGCGCTATCATGAATCAGTATAACTGCTGCAGCATGCAGCTCGATCCCATAAATGTCACTCATAATAAGGCCCTCGGCCTCACTCAGTCATCAATCTCTCCAGTCTCTATTTCACGGGCTCACAATGTCATGATACTATCCCGAAAACAATGATATGATGTGTCAATATGTAGCAACAGAGACTGAGATATGATATGAAATGAATGAACATGACTGGGTATGAAATTGAACTGTAAGCAAATAACTCAACAACAGTAATGACCTCAATGGGTCCAAACAAAATAAGCATGTAGCCTAGACATGATTTCTAACATGCATCACAACTCGATAACTCTAGTACGTAGAGATTTTATGATTACAGATAAGTTCAGGTAACTACATAGTACCACAAGAATAACGGAGTCACAGTTCACACGGCGCACGCCCACACGCCCTTCACCTAGCATGTGCGTCACCTCAACACCAAACACATAACACGTATAATCAAGGTTCATACCCTCAACTCCAAGATTAGATGAGTTACTTACCACGAACAAGCCGAATCCAATGTCGAGCAAGCTAAACAATGCTCTAGAATTTCCATTCTGCGCGTATCAACTTCTGAACGCTTCCTATCTCCTCATTTCAAGCCAAACAATCTGTATCTATTCAAACAACGTGCAAATAAATCACAATTTACTTCAATGCTTACAAATTAACAATTTATGAAAATTTCCAACTACGCTCAAAAAATCGACAGTGGGGCCCATGTCTCGAAATCCAACGAAACTCACAAAATCCGACAACCCATTCAATTACAAGTTCAACCATACTAATTTCACTCCGACAACCCATTCAATGTTCAAATCTCTAAAATTCATTTTATGAAATTGTAGAAAATTCCTCTGATATCTCTTAAGAAATAAAAAATCTAACGCCGAAAACGAAGATTAATTCATGGAATATAATCACAAGGGAGTCAAGAACACTTACCCCAAGTTGTGTGGAAAATTTCCTCTCCAAGATCGCCCAAACCGAGCTCAAAATTCGAAAATGGTTAAAAATAGCGAAACCCCGAACATAAAGCTTCTGCTCAGCGCCTTCCGCATTTACGGTCGCATAGTCACATCTGCGGCCTCCGCTTCTGCAGAAGAAGTTCGTATCTGTGAGTCAGCCTTGGCCAGCAGTGGTCACTTCTACGATGTCCAAACCGCATCTACGGTCACGCTTCTGTGAGAGTTGGGCCATTTCTGTGATGCCTCCCAGCTAGCCTTCCCCACGTCGCTTCTGCGACCAGTTTTCACGCTTCTGTGAGCTGCACCTGTGGTCCCTCATGTGCAGGTGCGAAGACACCAGCAACAGGAAATTTTTAGCATTTCCTTAAGTCCGAATTTGATCCGTTAATCATCCAAAACTCACCCGAGGCCCCCGGGACCTCAACCAAATATACCAACAAGTCCTAAAACATTATACGAACTTAGTCGAACCTCTAAATAACATCAAACAATGCTAAAACCACGAATCATACCCCAATTCAAGCTTAATGAAACTAAGAATTTTCAACTTCTATATTCTATGCCGAAACCTATCAAATCAAGTCCGATTGACCTCAAATTTTGCACACAAGTCATAAATAACATAAGGAAGCTATTCCAATTTCCAGAATCGGATTTCGACCCCGATATCAAAAGGTCAACACCCCGGTCAAACTTCTAAACTTACATTTCCATTTTAGCTAATTCAAGCCTAATTTAACTACGGACTTTCAAATAATTTTTCCCATTCTCCTAAGTCCAAAATCATCATACTGAGCTATTGGAATCATCAAAACTCTATTCTGGGGTCGTTTATGCATAGTCAACATCCGATCAACTATTTCAACTTAAACTTTAAACCTTGGAACTAAGTGTTCCAATTCATTCCAAAACCTCACCGGACCCGAACCAATTATCCCGGTAAGTCATATAACAATTGTAAAGCACTAAATGGGGGAACGGGGTTGTAATACTCAAAACAACTGGCCGGGTCGTTACAATTGTACTTGAGGTTTCTAGTGAACTCGAAGTAGAGCTTATGACTCTGTACTACTAATTTTGAGATTTTATGATTGTTGTTCTGTTTTGGCTTTTATTATGTCATTTATCAGTTTAAATTAATAGCTTAGTCAGTTATTTGTGTTCAGTTCTCAACATGTGTTAGGCTTACCTAGTCTTAGAGACTAGGTGCCGTCACAATTCTAAAGGTGGGATTTTGGGGCCGTGACAATGACAATCCAAGATAAGGGGATAGCCAATGCATGCCAAGAATTATCTTAAAATGCACCATATCGAACAATAAGAGATCAATTATTGTGTCATACCCATTAATATTCACCACAAGACCGATAAATCCAATCAACCACACTACAATCTCCAACATGCATATACACATAAACAATAATATCCAAATAATCATGAGACATATCAAAATGTGATGCAAAATAAGATGACACATACAAATAAGTAAAACCATTATCAAATAACACTAAAACATATCTATGACAACGTTATGGAACACCCTGATGTCCAATATCACTATGCACACACGAGCCAATGTAACATGGGTAATCATATGCTCAAGAGTGATGGATCCAAGGTCATGCGCTCGATCATTTCAACTCCATAATCAATCATCAGTATCTCATAAATCAGTCATCATCTGTATGGAATGAACCATAATTCTATAATCGCAACAAATGAATGGAATATCTTATCATGCCAACCTTATTCCATATCAAAGAACCGTACGCGGGGATGTATACATATATCAATAAGAGATAAGCATGTATGATGCTACAACGGCCCGGCCAGTCGTTTTGAGAGTTAGCGCCCCGATTCCCTATTAACTGCTTCCCCCATATATTTTTCTGCTATTGTGACTTGCCGGAAGGTTTCATTTTGGTTTTTGGAAGTGTTTGGGACATTTAGTCCCTAAATGGAAGTTTTAGCCTTAGGATTGGCATCGTAGTCGGAACTATGTGAAGACGACTCCGGAATGGAATTCCGTAAATTCCATTAGCTTCGTTGTGTGGATTTGGCCTTAGGGGCGTGTCCGGGTTGCATTTTGGAGGTCTGTAGCTCATTTAGGCTTGAAATGGCAAAAGTCGAATTTTTGGAGTTTTGGGCCGGTAGTGGAATTTTTGATATCAGGGTCGAATTCCGATTCTGGAAGTTGGATTAGGTCCATAGTGTTGATTATGACTTGTGTACAAAATTTGGGGTCAATCGGACGTGGTTTGATAGGTTTCGGCATCGGTTGTAGAATTTTGAAGTAGGAACCCTTATGCTATGGTTTGAATTGAAAACATTGTATCTTGACTTTATTATGCTTTGAGAACAGTGAGTACTTTAGTTGTAACGCTTAGGCTCAGTTTTTGACTCTTGTATAAGTACCTTAAATTGTATAATATTAAGTTTGCTTAACTGCTTTGAAGTGTCTTGATAATCCAATCTTGAGTGAGTTATGTGCTAGGTGTGTGTGAGGTTTTTGTGTTATTTTGTGTATTACATAGGATGTCTAGAACTTGTCTCGTGTGTTTGCAAAGCGAAATAGTAGTTTTAATCATTTTTAGAAGTGATATAGGCATTTCTTTGTTGAACCAATGATATGCGTTTACCCACCAAATTGTTATGTATCGTAGTTAACCCTTTTGAGCCTGTAATCCTATTTCTTTGGCACCCACATTACAAGCCTTGCCCATTTGTTTGAATTGACTATCTATTCGAACCATTTACCTCTCGTGAGCATTTGAAATTGTATGAACTTTGTAAAAGTTGAAGTGTGGGGTGATTGGGTTCGATTTTGAGTGGAACTAATGAAATAAGGAGAAAGATGCACTCTTTTGAAAAAAGTAAGAGCCACTTAAATTGAGAAAGAAAAAAATATAGTTGTATTGTTATGAAAATTATTTAGTGATAAGTGGTAACTCTTGATGTAATTATTCTTAAAGAAGATGGGAGTTAATATATATGGATGTGAAGGTGGAGTCTTGGTTAGACATAAGTGTGGGGTTTTGAATGAAATATATGCATTAAAGTTCTTAGGGAGGTGTAGTCACTCTTATATCTAAATGTATCCTACCCGTCCCGCAGCTTACATTACAACCAATTAAAGTCCTATTTGATCCTTGACTGAATAAACTCAATTAGTGGAATAGTACACTACGGGCAAGCCTATGGTACATCTTTTGTGACATATGAATGTTATTTCTGAGAGTGAGCGAATTCTTTTTATTTGAAGTTCCTAATTGTTCTTATATTTGATTGTGTGGGAAACTACTCTCTTTTGTTATGAGGGCACGTGATTCATGAAGGAAAGGTAATATTGTTGACCTCTGTGTTAGAGTAAGTGAGCGAGTTATAAATAATGCGAGGTGCTTTTGAGTCAAATTTCCAGGCTAGGATGTTACACTATTGTGCTTAGTCTATTTTAATTATTCTTGGTATGATGAGTTACGAGAATAGTTTAAAAACGTAGTGTCTTTATAAAGTATAGTTTGATTGCTCGAGGACGAGCAATGGTTTAAGTGTGGGGTGTTGATGGTAGGCTATAATTGTGTGTTTTAGTTGCTTATCGCACTCTAATTTAACGCACTTTAATTGAGTTTGTGCCTTAATCGCTAGTGTTTTGCACTAATTATCTGTTTAATGCCTTGTAGGAGTGATTCTGAGCTATGTAGATGTTATGGGATGAATTCACGCTATTTTGGAGCTTTGGAGTCTAAGTAAAAGCCCAAGGATTAAGTTGGAATCGAGTTGGGGGATCAACGGACACTAGTGCATTCAAAAGAGAAGCGAAGAATCGAGTCGGACATCACCCAGGTGCGCAACCGCGCACTGGGTGCGCATAGGAGGCAGAACACTACGCAAAGTGTGTGGCCTAATGCACGAGCACCATCCCAGGTGCGCGGCCGCGCACATCCTGTTTGGGAAAAGTCCTATTTTGTGAAGGAGAAGGTGTATTTGTTTGGGCCCGACCCTACTTAGTATATATACTTGGAAAAATGGTATTTTGGGATTTTGACATACTTTAGACCTAAGGAATCTAAGGAGAAGTGGGAGGATCAAGAGCACAAGGATTTTATCATTCAATCCTCACTCAAGACAGGAGATTGGATGGTTGTATGTTTTCCTTTAACTTAAACTTATTTATGACGAATTACTCCATATCTATGGAGTAGTTCTCTTTAGGGATTGATGGATTTGGTGTATTGAGAATTGTTTGTGGATATTAACTCTAGTTTTTATGTATTGGATCGTTTTGGGTGTTTTAATTATTGCATCTATTTTCACATGTTCATGTAATCGGAAGAGGCATAACTTGTGATATTTTTGCATTATCTTGTTGGTTGAATTCATTGATTCTTCTTAGTAATCGAAAAAGGCTAGTTGAATTATTGTTTAGACCTAGTTAGGAGGATAATCGAAAGAGGTTCTCCTAAAGACCAATCCACTATGAATTCTTGCATATCTTCACCGAGCATAAATTGGTTCATATTGTGAAATTGAGACTTAATCGAGAGAGGAGTTTCTACTGAAAGTCAGGACTAATAATTGAGTGAATTTGAGAGACTCACTTGAACCTTAGGAGTTAATTATCTAGAGTTAAATCCCAGACAAGTATCTTGCACCTATCCAATCAACCCTTATTTTCCCCCATTGATATTTTATTTGTTTACTCTTGTTGCGTTTGCCATTAGCCAATAGTTTAGACTTTTAGTTAATATTAATTTTAATCACACAAATCTAAATTGTCGATCATCTTGGATAGCAATAAAACTAGAAGCTACGAAAACACTGTTTAAATCCAATCCCTGTGGATACGATATTTTATTATATTATATTCGACTAGCGAGCATATTTAAGTGTGTGTTTTACGCGTTGATGGTAGACTATAATTGTGTATTTTAGTTGCTTATCGCACTCTTATTTAATACACTTTAATTTAGTTTGAGCCTTAATCGCTAGTGTTTTGCACTAATTATATGTTTAATGCTTTGTAGGAGTGATTCCGAGGTATGTAGATGTTATGGGATGAATTCACGGTATTTTGGAGCTTTGAAGTTTGAGTAAAAGCCCAATGATTAAGTTGGAATCGAGTTCGGGGATCAACGGACACTAGTGCTTTCAAAAAAGAAACGAAGAATCGTGCCGGACGCCAACCAGGTGCGCGACCGCGCACTGGGTGCACACTGGGCGCGCATGGGAGGCAGAACACTACGCAAAGTGCCAGGATGAGCAAGCACCATCCCAAGTGCGCGTCCGCGCACATCCTATCTGGGAAAAGTCCTATTTCGTGAAGGAGAAGGTGTGTTTGTTTGGGCCCGACCCTACTTGATATATATACATGGAAAAACAGTTTTTTAGGGACTTTTGATATACCTTAGACCTAAGGAAGCTAAGGAGAAGTGGGAGGATCAAGAGCACAAGGATTTCACCATTCAATCCTCACTCAAGACAACAGTCTAATCCACGCACAGAAGGCAGGTATACAAGAACACATGTACATGATCAATAAACATCAAGATTCATACTCCTGGACTATATAGGTGACCTGTTTCGGTGTATGCTTGTGCAAGTGTACTCTCACAGTTCAAGTCAACAAGTAAAACCAGAGACACCGAGTAGCACATTGGAAACAACACCACAAAACCCGTAATATGCGTGACACACACAAAAAAGTCACACTACTACACAAAAATCATCAATAACAATGTATCCAGGCCATCACAAATCATTCCCGACATAGCCCACCATGTCTCGCCGCATGCGCAACAATAAAGTAAATGCCCGCCTTGTCTCGCCACACGCGCATAATAATATCCCGCCTTTTCTCGTCACATGCGCAAACCCAAAAAACATATATAGCCCGCCTTGTCTCGCCGCATGTACAATCATCAACAATAGAACAACTTATGTGCAAAACACCCCGACAATCCTCTCAACAGTCCCACATGTGCCAACACATAACAACACAATATAACAACTTGCACCACATGTGCCCATATGCCACAACATTTCTATAACAACAATTCCAATACCAAAACCATACATAGCCCATGGCTCAACAACACGGAGTACAACCACATCAACAATAACACGAGAGTACGACAAGTAAATCAACACATGAATTTCAACAACACAATGAAACGGAAAAATAAGCTCAACATAAAAGACATAACAAGTAATAATGACTTCAAATAAGAACAACTCAACAATGAGAGAGATAACACGTAACAACGACTTTAAATAATAATAAATCAAAAATGGAAAAGATAACATGTAACAACGACTTCAAATTAGAATGACTCAACTATGAAAGAGATAACATGACTACAAAAGAGGCAACAACTTAAACTAAAGCATATAAGAGTATATTTGGCGATAAAAGATAGAATATGAACTAACAACTTCAAATAAATCATGTAAGGATAAGTTTAACGATGGAGGATATAACATGATAGGGCAACTTTAATTAAATGTAGATAAGAAGCCTAAAGGTCTAAACCGGTCAAATTGTCACATATAAGGCCGTGTACACACTCATCACCTCGTATACACGTCTTCCACGTAATTCAAATAGTGCAATCAACCCAATCCATACAGGGTAGTTTCCCCCACACAAAGTTAGGCAAGATACTTACCTTCACTAGGCCAAATCAACACTCAACAATAGCTTTTCCTTAACAATTCACCTTTGCTCAGCTCAAATCTAACCAAAATCGACTCAATAATATCAACCAATGCAAGAGAAACCAACTATGATAGATAAAGCTACGATCTTTACAAAATTACCCAAAAGTTAACAAAAGTCAACCCCGAGCCCCCTAGCCAAAACCCGAGTCGAAGGGTTGATTCCGACTACACATAACCCCACAAGTCTATATATGTGTTTTGTTTCAAAATCCGAGCCCAATTCGACTCTCATATGCCAAATTTTCATTTTTGAAAACTTAGACAAAATTTCCCAAAATTCCTCTTTGATTGTCATAAATTTGATGTTAAATCTCATATATAATCATGTAATATAGTTTTTAATTGATCAAAATCACTTACCCAATGATTGTGTGTGAAAATCCCTCTTCAAAATTGCCTCCCAACAAGTCTAGGGTTCAAAGATAAGTAAAATGAGGCTAAAGTCCCGTCTTACAGCTTGTATGTTCATGCGCAGGTGTCACAAATGCGATCTGAGGTTCGCAAATGCAAAGAATGATTGCAAAGTCAACATCCATCAAATTCCTACTAGCATCGCAAATGCGATGATATAATCGCAAATGCGAACTTGAACGCTTCGCAAAAGTGACCTCTGTGATCACAAATGCGATCTAGCCCAACCCAGGCCCCCATCGCAAATGCGAACCTTGTGTTTGCAAATGCGAACCTAAAACTTCCCAGCATATCTCACAAATACGATCTCCCACCTCGCAAATGCGTGATCGCAAATGCGAACAAAATCTCGCAATTGCGAGACCTGAAGCATTTGTTCTAAAACTAGCAGTACTAAACTCTTCAAACACTCCGAAATGCGTCTGTAACTCACCCGAGTCCTTGGGGCTCCAAACCAAACATCCACACAAGTTTAAAAACATCATACAAACTCGCTCGCGCAATCAAAATATCAAAATAACATTCAAAACCACTAATCGGACATCAAAACACATGAAATTAAATCAACTCAGAATGATGCCAAACTTTGCAGACAAGCTCCCATTAGCATAACAGACCTATTCCAAGACCAAAACCATATTTCGAACTCGATAGCAATAAAGTCAAACCATAGTGAAACATAAGGAATTTCCCAACCTTCAAATTGCCAACTTATGGCAAAACATGCCAAATAAACCTAGGGACCTCCGAATTCAATTCCGGGCATACGCCCAAGTCCAAAATCACTATAAGAACCTATCAGAGCCACCAAATTACCGTTCCGGTGTCATTTTCACAATAGTCAAACCTCGGTCAACATTTACAACTTAAGCTTCTAAAATGAGAATCACTCATCCAAATCAATCTTAAAACATCCGAAAATTGAATCCGACCATACACTTAAGTCATAATACACAATATGAAGCCACTCAAGACCTCGAACCGCTGAACGAAATGCTAAAGATTAAAATGACCGGTCAGGTCATTACCCATGGTCTCTATCTTGAATAAAGTTGTTCAAATAGAAATACAAACAAATAAGGCATAAAACAAGAAAAAAATATATCTCATACAAGTCATAAAGAGGCCTACAATCTACCAATAACATGGTATAACCTTAGAGCCCGCATATGCACTCGTCACCTTGCATATACATAACTAGAAAATATGTAGTACTTTGCATATAAATACATTTTATAAACAATTACCTAAAATCGAGGTTAGACATGATACTTACCTTATCCAGAGTAGGCTTCAACCATCAAAAAAGCTTTTTCCTGTGTTCCCGGCTTCAAAACATCAAAAATAAAACCAAAGCCACAAAATGTAATTTTTTCAGACCGGGGTCTAAAGCCACAAAATGTAAATTCCTATATTTTTAGTAAAAAACTAGTGTCTAATTTTAATTACATGTTTTAGATGCAAAAATCAATGGGTATTCAAGATGTATGATCAAATCCAAGTTAAAGGTCACTTACTTTGATGATTTAGGTAAAATCACTCTCCAAAAATGCCTACTCCCCTTCTCCAAGATCAAAATAATGAAAATAAGCAATTCTAAAAAATCAAGAAATAAAATGCCCTTGGATGAAACTCCTTCAACGCGATCACGGCTGGAAGTCACGAGTTTGCAAAGAGCAAGTATGGAGCCTCTTACAGACTGCAGCAGCAACCACGCGACCGTGAAGGTTTGCTACTTAAACCTATGTGATCGCATCCATCCCCATGCGACCCTATCATGATCCCAAATTCCCACCGTAGAATGTCGTGATGGCATCTAGTCTCTATGACTAGAAAAGCCTAACATTCATTGATAGTTTTTAACATAAATAATAAACCAAGATATTAAAATAAACCAATAAAGCTCATAATAAATCCAAAGGGAACATCAGTAACAAACTCTCCAAAACCGGTGGAACTGAATCATAAGCTCTACAGAAATATACTAAAATCTCTAATACAACACCGTCTAATGATAAAATAAACAGTAGTAAAGAAAAAAATGGAAGGTGACTCCGAGGCCTGGGGGTGTCGAGCAGGTGTACTTTGAAGTCTCCAAAAAAATAACTGAACGATTATGGCATCCGACACGAGTAGATGTACCTAGATCTACACAAAAATGTACATAAGTGTAGCATGAGTACACCACAACAGTACCCAGTAAGTATCAAGCCTAACCTCGGTAAAATAATGACGAGGCCAGGTCAAGACACCTACTAGGACAAGAAAACTGAGCAGAGTATAATATGGGCTTGTTGACGACCAATTTTGACCCTTCCTTTTAAAATTAATTTATTTATACTTAATGATTTGCAATAAATGTATTAAAAATATTTTCTAATCAATAATACCTATTTTTCATAAAAATAGTAATTAATAATTATGTATTATGTAATTACAAATATATCATACTAACAATTTTGAGGATTATTAAAATAACCTTTATATACATTACATAGGCTTTATAATTAATTTAATAAATTGTTCCTTAATTTCTAGTTAATTAGCTTACTATTTTAATAATTCGAAATTAGTGTCATAATTTAGAAGACAAAATATTTTTATAAATAATTAATTACAATAATTAGGAGTGTATTTGATAATTATAATTTTTACTATATTTTATTGAAAATAATTAAGTTTATTTAAAATAATTTCAAAAGGGTTAAAAATCTAAAATGCTACAATTGCAATTTCTTAATTAAACATAAAGTGGCTACTATTTAAATCAAAAACTGCCCAACAACCAAGCCCAAAGCCAAAATCCAACCCAGGTCCAACCCCTTCCCCTCCACCTTGGCAACCCCCGTCATCCTCTCTTAGCCAATCAAATCGCGCCACATCACTCATCATCCCCAATCACAAAACATACACAAATCATCTAAGCCGTCGATTCAAACCATCAACGGTCTCCGTTTATTCCCATTTTTTCTTTTAATTTAAGCCTTCGGCCAGATATTACCACAATCGTTGGATCACACAGATCCAACGGTTCTCGTTTGTTTCTCAATAAAATGTTTTATCCCCTAATTTATCAGGGCCGTTGATCTAATGATCAAACTGCCCAGATCCCCTCTCTTAACTTTATCCCTAGAGACGGACTACCACAATACCCTAACCCTAAATCATTTTCCCTTTGACCCGCCGCCCCTCTTTCCCTAAACTCTCTCTTTTCTCTCATCCGCCCCAAGTCCATCAGTTCCAAATCCTTGCACAAATTTGTGCAAGGTCACAAAATCGAACCCTCAAATACTCAATCTATCCCTATTACCCACGAATCATGTTGCTCTTTTTCCTCTTTCATCACTGGATTTAAAATGCCTAGTTCTGAAACCCTAAGTTCAAAATGCTATTGATTAGATTCTTCCTTGTTCTTTTAAATCAAGCACGCACGACCATTCATCTTGTCCCGAGACTGCGAAGCCTGTTTTTTTCCTTTCTATTTCACCAATGAAATTCAAAAAACCCAATTATGAAGTCACAGACCAAAAACATAAAACCTAAACCCGTATTATTTCTCTTATGACCTTTCAAATCGGAGCATGCAAGGAGTTTTGCATAGATTCATCATGAGAATTCATTACCCAGAGGTTAAACATGGTGACCTCTAGGTAATAGAGTTTGACCGATGGGTCTTCACCTCCAGTAGACGACCTTTCTCCACTCAGGTAAAATCTATCACCATTCTTCACCTCTGCTCTTTAGATTTTTCCCGATTTTGCTTGCATCATCACTCCTCTGTCACTATCCACTACCATGGTTTGAATCCGTTAATACCCTAGACCTGGAGGCACTATAAATATGAGCCTTAATAGCTCTAACCTAACAACACCTAACAATCTAAAGAAAAAATCAATACACAATACAATAGCATTTAGAATTTTTCAATTAAAGCTAAGTTCTTACTCGATTTCTGATTCCTCTCTCTTTTCTAGTTCTGAGTTACTCACTGATTGAGGTCTGAGTCTTTGGCTCCTAAATGGCTAAATGAAGCCTTGGTTTGGTTTGTTGCTCAAAGAAAGGTCGGTGCATCGAACTTTCCTCTCTTAATTGTTTCAATATTAAAGTCATGTTCCTCTTGTTGATTATTTTTTTTATAATGTATTAAGTTTGATCACTATGCTTTGACATTGTATATGTGAAGTCACTGACCTCCAAAGAATCTGAAATTAATTCAATCGATTATCTTTGTAAAATTAATGAATGCTCTTCTAAGTTAAGCAAATCTATGTGTTGTTGGACTTATGTAGTTGACTAAGAACTTCAAATGATCATCTGCACTTGTCCTGACTTTAGATTTCAAGATACTTTTTCCAAAGCATTCATATCTGCTCTACTACTATTGCCTTGATACTCCATGCTAATCTATATCATGTAGTTGAATCACTTGTTTGATAAAACTAAGACTATGGCAATTATAGACACTTAAGGACAATTGCAAGGTTGTCAGTGTAATTAGAGTATATCAGTTCAATTGTCTTCTTTCTTTAACTATTTTTTTTATGATCCTCAGACTTCCAAAAATACCATTGAGAATGTCTCTTGTTGACCTCCATGACTGTGTGATTATCTGTAAATTTCACTGTATGAAAGTAATTTTTTGGAAATGATTGAACTGAGTTCTAATGACTTTCTACAATTGGCTTTATGTGTTCTGTCAGCCCAGCTTAAGACATGCCCTTGATTGTTCTTAATATCTTAGTATCTATTTATTTGTGCATTACCTTTTGGTAATGTCATGCTGCTGAAACTAGAACTCTACCATGTTTGGACTAATATGCACAATCTGTTTAACTGGATTAGTTATCCCGTTGTTAGAATAATGCCTGCTCAATGTGAATATTCATTGCATTGAAACCCCTGTAATTAACTTGTTGACCTGATCCTATGTTATCTGATACTCTGCCATGTCTTTAAATCCTGCAATCGTGTAAGAACGTCTTATGTAATGTGTTTGGATGTCTTATCTTAGAGATTTTGTACTCATTCTTGTTCGAACAAATCTCCTGCTTGCTTGTGCTCGCACATCTGTTAGAACTGTGTCACTTCATAAAGAAGAAAGCTATATCTTGTTATTCAAAAAGGATTAACCACATAGCAATAGAGATATAAGTCAACTATGATCACTAAAGAGTTTAAGGAAAACTTTTGATGTTTATATGCCATATTTGAATGCTACATTGTGTCTTTATAAGTATCTTACTTCCTAATAAGCTTAGCATAAACTCTCACTATCCAGGATCAATTGTGAAGGCCATGTTAGTCTAATTCCATGCCTAGTACTTAGTCATGTTGTGATGTGGTAGTATTAATTAGAATATAACATGTACATATGTGAACGGCACCTATTAGGAGTTCTTCACTCATCTATACCTTAAAGGAAACTGTTGCTTGTATATCATGTCTGTAACTGTATTCCCAGGCCATTGAGACTTACTAAATTCACTGAAGTTTTCCTACAAACTTAGAAAGAGCCCCCTTTAGATGTTCATCTATCATGTTTGAATGTAGAACCACATGTTTAACTCTTAATCAATCTAGATGTGAATGAGCATATCTTTGGAGATTATCTGCCAATATATTAAATTGGTTTGTTGATTTTCTTACTTAGTAAGGAATGGAATATTGGTTTGTATACCCCATTAAGTATGTACGATTAAGTACAAGATTGTAGGTAATGATCTTCCATAAGTATGAGCCTTCTAATTGGATTATTAAGAGCCCGGCCGAGCAAGCCTATTAGATTTTCTTCTACTTAAACTCATCCATGAATAAAGAGAATACATATTTTCGTTAATCCAACAATAAGGTGATCATGTCTCCAATACCAATTTCTTACCATTAGTTACTTCATTTTAAAGTCTCAAATTTCACACACATTTTTCATAGTCTGAAGTGGAATAAATAATTCAAACACAACATAACCAGTTTGACTTCCCCAGCACCAATATACAACCCACACTTTGTCTACGGAGCCTCTATTGATACAGAAGAGTACTATGATAATGCCGGCAATAAGGCCTCGGCTATACCTCAGACATAATACACAAGGAACAAAAGATACATGACCCAGAAATAAAGTGGGGCTCACCAAGTCAGCTGGAAAGAGGATGTACCGCTATCACTAATCAATGTCTCGTGTTATGGAACCACCTGCATTCATTAAAGATGCAACACCCCCAGCAAAAGGGACGTTAGTACATGTCGAATAGTACTAGTATGAAAACCAAAATGTCTACTCAAGAATTTGGAAATACAACATGAATATGATGAATCATGGTAACAATCATAGGGCTTAAATATCCATAAAAGTCAAACAGATTTGTTAAGACCTTCCCATAACATTTATAAATTTCCAGTCGGGGATTCTCTACAACTACCTTTACACAGAGCGGCTTTGCCGCCTCACCCCAATATATGTGGGTGGTGTATTCCATAATCCCAAAACTCTACACAAAGTGGCCTTACCACCTCACCCTAATGTATGCGGGTGGAGGTGTATTCCTCAATACCAAAACTCTACACAAAGCGGCCTTGCCGCCTCACCCTAATGTATGTGGGTCGTGGTGTAATCCCAATCACAATCTCTACACAATTTAGCATCACAGTTTTCATTTGAAACACGACTTGAAGTTGTAATATTTAGATATACAATCCATACTTTGAATACGTTCTCACAATAGTAACACAACACAACAATAACATTTGGAACATGGATGGAACACATATCTCTTGTCACAAAGCTTATTCAGAATAATCGATTCGTGGTGAACAACTTGAAACTTACAAGAATAATGTGAGGTTCAATCCTAAGAGAATAGTTTAGCAAACATACCTCAATTGAGCTTCCTTAAACTCTAAAATATTTCAGAATTCTTAGCAATTTCAATCTATTTTATAAATATAACAAATTGAACCAAAATTAGGAGGATGATCATGGTTCT
Source organism: Nicotiana tomentosiformis (assembly GCF_000390325.3). NCBI lineage: Eukaryota > Viridiplantae > Streptophyta > Magnoliopsida > Solanales > Solanaceae > Nicotiana > Nicotiana tomentosiformis. Next base: position 40,649,715 of record NC_090819.1, read on the forward strand.
AACTCATTTGAGTATTTTATCAAACACTAGGTATGCATTAAGGTTGCAGGATCCTTTTATGGAGGATTCCATCATCCCACAACTCGTTCTTTACCATTTTTAGCTCAACAATCTTTCTACACCCCTTGATAACACATGCATACAAAATAACCAACTCCCACACCCAAGACTTATCTTACTAATTACCCAATTCTAGATAAAATTCGAGATTGAGGGTTAAGGTGTAGAATCTTACCTTTAGGATGAAGACCTTGTGGGTTTTCCTTGTTAATCTTCCAATATTTGAGCAAGAATTGATGAATAAATTATTGAGGAACACTTTCCCACTCTAGGGCACTCTCTCACTCTAAAAACATCAGGTTTTAGCTCAAGAAATGGTCCATTTCGTCTATTTAATGAAGTAGGGTCGGGTTATAAAAACCAAAAAATAAAGCTCCGGAACAGGATCTGCGATTGCATATGCGACCGTAGAATGGATATGCGGTCCGCATATCGGCCGCACAATTGGTGCCAAAACCTGCTGCCGCCTGCTTCGGTCTGCAGTAGTTATGCAGCCTGCAGACCTGTTCTGTGGTTGCATAATGCACCGCAGAACTAGTCTACGGTCGCATAATGCACCACAGACCTTCCTCCAAGCTACCCCGCCTCTGATTGACTCTGCGGCCATTATGTGGTCCGCAGAGTGATTCTGCGACCGCATAGTGGGCCGCAGAAATGACTTTTTCTGGCAAAAATTTTCCTTTACTCCCCAGTGCATTGTTCAACCCAAAAAGTTTGAGCTGCGTTCTAAAATCCTCAAACACGTGATCCTAGTTCGGCACCACAAAAATTTAAATTCCTTTACGAAATTTTTACGGGGCCTTACAAACACCTCCTACACTCCTTTGAACTACTTGACTTATCAATTATGAGACCTTATATTCATGTGTTGTTGTTCTCTCATTGTTTGTTGGCACTTATATGTAATCCTGTTTAAGTGCTCTTAAACTTTATAATAGTTTATGATAGTGCCACATGCTGGTGTGCAAACTATGGGATGTCTATTGATGCTCTGATGATTTGGATGTTAATGAAATAGATCTCTCATTGAGAAATTTTTACGGGGCATTACAAACACCTCCTACACTCCTTTGAACTACTTGACTTATCAATTCTGAGACCTTATATTCATGTGTTGTTGTTCTCTCATTGTTTGTTGGCACTTATATGTAATCATGTTTAAGTGCTCTTAAACTTGATAAGAGTATATGATAGTGCCACATGCTTATGTGCAAACTATGGGATGTCTGTTGATGCTCTGATGATTTGGATGTTAATGAAATAGATCTCTCAATGAGAAATTTTTACGGGGCCTTACAAACACCTCCTACACTCCTTTGAACTACTTGACTTATCAATTCTGAGACCTTATATTCATGTGTTGTTGTTCTCTCATTGTTTGTTGGCACTTATATGTAATCCTGTTTAAGTGCTCTTAAACTTGATAAGAGTATATGATAGTGCCATATGCTTGTGTGCAAACTATGGAATGTCTGTTGATGCTCTGATGATTTGGATGTTAATGAAATAGATCTCTCATTGTTTATAATCACCACTGTGGTAGTGAAGTTTACAATGAACACCTCATTAGAACTTAAACCTATAGGGAAGAGTAAGTGTGAGTAGTTAGGGGTATTGGGGAGTAGAATTTAGTTCTTGGTTGAGCTACTCTCCCTGACACAAGCACTGCTCGCGGCCCTTGAGGCCCTTGGGAACTTTGAAGTGCCCGGGATCCAAAGAATATCTTGGCCATGAATGGAATTCCACCCTTAGTCTCTAATCTATTGATATTTATTAATCCCTTTAGATTTAGTGTTTTATGGAAGCAAAGGCTTTCACTGTAAATTATTTTACCATATGTGACTCCACACTAATTTTTACATTCTGGATTACTATTGATTGTTATAATTTATCTTGGGCCCATACTATTGTTACTTATGTATAATTATATGTATCGGGCGGCATATCTAATGACATTCTTGTTTTCTTGATCATTTTTTAAAAATTGGGCCTGTCGCGTTCTCAAATAAATCAGGCCCAAGTTTTGTGCCTGCACCTTTGGGAGTCTGAAGCTGCTGTTGTCCATCCTCATTACCTGTTGGGCCTAGTTTCTTTCAGCCCCAAATCAGAGTCCATTCCTTTTTTCTATTGCTTTATTAAGTTTGCTGTTGTTTTTTCACATGCATATAACACTTACAATATTTGATGGAATCCTTTGCTTTATATCTTTAAATTAAGTTAACAATCTAGGTAAGCCCTAAAAAATATAGGATTAAAAGAAGCATCATGACTTGTTAGTAGATAATTCTAGTTCAATAATTGCTTATATTAGTCATCTCTTAACCTTTACTAATGATATTCATGAAACCTTCTCAAACTAAAACAGCCTTTACAAAGGTCGCACATCTTCTCCTTTTCAAAAGCCAGAAGAAATGGAATACAAAATTGGTCTTCTAAAATGTAACGACTCGACCGGTTGTCTTGAGTATTTTAGCCTTGTTCCCCTATTTATTGCCTCCTCTATGTTATAGTTTGGTTATGTGACTTTTCGGAGTGGTTGGTTTGGTTTCAGGTGAGGTTCGGAGTGAAATGGGATACTTAGTCCCAAAGTTGGAAGCTTAAGTTGAAAGAGTTGACCAGAGTTTGACTTTTGTGTAGACGACTTCGGAATGGAGTTTTGATAGTTTTGATCGCTTTGTATGGTAATTTTGGACTTAGGCGTATATCCGGATACTGATTTGGAGGTCCGTAGGTCGTTTTGGCTTGAATTTGGCGAAAGTTGGAAAGTTGAAGGTTTGGAAGATTGAGAAGTTTGACAAGAGTTGCCTTTGTTAATGTCGGGTTCGGATTTTGGTTCCATGAGTTGGAATAGGTCTGTTGTGTGATTTATGACTTGTGTACAAAATATGAGGTCAATCGGAGTTGGTTTGGTATGATTCGGCATTAGTTTTAGAAGTTAGAAATTCATAAGTTCATTAGGCTTGAATTGGGGTGTGATTCGGAATTCCGGTATTGTTTGATGTAATTTGAGGCCTCGACTATGTTTGTATCGTGTTATAGGACTTGTTGATATGTTTGAATAGGGTCCCGGGGGGCCGTGGGTGTGATCGGATCATGTTCGGCTCATTTTTGGACTTGTATTAGGACTGCTGATGTATCTGGTTCTGGTTTCCTTTTACGTGATCACGAGGAAAGGTCGCGATCGCGAAGGGTCTTTTAAGACTGGTGAAATTATGTGCATCATGTTCGTGATTATTGGAGTGCGTTCGTGTAGCTTGTGGGTCTCAGTTCTTCACGGACGCGAGAGTGCCCACGCATTCGCAATGAGAAGAGGTCAACTGGGAGCCTCAGGTGTCAGGCCTATGCGATCGCGTAGGTGAGATCGTGTTCGCGTAGGGGCAGGTCTAGTAACCATCGCGTTCGCGGCTCTGGATTCACGTTCGCATAGGGTGTTTGAGGGTAGTGGTCATTTTGCTCTTCGCGATCGCAAGGATGTTTCCGCGATTGTGGTTCACAATAACTGGGCAGGAGATATTTAATTCCAAAACGAGGGCTTTGTTCCATTTTTCATCTTTTGAGATAGAGAACTCGGGTTTGTGCGATTTTGGAAGAGATTTTCAAGGAGTTGATCGGGGTAAGTGATTTTGACTTGGATTTGATTATAATACACGAATCCATCATTGTTTTTACAATTTAATTAGTGTTTCGAGTTGAAACACTTGGGGAAATTTGTGAAAACTTCCTAAACTATATTTTTTGGATTTGAAGGTCAATTTGAGGTCGGAATTGAATAATTTTAGTATGGTGGGATTATTGAATGGGCGTTCGGATTTTGTAAGTTTGGTCAGGATCAGAGTCGCGGACCCGGGGTTGTCTTTTTTAGTTGACTTTTTTATTTTCTTTAAAGATTGCAACTTTATTATCCGGAATAGTTTCCTATGGTTTGTATTTATGGTATAAAGTTATTTTTGCTAGATTCGAGTCGTTCGGAGTTGGATATTCACGGAAAAGGCTTACTAATGGATTGAGCTAGCTTTTTTGAGGTAAGTAGATTGCCTAACTTTATGTGGGGGTATTACCTCTTAGGATTTAGGTTGATTGTGCTATTTGTGATATGTGAAACTCGTTTACGCAAGGTGATGAGTGGGTACACGGGCTATATGTGGTATTTGACCAGTTTAGGCTAGTTGGACTCTTTTCATGACTTTAATTGAATTTTCATAGCATGTTATAATTTCGTTGTTAGTCTACCCTTGCATGTATTAATCTACCCTCACATGCCTTATTTCACAATGTTAACACTTGTTCAACCTTTTGCTTGTTAATTACTCTTATATGATTTAGTTGAAGTTATTGTTTTCCTTATTGTCCGTTACTGCTTTAATTGTGGAATTCATTACTTGAAGTTGTTGCTTTCATGGAATAGTTTCTTGTTGAGTGATTGATGTTGAAGTTGTAAAAGTCGTGATCACATTGAGGCAAAGTTGATAAGTGTTAAAATACCATTCTTTTTGAGCTATTCAATTTTAGTTTTCTATTATTTAGACTCTTGTACACATTGTGGTTGAGCCATGGGTTGTTTGTTATGGAAACATTGATATTGTTGATTCTTTTGGCAAGTTGTGGCATTTGGGAACTTGAGGTGCAAGTTGTGATATCTTGTGATATTGATATGCATGCGGTGGTATAAGGATAAGGGTCGATACGCATGCAGTGAGATAAGGTGGACTTGATATGCGTGTTGCTAGTAGGGGAACTACTTGAAGCCACGCGGTGTTATAAGGTGGCTAAAACGCGGGTAGCTATTTTGGGAAAAATGATTTTCAATAACCTAAATGTAAGGCTCCCGCGGTGATATAAGGAAAGATTGTGATTGTGATTGTGAAATGAGATTACGAGGTGGTACCTCGAGTTTTACTCTTGTATCTCTTATTTACCTCACTTTATTTGTTCGCATTATTTTCTTGATGTTCTTATCATGTGTTCCTCCCTTGTTGTCATTACTGCTTTAAATTTAGTTGTAGCTTATGTTGTTGTATTTATTCATTTCCTCGTTTCCACTATTATAATGTATTATACTTGTTCAGCTTCTTTTCTATCCTCGTAGGTGTCTTAACCTGACCTCATCACTACTCTACCGAGGTTAGGCTTGATACTTACTGGGTATTGTTGTGGTGTACTCATACCATGCTTCTACATATCTTTTTATGCAGATCAGATGTCGCATACCAGGCTAGGCACCAGTGAGTAGAGCTTCGAGATCGGAGACTTCAAGGTATACCTGCCGGCATTCTCAAGCCTCGGAGTCACCCCCTGTCCTTGTTTTCTATTGCACACTCTCTATTTAGATAGTGATGTATTAGGAATGTTTCAGTATACTCATATAGAGCTTATAACTCAGTCTCACCAGATTTTGAGGGTTATTGTCAGTTGTATTGTGGAGTTCTTTTATGATAAATGGTTGGTTTAAATTTGAAGTTGTATTATTATTTCCGTTATTTCTTCATGTTTGCTAGGCTTACCTAGTCTTAGATACTAGGTGCCATCACAACATCCTACGGTGGGAGGTTGGGGTCGTGACGAGGTTGTATAAGAACTCTAGGTTCACAGGTGTTACGAGTCATAAGCAGGTTTAGTAGAGTCTCGCGGATCGGTACAGAGACGTTTGTACTTATCTTTGAGAGGCTATGGAACGGTTAGGAAACTTCACTTCCTTGATTCCTTATCGTGTAAATTTGTTGACTTAGAAATTCTGAATCTTTGTCTTTCTATTCTCTCACGGATGGTGAGGAAACGCATCGCTGGATCCGACGATCAGACACCCGCACCCCCTGCTAGATCCTCGAGAGGCAGAGGCCAAGGAGGGGCATGTTGTGCAGCTAGAGCACCTGCCCAAGCTTCCTGAGGAGCCCCCAGTAGCTCCAGTTGGGGAGCAGGCACCTGAGGTGCCTGTTGCCACCCTTGCACTTCAGGAGCCCCTCGCACAGTTCTTGAGTATGTTTGGTACTCTAGCTTAAGTAGGGGTTGATTCCACTTGAACCAGCCACATCTTAGGCTGGGGAAGGAGCTTAGACTCCCGCAGCCCATAACCTAGAGCAGCGGGTCCACCTTAATCAGGTCCCAGAGTTTATACCAGTGCAGCTAGTTGTTTCGATTTAGCATGAGGTTAGGGCAGCAGCATCTGAGGAGGAGCACCTTAGACTTGAGAGTTATAAGAAGTACCATCCTCCTACTTTCAGCGGCCTATCTACAGAGAATGCGCATGGTTATGGCATTTGGGCACTTGAGGTGCGAGTTGTGATATGTTGTGATATTGATACGCATGCGGTGATATAAAGATAGGGGTTGATACACATGCGGTGAGATAAGGTGGGTTTGATACGTGTGTTGCTAGTAGGGGAACTACTTGAAGCCATGCGGTGTGATAAGGTGGGCTAAAATGCGGATAGCTATTTCGAAAAAAATGATTTTCAAATAACTAAATGTAAGGCTCCCACGGTGATATAAGGAAAGATTGTGATTGTGATTGTTAAATGAGATTACAAGGCGGTACCTCGGTTGGGACTCTTGTTGTTATCTCTCATTTACCTCCCTTGTATTTGTCCGCATTATTTTCTTGATGTTCTTATCATGTGTTCCTCCCTTGTTACCTTTACTGCTTTAAATTTAGTTGTAGCTTATCTCGTTGTATTTCTTCATTTCCTCATTTCCTCGTTTCCACTATTATATTGTATTATACTTGTTCAGCTTCTTTTATATCCTAGTAGGTGTCTTGACCTGACCTCGCCACTACTCTACCGAGGTTAGACTTGATACTTACTGGGTACCGTTGTGGTGTACTCATACTATGCTTCTGCACATCATTTTGTGCCGATCCAGGTGCCTCATTCCAGGCTAGGCATCAGTGAGTAGAGCTTCCAGATCAGAGACTTCAAGGTATACCTGCCGGCGTTGGCAGGCCTCAGAGTCACTCTCTCTCCTTGTTTTCTATTGCATACTCATTATTTAGATAGTGATATATTAGGGATGTTTCAGCATACTCGTGTAGAGCTTATGACTCAGTCTCACCATATTTTGGGGGCTATTGTCGGTTGTATTGTGGAGTTCTTTTATGATTGCTGGTTGGTTTAAATTTGAAGTTCTATTATTATTTTCATTATTTCTTCATGTTTGTTAGGCTTACCTAGTCTTAGATACTAGGTTCCATCACGACATCCTACGGTGGGAGGTTGAGATCGTGACATAAAATTGAGCTTTCCTACAAAGAAACTCGAACAAGTACTCTTGCAAAGCCAATGTATTCATACGGTTTTCTTCAAATTAAAACGTGAGATTAAGAATTAAGGTATACCTAAAGCCCATTTCCTCACACCTTTACTTTACTAGAATTATATAAATGGCCACATCATTTTAAAAGACAAAGTATTTTAAAACTTAGCCATATCTCACAAGGTTTTGCAAATACAAACATTATATACATACTTCTAAAACTCTTTCAATCATATCGATACAAAGATTTTCTTAAAGGCTTTAATAAATCTATACCCTCTTTTCAAAATTACATATATTATTTTTCAAATTACAGGCTTTAACTAGATATACAATATGCTATACTTTAAGCACTAATTAAGCAGAATATAGATACCTAATTCTTTAAACCTAGTCTATGTCCTATGGAGCTACCTCAGGTAGATTTTAAGGGGTGCCTAACACCTTCCCCTTAGAAGAATAAGAACCCTTACCCAAAACCTCACCGGTTAGCAGACTAATAGAGAAATGATCTTAGTAATTAAACAGGTGCCCTAACAGGAAAACCACTAGTTGAATCTTGTTTTGGCTCGTGCAAAATAGGGTGCAACAACATAGCGACTCCGCTGGGGATCTCACACTTAGGTTCTGACCTTAGCATACTTAGACTAGACTTGGAATTTAGGATTGTTTGTACATTGTTTTAACTGTGTTTGATTTGCAATTGTATGGTTACCTGCTTTACTTGCTCATTATGTACTTATCTACTTATTTCAATTGTTATTGCTAACATCCCATTATTTGTTACCTCTTTATATGTATTTCCATCACACACTCTCTTATCGAGTCTTGGCCGTACACTATCACACATAATGGCACGCGAGGGTTATCTTTTACACCCCTCCGAACCTTCTTTCAAAATTCTTTAGTTTCAGAGAATGGCTTTGTCAGGTCAACTGACATAACTTCTCGCAGTATTCAGTCCAACTCAAAATTAGGAAATACTCTGCTCTAGAAAACATGGGTCATATTGCATAAACATTAGGTGGGTCGGTCCTTGGCATCAACAAAGAATTAGAAACGCCACCCTAGTGTCAACGGGTTGTGTACCCAACGACATGAATTTTGTGGAAAGACGAACTAATCATGACGAGACACTTAAGATCCATTGCAAACACTTATTAAACCCCTTTTATCTACCCTCTTCAGAAATGGAAATCAACCAAAACATCTTTGAGATCAATATGGTTATGGAGCACTGCACAAGCTAAAGCAATGGTAGAACATCCCAGAGAGCATGGAGATGAAATCAAGACACACCTAGGAGCATTGACTACCTTGCTAAACATCTAAGCTGACAAGGTTCTTACCCGTTTGTTGATAGAGTTCTGGGATCCGGCCAAAGTAGTTTTCAAGTTTGTTGATTGTGAGTTGGTGCCAACATTTGAAGAAGTTACCAGTTTCACAGAGCTGCCATTTACGTGGAGGAGGCCGATACTATCGGTCACCATGCCCGGCTATAGGTTTATCGATGCTTTGGGTCTAGCAAACAGTGAGGGGTTTGAGGAACATGGAAGATAGATGGGTAAGCCTGGATCAATTATTCGATAGGTTCGGACATCGTGAGAGCTATGAATGGTACTTGGGAGAATTTCAGTGTGATTAGACAACTTGGAAAAGTCTTCGACCCATAACGGCGCTGATGGGACTGCTGGGTTTCCCGCAAAGAAGAGGACAGATCAATATCAACTTGCTGCTTGTGGTTTTTGTAACATTCCGGGGAAACCTCCAAGCCACTTTGATACCGATGGTTTTAATAAAAATCCTCAGAGCATTGCTGGCTGTTCCCGGGGGTACGATTTCTTCAATGGCTGCAACTTATTGCTTCAAATATGGGCCACATAGCATTTCTTTTAGCAAGAGACCAATGTTGGCTACATGATTCGAAGTCAAAGTGAGAGAATGAGGCATTGGATCTCCCCGCATGGACAGGAAGAATGGAGAGAGATGCTGACCAATTTAAGTGGAGAATGGATCAATTAGAAGTTGTCATGGCTGAGCGGAAGGGCAATCATAAGGACTCCCTAAAAGTATTTTATCGAGTTGATAGGACTTGAGGGTATCCATCCATACTCACCCCTATGAGTCCTTAGGCAGTTCGGGTTGATTTAGGATGTACCTCTTTGGATGAGGACGGCACTATATGAAGACGAGTATAATAGGCAGATCCTGATACCAAGGATAAGGAGGCTTCAAGAGGAGTGGAACGATCTATTCACAATGCCAATGGGTCGAAATTCATGGTGCACTCCGGAATATTATGTCTGGATCAATAAAGAAGATGAGCTAGCCCGACCAAGCAGGGAATGAATAGCCTGGCTGGAAGATGCAGTGGCGGCTTTGCAAATTTATCATGATATTTTGCCACACTACCTTGTGACTACCTCCATGCATCGCCAAGTAGCCTCGGGGTCGATTGATCATATGCTGCCACCCCCTGAGGATGATGACCGAGTGGTTGAATATATACAGATTGAGTCTGAGACAGAACCAGAGCAAGATTCCATAGGAAGATCCGGAGTTCAATGATGATGAAGAAGAATTTGAAGAAGAAGAATTTGAAGAAGAATTTGAAGAAGAAGACGACGAAGAAGAAGAAGAAGAAGAAGAAGAAGAAGAAGAAGAAGAAGAAGAAGAAGAAGAGGAAGAAGAAGAGGAAGAATTTGAAGAAGAAGAAGAAGAGATGGGGAACAATTCTAGGGATGGTTATTAGAAGTTTGTTGATTTCACCCTTCTTCCCACTTTGTATCTTTTATCTTGAACCTTTCCATTCCTTAAGGGCGAGTTTGTTTGAGCCCATGTAATCTTATGAATGTTAAAAACAATGATGTAACCTTTTCTCCCGCCTATTACAATCCAAAGATTATCAATGAAAACCAAAATTTTATTCAAATCTGAATGTGTCAAATCTAATTGTTTGTCAAAATTCGCAACTTAGGCCTACCTCCAGAAAAGATAGGTCCCACAAATTTTAGGAAACGTGGTTGCTTGAGTACGTGAACTAACAGCTCTATGTGCCTTTATTGATGAAAACACTGAAACTGACTTCTGTTCTTTTTTTTTCTTTTCTTTTCTTTTCTTGTATTACTATTCCCCAAAACAAAGTTGGTTTATGTTGACCCGAAACTAGCGGAACCACCGTACAACTTGAGATCGAAAGGGAAGATGTCTGCAATAGATAACCCAATCGAACATGCTCTAGTAATAGCTAATAGCCCGAGGCAATCGAGAGAGAAGGATGATACACAGAATAACGAACATGTGGCTAGGATGGCCCAAAAGATGGAATCATTGAGGGAGGAAGTACAACGCATTCGGGAATTGGCACATCTGGTTGTGATGACGCCCTCACAACCACCCCATTTTCCTTCACTAGATTCAATTCCCGACAAATTTCCTTCCACTACTCACCAAGAAAACAATACCCCGACTTCAGTCCCTACCGCCTAGATCATACCCCCAGTAACCCCTGCAAACCCACAAAACCATCCTATACACACCCCTTACATACCAAATTACGTTCAAACACTGCAAAACCCACCAGTTGGTACCAACATAGTTCATACCCCTCCTCATGATGGCTTCACCTTTACTACTAGCCAAAACCATCACATACCCGCGGCACATACCACTGCATATGAGCGATATCTTCCTCCCATATATGCCATTTCAGAACCCACCTTCACAATTCCAGTCACAGTCAGGCTGCTTATGAATTTGATCAATATGCCAAAATGGAAGGGGAAGCTAAGTATAAGGAGGAAGAATTAGTGTTTGAGCAATTACGAGCATTGAGAAAACAAATGAAGAACCTTCAGGTCGCCCGAAGGAGCGAAAGTCTAGATTATGAGGATTTGTGTATCCACCCTTATGTGGACATGCCGATAGGGTACAAGCCTCTAAAATTTGATATCTTTGATGGGAGAGGTGATCCCCATGCACACTTGAGAGCCTACTGCGATAAGCTAGTTGGAGTGAGAAAAAATGAGAAGTTGAGGATGAAGTTGTTCATAAGGAGTTTGACAAGGGATGCACTTACTTGGTACACTCGCCAAGATCCCCGAAACCTGAGGGAGTGACAGGATATGGCAGAAGATTTCATAAATCGCTTCCGGTTTAACACATAAATTTCCCCTGATAGGGTCGCTCTGGTAAACTTGCAGAAGAAGCCGTCAGAATCATTCCAAGAGTATGCACGCCAATGGAGGTCGGAAGCCGCTAGAGCACAACCTCTGTTACATGACAGTGAGTTGACTAAGTATTTCATCAGGGCTCAGGAAGGAATCTATTTTGAGAAAATATGGGCATGATGGGGCAGAAGTTCCTTGAACTTGTTAAAATGGGAGAGTTTTTACAGGAAGGTATAAAGTCTAGCAAGGTACAATCTATGGCCGCATTGCAAGAAGCTATAAAAGTAATCCAATCCAGTTTAATAGGTAGTGGAAAGAAGAAAAATAAATAGGCATCAGCAATCATTCCCTATTACCAGTCTAATCCACACCATGAAACAACTCTTACTCTCCAAACAACCATTCCCCACACTCACCTACTTATGCTCCAATATATAACACGCAACCATACTACAATACCCAACCTCAATATAATCAACCTCGCGCCCATACAAATCCAAATCCACCACGACTATACGCTCAAGTTCAATCTACCACTCATCACAATCGACCCACCTACGAAGAGGTCCCAGAAACTACACCCTAATTGCTGAACCTTTGGCTCAACTATTTAAAAGACTAAGGAGAGCAGTTTTGATACATACAATAGAAGGAAGGGTTCCTGAATATCCTTCAAAATACTTTGATGCAACCAAACAGTGCATCTACCACTCAAATATACCAGGTCATGATACCAAGAATTGCTTTAAACTGAAAAATGAAATTGAGTCACTGATCAAAAGTGATGCAATTTAGTGCACCCCAACTCCGCCTAATGTGAACCGTAACCCGCTGCAAAACCGCCAGAATTAAGGAGCTAATATGATCACCCTAGATGAAGAATATGACCTAAAAGGAATCACCATCATAATAGGAAATGTTGAGGCTGCAAGGGTCCCACCTCGAAGGACTCCAATGACCACCGTACAGTTAAAACCTATCGTTATAGTCCAGACTTACCAGCAACAATCCACTGCTGCTATTATGGATGAAGAGGATCGGGAATACAAGACAGTCCCATGGACATATCAGCAGAAAAGGAAAGCTAAGATGACAGATTCCGCAGTGGCTCATGGAATGACCAGATCAGGGAGGTGTTATGCTCCTGAGGAAGTAAATCGAGGGAATCCAGGAAGAGAAGAAATTCAGAGAAGGAATATAACAGATCCGGAGGCCATAGAATTCTGGAAGAAGATGTCTACCAAAAAATATTCTGTGGAGGAACAATAAAAGAAAACTCCGGTGCAAATATCAATCATGGATCTACTGATGAGTTCTGACAGTCACAAAGACGCCTTGATGGAAGTGTTAAGTGGAGTAAGCATGCCAAGTAACACTACCAGTGAGGCATTGGCAACAACCATCGGGAAGATGGTTGAGGCAAATATGATCACCTTCCAAAGAGATGAGCTTCCTATGGAGGGCGTGGGTCACAACAAAGCTTTACATATCACCGTCAAATGCGGAGATAAGGTGGTGTCCTGAGTACTTGTTGATGGAGAATCAGGAGTCAATATCTGCACGCTCTCTACCTTACAAGAATTGGGTAATCATCTCAGAGAAGTAAAAGAAAGACATGTGAGGGTAAGAGCTTTTGACGGTTCACAGAAGGACGTCATTGGGGAAATCTATTTAGCTTTGCAAATCAGACTAGTTGAGTTTCCCATACTAGTCCAAGTGATGGACATTTCATCTTCATATAACTTGTTGCTAGGAAGACTTTGGATACACATGGCAGGGGCAATCCCGTTAACCCTACACCAGTGCATGAAGTTCGAGTGAGGTTGTCAAGAGATTGTAGTCCATGGAGAATGGAGCCAGTCAGCTTACCTAGAACATGCAGTCCCGTTCATGGAAGGATTAGACGGAGTTACTTTTCATGTGGTTGAGATCATGCAGACCGTGGAAATAGAAGAGACCGAGCAAAATCTAGGTATGCAGTTATGATACAGATCAAAGATGGCTATGAGAGGAATGATGAAGTACCGATACATACCAGGAACCAGATGGGATAACAAAGTTGATTGATCCAAGTGGGCATAAAGGTAGAGTCGGCATAGGGTATCAGCCTCCGACTGGGAAGACTTGTACCGGTAGATTCGGGAACAAAGCTTTTGTGCCAGAGTATGTTTCGGGTACGGGTTAGAGCTCAACACCATAGGACGACATCGTCGATGGAATGGGAAGGTTGTTCGTGACCATGATCGAGGAATGTTGTGAAAAAATTGATATCAAGATACCAACCATTCGGAATGTCGAACCAGGAGAGGACTTGCAGAATTGGACCGCCATCCTGTCTTTGGTTCGCCGGTCGTCTTGGTAGTATGGAATTGTAAAACTTTTGAAAGAAAGCGCATGGTAAATTGAGGCTTGAACCATGTCTGTACTCTTTTGTCATTCGCCTCTTTGAACGCTCAGACGTTCCTTTATTGATAAAATAAAAAGAAATGCTTTCTTAAAGTTATTGCAAGTTTATTTATCGCTTCATTTATACCTAGTTTTTCTTTTCAGTAATCAAAATGATAAAAACCCGTGTTCCGCGATTATGACATGTAACGAAACCCTCGAGCATAGCAATCCAAATTACAAGGAATACGACGAAAGCATGATTCCAGATAATCTCCTACAAGAGATCGAACAATTGGAAAGCCAAAAAAAGCCTAACCTTGAGGAGATAGAAGTAGTCAACCTGGGAAGCGAAGAAGACGTGAAAGAAACCCGAATCAGCATCCATCTGGAAGCATAGAAGAAAGAAGAATTGGTTGAGCTCCTCCGATAGTACATCGACGTATTCTCAAGGTCGTATGATGACATGCCTAGGTTAAGCACCAACGTTGTTTCGCATCGATTGCCTACCGATCCTGCTAGACCTCCAGCCAAACAAAAACCCAAAAAATTCAAGTTGGCTCTAAGTTTGAGGATAAAGAAAAAGTAACCAAGCAAATAGAGGCGAACGTAGTGAGGGTCACCAATTATCCCACATGGTTGGCAAATAGCGTCTCGTTACCAAAGAAGGATGGGAAGATCAGGATATGTGTGGATTATCGAGAGCTTAACAAGGCCTGCCCGAAGGACGATTTCCCTTTACCAAATATTCATATCCTCATCGACAACTGCACAAAGCATGAGTGCAATCATTTGTGGATTGTTCCACTGGGTACCATTAGATCCTGATGCATAAAGAAGATGCAGAGAATACAATGTTCACTATGCCTTGGGGAGTTTACTTCTACAGAATCATGTCGTTCGGCCTAATGAACACTGGTGCTACTTACATGAGGGCCATGACAACCCTCTTTCACAACATAATTCACAAATAGATCGAGGTATATATGTATGACATCATCATCAAGTCTCGAAAGAGTTCATAACCATTGGACGACCTGAAGAAGTTTTTTGAACGCTTGCGGAGGTATAGTTTGAAGTTGAACCCTGCAAAATGTGCGTTCGGAGTCCCTGCTGGAAGGTTGCTAGGTTTCATCGTAAGCAAGAAAGGGATAGAGTCCCTGCTGGAAGGTTGCTAGGTTTCATCGTAAGCAAGAAAGGGATAGAACTGGATCCTTCAAAGATTAAAGCCATTCAAAAATTTCCACCTCCTAAAAGCAAGAAGGATGTGATGAGTTTCATTGGAAGGCTGAATTACATCAGTCGAATCATAGCCCACTCTACAGTAATTTGTGAGCCCATCTTCAAGCTGCTGAAAAAGGGTGCTTCTACAAAATGGACAGAAGAGTGTCAGAAATCCTTCAACAAGATCAAGGAGTACTTGTCAAATCCATCGGTGTTGGTTCCTCCTGAACCCGGGATGCCATTGTTGTTATACCTATCGGTTTTGGATAATGCATTTGGATGCGTGTTGGGTCAACACGATGAAACCGGAAGAAAGGAGAAAGATATCTATTACTTAAGCTAGAAGTTCACACCATGGAGGCCAAATACACTTTGATAGAGCACACTTGTTGCGCCTTGACTTGGATAGCCCAGAATTGAGGCATTACATGTCAGCATAGACCACACATGTACTATCCCGGCTCGACCCACTCAAGTATATCTTTCAAAAGACGATGCCTACAGGAAAACTAGCCAAATGGCCAAGTTCTTCTCAGTGAATTTGACATTGTGTACATAACACAGAAGGCCATCAAAGGACAAGCCTTAGATGACCACCTTGCATAGAATCCAGTGGACAAGGATTATGAGCCCATCACTACATACTTCCCAGATGAAGAAGTGTTGTTCGCCGGAGAAGATATTGTAGAGTCATATCCAGGGTGCAGAATGTTCTCCGACGGAGCAGCAAATTTCAAAGGAGTAGGAATTAGGGCAATCCTAGTTTCAGAATCAGGACAACATTACCCAGCATCAGCAAAGATAAGGTTCCCCTGCACCAATAATATGGTCGAGTACGAAGCATGCATCCTCGGGATTAGGATGGCGATTGACATGGACATCAAGGAGCTTTTGGTCATAGGGGATTCTAATATGTTGATACATCAAGTTCAAGGAGAATGGACTACCAAGAATGTCAAGATCCTTTCATACCTGCATTGTGTAAAGGAGCTATGCAATAAGTTCACAAAGATCGAGTTCAAGCACATTCCCAGGATTCAGAATGAGTTTGTCGATGCTCTCGCAACCTTGTCATCCATGATCCAGCATCCAGATAAGAATTACATAGACTATATCGAGATAGAGATGCGGGATCAACATGTGTACTACTTTCATGTAGACGAAGATCCATACGGTAAGCCATGGTACTACGACATCAAAAGGTTCCTTGAATCAAGAGAATATCCAGAGAATGCTACTAATAATCAGAAGCGAGCGCTCAGAAGGCTGGAAAATCACTTTTTCCTCAACGGGCAAGTACTGTATAGGACCCCAGACTTGGGTCATTTAAGATGTGTAGATGCCGCTGAAGCAACCAAACTGCTAGAAGAAATACATGCAAGGATGTGCGCACCCCACATGAATGGTTTCACCTTAGCCAAGAAGATTTTAAGAGCCGAATACTTTTGGATGACCATGGAAAGAGATAGTATCCACTATGTGCAAAAGTGTCACCAATGCCAGATCCACGGGGATTTCATCCGGATTCCACCTAATGAGTTGAACGTAATGGGTTCGCCTTGGCCGTTTTCCGCTTGGGGCATGGACGTAATCAGACCTATAGAGCACGCTGCATCAAATGGGCATTGTTGTATCTTGGTAGCAATTGATTACGCCACCAAATAGGTCAAAGCTTCTATATACAAGGCCATCACGAAGAAAGTAGTAGCAGATTTCATTTGTAACAACATAGTCTTCCGGTTGGGATACCCGAGTCAGTCATCACTAACAATGCAGCCAATCTCAATAGTGATCTCATGAGAGTAATCTGCGAGAAGTTCATAATTGTTCACCGTAACTCCACAGCCTACATACTGCAAATGAATGGAGCAGTTGAAGAAGCCAATAAAAACATCAAAAGGATTCTACGAAATATAGTGGACAATAATAGGCAATGACACGAGAAATTAGCCTTCACCTTACTGGGTTATCGGACCACCATGAGGACATCCACTAGGGCAACGCCATACATGTTGGTATATGGCACTAAAGCTGTGATACCCACAGAGGTCGAGATACCATCTTTAAGGGTCATTCAAGAAGTCAAGTTAGATGACGCAGAATAGATACGGGTCAGGCAGGAGCAACTCATGCTCATTGATGAGAAGAGAATGGTTGCAGTATTCCATGGTCAGATATATTAAAATAGGATGGCCAACGCATTCAACAAATGGGTGAAACCTCACCAATTTATACCAGGGCAGTTGGTTTTGAAGAAAATATTCACTTATCAGGAAGAAGCCAAAGGAAAGTTTGCACCAAATTGGCAGGGTCCTTATGTGGTCCATCAAATGTTGTCGGGAGGAGCTCTGATCTTGGTAGAGATGGACGGAAGATTCAGCACGAAGCTTATCAACTCAGACACAATCAAGAGATACTACATTTGAAGACAATATAGTTAGGTTTTGGTTGTAACAGAACTACGCTAGATCTGACTTCCCACAGATACGTAGGCAATCCACGTAGGGTCCGGTTTCTCTCTCTCCTCTACTTTTGTAATATAAAATCCAAATACCATTTTGTATGTAGTCGGAACTATGCCACGACTTGATTTTCTTTGGAAGGAATAAATTGGCAATCCTCATCGGATTCAGTCATCTCTTGTAATTGAACTACGTTCTGGCCTGATTCCATTTGGATACGTAGGCAGTCTGAGTAAGACTCGGCCACTTCATTTCAATCTCATCATCTGTTGTAATCGAACTACGCTTTGACCTGATTCCATTTGGATACGTAGACTTCCTGAGTCAGGTTTGGTCATCATTATCATATTTTCTTTTTTCATTAGCCACGAACTATGTTCAGACCTGATTCTATTTTGGATACGTAGGCAACCTGAAAAGGTTCGGTCATAACCCTAGGAAAACCTTTCTAATGCATTAGTTTAGATTAGGAGGCAATCACGGCGGCAAGAAGCCATGTCTTCAAAAGCATCTTAAAGGATCGACATCAATGGGACGGAGTCTTCCAGAAACAATGTTAGTGCCTAAGGGACTTCCGAAACATGTCATAATCCGGAACGATGACATTTTTCGTAAAACAAAAGATTTTCAAAAAACAAATTCAAAATCAATATATATATATATATATATATATATATATATATATATATATATATATATATATATATATATCATAATCCGTTCCACCTACCGAACTTCATGGCGTTACCTTAACAAGACAAGGGCAAGGCCAGGACTACGGTCGACACAAATCAACACCCCCTACTAAGAATTTTTCTTTGAATGTAGGACCAATAGGATACAATAAAATACTGGAACATACTAGGGCAAATGACGAATCTGCCATTCTCTCATAACTATCTTCCCCCTTCCTCTATTCAAATTTTTTCTTATATAACTAAAAACTAACTCTCAGATCCTTTGCAGGTATTTCGGAACCAGACCACCGATGCAGGCAGAGCATAGTGTAAATAGCAAACCATCTGCTCAACTGGACAGAGCCATGTATATAGCAAACCGTTTGCTCAACCAAGCGGAGCATGTTGTATATAGCGAGCCGCTGGTCCTGCCAACCGGAGCCATGTATATAGCAAATTGTCTGCTCAACCAAGCAGAGCATGCTGTATATAGAGAGTCGCTGGCTTCACCAATTGAAGCCTTGTATATAGCAAACTGCCAGCTCAATCAATCGGAGCACCCTGTACAAATCGAGTCGTCGGCTTCACCAATCGGAGCCCTGTATATAGCAAAACTATTATCTTCGCCAACGGGAGCATTCTGCACTACCACTCCGATACATCGGAGATCGGAGTAGATAGCTGCAATCCTCATCACCAACATTCTGCCAATCAACAGTCGCAACATAGTTTCGTAGTCAAGAGTACATCTTGGGAATGCTCCCTATTTCTTTATTTTTATCTCGAATATTTTGACGTCTTGCTCATGCAGCTTACAGGCATGATTAAATTTTTCAAGTCAGAAACTCCCATCGTGCGGTGATACTTTACATTTCAATGCAACCACTCCCATCATGCAGAGATACTTTACATTTCAATGCAACTTCTCCCATTAAGAGGATATGCATTCTACATTACAATTCAACTACTCCCATCGCAAGGAAACACTCCCAATACGAGAAGACTTAATGCTCTGACAGTTGTGGAACGGTACATAACCCGACTAACAATCGAGTCAAATTCAAGTATTTTGTCATCCCAATCCCAAATAATGGCCAGCTGGACCCCAGGCATCATCATTCCTGCATCATTTACATCACATCTTAACATATTCAGCATTGCAATATATGGGTATGTATGTATTTCATTTTTGCAGGAACGAACATGGCAACGTGGAACTTCTTCTAAGTAGCAAACCAAGCTACAACGCTATGAGGGATGAAAAATTCATAAGCAGGCCAAGGATCCAAGCGCAAACTCAAATGCGATCAGTGGAACTCAAATTCTTTGAATCTTTAAAATCAAGACGCAATTCAAAGCTATCATGGGTACAAAGTCTTCCGTCTCGCAGTATCGTCATAATACAATACTGGGGCAATTCCTGCGAGCATCGCCTCCTTAAAATCTTCACTCCATAACTACATGAGGCATGATCCTCGTTAAACCCGAGGTATGTAAGCAATTCAAAGCCAGAATTCAGCCCCAACTCCCCAAAATCCTCCCAGAAATTTCCTTGACTCCTAATCCTACAACTAGTAATATTCCTTAAACTTATATGCTATTGTGCAATGTATGCCTGAGGTCGGGACAAAATTGGCCTTGGTTCGATTTCTTTGTCCGAAAACTCTTTCATCGTCTCGGGTCAAAGAGGGGCAACTGTTGACGATCAATTTTGACCCTCCCTTTTAAAATTAATTTATTTGTACTTAATGGTTTGCAATAAATGTATTGAAAGTATTTTCTAATCAATAATACCTATTTTCATAAAATTAGTATTAACGGTGTTGAAATTAATAATTCACTATTATGTAATTATAAATATATCATACTTACAATTTTGAGGATTATTAAAATAACCTTTATATACATTACATAGGCTTTATAACTAATTTAATGAGTTATTCCTTAATTTCTAGTTAATTCGCTTACTATTTAATAATACGAAATTAGTGTCATAATTTCGAAGACAAAGTAATTTTATAAATAATTAATTACAATAATTAGTAGTGTATTTGATAATTATAATTTTTACTACATTTTATTGAAAATAATTAAGTTTACTTAAATTAATTTCAAAAGTGTTAAAAAGCTAAAAGGCTATAATTGTAATTTCTTAATTAAACATAAAGTGGCTACTAAATCTAAAAGGGCCCAACAACCAACCCCAAAGCCAAAATCTGACCCAGGTCCAACCCCTTCCACTCCACCTTGGCGATCCCCGTCACCCTCTCTTAGCCAATCAAATAGCGCCACATCACTCATCACCCCCACTCACAAAACAAGCACAAATCATCTAAGTCGTCGATTCAAACCATCAACTGTCTCCGTTTATTCCATTTTTCTTTTAATGTTAAGCCTCCTGCCAGATATTACCACAGCCTTGGATCGCATAGATCCAACGATTCCCCTTTTTTCTCAATAAAACGTTTCATCTCCTGATTTATCAGGGCCGTTGATCTAATCATCTAACGGCCCAAATCTTTTCTCTTAACTTTATCCCTATAGACGGACTACCCCAATACCCTAACCCTAAACCATTTTTCCTTTGACCCGCCGCCCCTCTTTCCCTAAACTCTCTCTCTTCTCTTATCCGCCCTAAGTCCATCAATCCCAAATCCTTGCAAAAAATTTTGCAACGTCAAAAGATCAAAGCCTCAAACACTAAATATTTCCCTATACCCGCGAATACTGCTGATCTTTTTACTCTTTCATCACTGAATTTGAAACGCCTAGTTCTGAAACCCTAAGCTCAAAACGCCATTGATCTGATTCTTTCAAATCAAACACGCACAGCCATTCATCTTGTCCCTGGACTGCGAAGCCTGTTGTTTACCTTTCTATTTCACCGATGAAATTCAAAAACCCCAATTATGAAGTCACAGACCAAAATCGAGAAACCTAAACTCGTCTGATTTCTCTTATGACCTTTCAAATCGGTGCATGCATGGAGTTTTGTAGAGATTCATCATGAGAATTCATTACTCAGAGGTAAAACACAGTGACCTCTAGGTTATAGAGTTTTTCCGATGGCTCTCACCTAACAACACCTAACAATCTATGGAAAAATCAATACACAATAAAGTAGAATTTAGAATTTTTCAATTAAAGCTAAGTTCTTACTCAATTTCTGATTCCTCTCTCTTTATGGTTTTGAGTTACTCACTGATTGAAGTCTGAGTCTTTGGCTCCTAAATGGCTAAACGAAGCCTTGGTTTGGTTTGCTGCTCAAAGAAAGATCAGTGCATCGACCTTTCATCTCTTAATTATTTTAAGATTAAAGTCATGGTCCTCTAGTTGATTATTCTTATATAATGTATTAAGTTTGATCACTATGATTTGACATTGTATATGTGAACTAACTGACCTCCAAAGAATCTAAAATTAATTCAATCGATTATCTTTGTAAAATTAAGGAATGCTTTTCTAAGTTAAGCAAATCTATGTGTTGTTGGACTTCTGTAGTTGACTAAGAACTTCAAATGATCACCAGCACTTGTCCTGACTTTAGATTTCAAGATACTTTTTCCAAAGCTTTCATGTCTGCTCTACTACTCTTGCCTTGATACTCCATGCTAATCTATATCATGTAGTTGAATCACTTGTTTGATAAAACTAAGACTATGGCAATTATTGACATTTAAGGACAATTGCAAGGTTGTCATTATAATTAGAGTATATCAGTTCAGTTGTCTTCTTTCTTTAACTGTTTTTTATGATCCTGAAACTTTCTAAAATACCATTGAGAAGGTATGATTATGTGATCATTTGTATGTTTCAGTGTATGAAAGTGCTTTTTTGGAAATGATTGAACTGAGTTCTAATGACTTTCTACAATGGGCTTTATGTGTTCTGTCAGCCCATCTTAAGCCATGCCCTTGATTGTTCTTAAGAGCTTAGTATCTATTGATTTGTGCATTACCTTTTGGTTATGTCATGTTGTCGAAACTAGAACTCTACCATATTTGGACTAATACGTTTAATCTGTTTAACTGGATTAGTTATCATGTTGTTAGAATCATTCATTGCTTTGAAACTCCTGCAATTAACCTGTTGACCTGATCCTATGTTATTTGATACTCTGCCATGTCTTAAAATCTTGCAATCTTGTAATAACATCTTATGTAATGTGCTTGGATGTCTTCTATTAGAGATTCTGCACTCATTCTTGTTCAAATAGATCTCCTGCTTTCTTGTGCTCTCACATCTGTTAGAACTGTATCACTTCATAAAGAAGAAAGTTACCTCTTGTTATTCAAAAAGGATTAACCACATAGCAATAGTGATATAAGTCAACTATGATCACTAAATAGTTTAAGGAAAACTTCTGATGTTTATATGCCTTGTTTGAATGCTACATTATGTTTTTATAAGTATCTTACTTCCTAATGAGACTTACATAAACTCTCACTATCCAGGATCAATTATGAAGGCCATGTTAGTCTAATTCCATGCTTAGTACTTAGTCCTGTTGTGATGTGGTAGTATTAGTAAGAATATAACATGTACACATGTGAATGGCACCTATTAGGAGTTCTACACTCATCTCTACCTTAAAGGAAACTGTTGTTTGTATATCATGTCTATGACTGTGTTCCCAGGCCATTGAGACTTACTAAATTCACTGAAGTTTACCTACAGACTTAGAAAGATCCCCCTTTAGATGTTCATCTATCCTATTTGAATGTAGAACTACATGTTTAACTCTTAATCAATCTAGATGTGAACGAGGATCTCTTTGGAGATTATCTGCCAATATAATTGCATGCCCCTGGTTTCTTAAGAATATTGAAGTGGTTTGTTAAATTTCTTATTTAGTAAGGAATGGAATGATGGTATGTATACCCCATTAAGTATGTATGATTAAGTATAGGATTATAGATAATGATCTTCCATAAGCATGAGCCTTCTAATTGGATTATTAAGAGCAATGCATTTGACACCTCTTACACTCCTTTGAACTACTTGACTTATAAATTATGAGACCTTATATTCATGTGTTGTTGTTCTCTCATTGTTTGTTGGCACTTACAAGTAAGCATGTTTGAGTGCTCTTAAGCTTGATAAAAGTATATAATAGTGCTACATGCTTGTGTCCAAACCATGGGATGTCTGATGATGCTCTGATGAATTGGATGTTATTGAAATAGATCTCTCATTGTGTATAATCACCACTATGGTAGTGGAGTTTACAGTGAACACCTCATTAGCACTTAAACCTATAGGGAAGAGTAAGTACGAGTAGTTAGGGATATTTGGAAGTAGAATTTAGTTCTTGGTTGAGCTACTCTACAAAAGCACTGCTCGGGGCCCTTGAGACCTTTGGGAACTTTGAAGTTCCAGGGATCCAACGATTATCTTGTCCATGAATGGAATTCTACCCTTAGCCTCTAATCTATTAATATTTATTAATCCCTTTAGGTTTAGTGTTCAATGGAAGCAAAGGCTTTCACTATAAATTGTTTTACCATATGTGAGTCCATATTAAATTTTACATTCTCGATTACTATTGATTGTTATAATTTATCTTGGTCCCATACTAATTTTACTTATGTATAATTATATGTATCGAGCAGCATATCTAATGACCTTCTTGTCTTCTTGAACATGTATTTAAAATTGGGCCTGCCGAGTTCTCAAAGAACTCAGGCCCAAGTGTTGTACCTGAACCTTTGGGAGTTTGAAGCTGATGTTGTCCATCCTCATTACCTGCTGGGCCAACTTTCTTTCTTGCCCAAATCAGAGTCCATTCCTTTCCTCTATTGCTTTATTAAGTTTGTTGTTGTTTTTTCACATGCATATAACACTTACAATATTTGATTGAATGCTTTGTTTTATATCTTTGAATTATGTAAACAATCTAGGCAAGCCCTAAAAAACATAGGATTAAAAGAAGCATTAAGACTTAGTAGTAGATAATTCTAGTTTGATAATCTCTTATATTACTTAACACTTAACCTTTAATAATGATTTTCATAAAGCCTTTTGAAACTAAACAGCCTTTGCGAAGGTCGACAATCTTCTTCTTTACAAAACCAGAAGAAACAGAATCCGAAATTAGTCTTCTAAAATTGAGCTTTCCTACAAAGAAAATCGAAAAAGTGATGTTGCAAAGCCAAAGTTTTCAGGCGGTTTTCTTCAAATTAAAATATGAGATTTGAGAATCAAGGTATACCTAAGGCCCATTTCATCAAGCACCTTTACTTTACTAGAATTATATAAATGGCCACATCATTTTAAAACACAAAGTGTTTTAAAACTTAGCCATATCTCACAAGGTTTTGCAAATACAAATATTTTATACATACTTCTAAAACTCTTTCAATCATATAGATACAAACATTTTCTAAAAGGCTTTTATAAATCTATAGCCTCTTTTCAAAATTATATATATTATTTTTCATAGTAATAGGCTTTAACTATATATATAATATGCTATACTTTTTTGGGCATACCACCCGATAGTGATATTAATTTTGGTATTCATTTGGCATCGGACACTCAGTCCATATCTATTCCACCGTATCACATGGCTCTAGCATAGTTAATGAAATTAAAGGAACAGTTCCAAGAAATGTTAGATAAGAGTTTCACCAAGCCGAGTGTTTCACCTTAGGGTGCACTAGTGCTATTTGTGAAGAAGAAAGACAGTTTCGTGAGGAGTGCATTGACTACAAGTAATTGAACAAGGTTAAAATCAAGAATAAGTATTAACTGTCGCCCATTGATGGTTTATTTGATCAGCTTCAGGGTTCTAGGGTGTTCTCCAAGATTGACTTGAGATCGGGGTACCATCAGTTAAAAATCAAGGCTTTGGACATTCCTAAGATGGATTTCAAGACCTCGTAATGGGCTAACGAGCTCGAAACACACACTTAAATTATGCTTGCTAATCAAATATAGTATAGTATAATATCGTATCCACAAGGATTGGATTTAAACAGTATTCTTGCAGTTTCTAGCTTGATTGCTATTCAAGATGATCAACAATTGAGATTTCTATGATTTTTAACTAAAATTAACTAAGATTCTAAAGCTATTGACTAATGACAATCGAAACAAAGATACGCAAGGAAGTTATCAGTGGGAGAAAATAGGGGTTAATAGGATAGGTACAAAATAATTGTTTGGGATCTAACTATAGGTAATCCACTTCTAATGTTTAAGTGAGTCTCTCGAATTCACTCAATTATTAGTTCAGCGTTCAGAAAAAACCCCTCTCTCGATTAAGTCTTAACCGCACAAGATGAACCAATTTAAGCACGTGAAGATATGCAAGAATGCGCAGTGTATTGGTCTTTAGGAAAACCTCTTTCGATTATTCTCCTAATTAGATTTAATCAATACTTCAACTAGCCTCTTTCGATTACTAAGAAGAATTAATGAACTCAACCAATAATATAATGCAAAGATATCACAAGTTATGCCTCACTCTATTACATGAACTAGTGAATATAGATGCAACAATTAAATCATCCAAAAATGCTTCAATACACCAAATCTATTAAACCCTAAACAGAACTACTCCATGGACATGGAGCAATTCATCACAAATAAAATTAGAGTGTAAAAAAATATAAATTCTATCCAAACTCGGGTCTTGAGTAAGGAAGGAATGATGAAATCCATGTGCTTTTGCTCCTCCAACTCCTCCTTAGCTTCCTTAGGTCTAAAGTGTGTCAAAAGTCCAGAAAATAATATTTTTCCATGTATTTATACCAAGTGGGGTCGGGCCCAGATGAAACCACCTGCTCCAAGCTAAAATAGGATTTTCACTCTGTAAAATTAGCACAGGCGCATCGCATGGGGCGACGCGCCATGCGGTGCATTAGTGGGAAAATCCAGAGAGCTAGTTCTGACAAGCAACAGAGATTTGTACAGCCGCGGCGCCCCACGCGCCGCGGCAGTAAGGAATTCTTAGAGTACGGACCAAACTTCGATTTTTGACATCCAGACTTGGTCCTCGACCCCCGAACATGATCCCGGCTTAATCCCTTGAGCTTTTAATCAGACTTCAAAGTTCCAAAACAGTAGAATTCATTTCATAACATCTACATAGCTCGGAATCACTCCTACAAGGCATAAAACACACAATAAGTACAAAATACTATCAATTAAAGCTCAAACATGAATAAAGTGCAGTGAATTAGAGTGCAATAAGCGACTAAAATACGTAATTATAGTCTACCATCAACACCCCACACTTAAACTATTGCTCGTCCTCGAGCAATCCAACTACACTTCATATAGACACGACCTTTTTAAACAACTCTCATAACTTATCATACCAAGAATATTTAAAATAGATTAAGCATAATAACGTAATATCCTAGCCTCAAGATTTGACTCAAAAGCACCACGCATTATTTATAACCAGCTCACTTACTCTAACACAGAGGTCAAGCATTACTTTTCCTTCATGAATCAAGTGCCCTCACACAACAATAGAGAGTAGTTCCACACGTAATAGAATTTAAGAACAATTAGGAACTCATAATAGAAAGAATTCACTCACTCTCATAAACAACATTCATATGCCACAAAAGACGTACCATAGGCTTGCCCGTAGTGTACTACTCTACTAATTGAGTTCATTCAGTCAAGGATCAAGTAGGACTTTACTTGGTAGGATACATTTAGATATACGAGTAACTATATCTCCCTAAGCGCTTTAAGACATACAATTATCCATTCAAAACCTCACACTTATGTCAAACTAAAACTCCACCTTCACATCAATATACATTAACTCCCTACTTCCTTAAGCACAATTACATCAAGAGTCCACTATCAAAGAATATTTTTCACAACAATACAACATTTTTCCTTTTCTTTTTCAATTCAAGTGGCTCTTACTTTTTCAAAATAGTGCACCTTTCTCCTTATTTCAATAGTTCGACTCAAAAGCCAAACCAATCACCCCACACTTCAACTTTTACAAAGTTCATAACAATTTCAAGTGCTCACGAGAGGTATAAGGTTCAAATAGATGGTCAATTCAAACAAATGGGTAGGGATTGCAATGTGGTTGCCAAAAAAACAGTATTACAGGCTCAAAAGGGTTAACTATGATACATAACAATTAGGTAGGTAAAAGCATATAACTGGCTCAACAAAGAAATGCCTATATCACTTCCAAAACTGAATAAAACTACTATTTCGCTTTGCACACACACGGGGCAAGTTGTAAACATCAAATGAAATGCACAAAATAATACAAAACTTCACACACACATGGAACATAACTCACTTAGGATCGGACTCATCAAGACACTCTAGTCAAAGCAGTTAAGCTGATCATAAACTTTAAGGTACTTATACAAGAGTCAAAAACTGAGCCTAAGCGTCACAACTAAAGCACTCACTATTCTTAAGGTATAATAAAGTTAAGAGACATTGCCTTCAATTCAAATCATAACACAAGGTTTCCTACTCCTAATAAAAATAAAAATTAACTACACCCGGTTCAAAAAACTCCTTGGAAAAGAACCGCATCACAAAGAAAACCAAGGGAAAATTATTACACTACCTAACAAAAGAAAATCTTTTTGTCTTTTTCTTTCGACTTTAATCCCTCAAGAAACCCGTCAAATGATATCCATCGTCGGAAAAAATTGAAAAAATTTCAATTTTTATGGCTTTTTCAATTTTTCAACTACTACAACTAACAACACTAACACATATACATACAACATAAAATTATCCCCCACCCCACACTTTAAGTTCTGGCATTTCTACATGACATACAATTAAAAAGCATAGGGTAAAGGAAACTTCCCTGAACATCTAGTCGGGGTCTGAGTCGAAGTCGGGCTTCATTCCCTGCACCCGAACCAATGCACACATCCATGCAGACAGCTTCTTCTCAGCCTTGTTTAGGTACACCCCACACTTATCTTTCTCACTCACCGAAACCTTCTCTTTTGAGCCCTTCACTTTTCACTCAACACTTGCAGCTGGTTTTTCTTTTTGCACCTCATTTTCTACATTCATCTCAAAAGTCACAGTCTCCTCACCTACTATAAGCATTAGTTTCCTCTCATGTATATCCAATATTTCTCTACCCGTTTCTAAGAATTGTCTTCCTAGGATAAGGGGGACCTCCTTGTTATTCTCCATATTCACCACTACAAAATCTACAGGAAATACGAACTTATCCACCCGAACTAACACATCCTCCACTAACCCCTCGGGTATTAGAGTCGTTTGGTCTGCCGGTTGCAAAGATATTGGTGCAGACCTTATCTCTCTGATCTCCTTCTCTAGTTTCCTGTAAATAGATAGAGGCATTAAATAAATTAAGGCACTAGAATCACATAATGATTTATCAAAATGAATAGTTCCTACAGAGCAAGGTATAGTAAAACTCCCTAGATCTCCACACTTTTGTGGGAGTTTGTTTTGCAATATCGCGCTGCAATGCTATGTGAGCTTCACCACTAAGGTCTCTTCTATCTTCCTCTTCTTTGTAAGGATTTCCTTCAAGAATTTGGCATAAGCATGCATTTATGAGAGCATTTTTGTGAATGGTAAGTTCACATGAACCTGTTTCAGCACATCCAGAAATCTCTCAAATTGCTTGTCCGGCTTTTCTCTATATAGCTAGGGGAAAGGTAAAGCAGGTATGTGCTCGCTCTCATCATTTTCCTCCCTTCTTGATTTTTCTTCCTTCTTCTTCTTCTCAGTTTTCATCGGACCTTTCTTCTTTTTATCAACATCATTCTTCAGTTGCTCTCCACTTTCTTTTTCAAGTATCATATCATTTTGGATCGGGGTGGGATCTTTCAACACGTGCCCACTTCTCAAAGTTACAACATTCACTGTTTCTTTTGGATTTCTCTTAGTATGAGCGAGGAGAATGCCTGGAACCCTCTCAGATAATATTGTTGCAATCTGTCCCACTTGTCTCTCCAGGTTTCGAAAACTTGTGTCCAGTTCTTTGATAGCTGATCCATGGGCGTCCAGCCTCTCATCTGTCTTGATAATGAAGGCCTTCATTAGATCCTGTAGACCAGGTTGAATGTGTTATTGAGGCTGAAATTGTTGCCTCTACTAATTTTAGTATGCTAGAGCTCCTTGTCCCTGCGGTCTAGAGTTATTTTGTTTCCATGCATTCGCAGTACCTCTAGGTAAAATCCATGAAAAACTGGGGTGCCTATGACCTATTGCATTGAAATTGTAGTTTCCTACAACATTTACTTCCTCAACTGAGCCTTGACACTCATGAGTAGGGTGTCCTCTTCCACATATATCACAAGTTGCGTGAGGCTCATTTTGTATCGAGGCTAAGGTCAGCTTCCTTATTTCTTTGGCCATAGCATCAAGCTATACCTGCACAGATGTATTAGCATCAACCTGGTGAACATCGGTCGATATTCTTCTTTCAACACTCTTAGAAGGCCACTGATTTGCATCTTCAGATAACTCATCAAGAATTGTAACTATCTCCTCTGGAGTCTTCTTCATCAAAGGGCCTCCAGCTGCATTGCTCAATGTTCTACGCGAGGCTGGTGTCAATCCATCCCAAAAGTCCTAGAGTTTCATAGAGAGTTCAATTCTGCTATGTTGACACTTTCGAACAATATCCTTAAACCTCTCCCATGCTTCAAAAACATTTTCAGTATCTTTCTGGCATAAGTTATGGATTTCTCTTCTAAACTTGCTCGTCTTAGCTGAGGAGAAATATTTATCAAGGAATTTTCTGATCATCTCCTCCCATGTTCTAATCGATCCTGTAGGTAAGCTTCGAAGCCACTGCTTTGCATCATCTTTGAGTGTGAAGGGGAATGCCCTTAAGTACACTAAATCTCGTGATACACCATTGATTTGCAAGGTGTTCATAATCTCCTCGAAATCCATTAGATGTGTATTTGGATCTTCGTTTTGCTTCCCTATGAAGACACAGCAATTTTGAAGGGTTTGAAGCAACCCTTGCTTCAACTCGAAATTGTTTGTTGCAATTGGAGGTGGTCTAACACTTGATAATCCTTGATTGTAGACCGGTCTAGCATAATCACCAAGTGGTCTCCCATGCATGGGAGCCGAACTGATCTGTATCCAAGGGTTGATTTTGAGCAATTCTCCGACCCCTCTCTTCTTCATAGATAATATGTGCATATCTAATAGATGCTTCCTCAGCATCCCGTGCATCTTGTTCTCTTTGTTGGGCTGCCTCTCTTGCATCCAAATCTACATTATCATCACCATTTCCAGTCATAGTTTCTTTGGTTGAGGATTGCCCAACCTTTTCTAACGTCTAGGTGAGATTTCTTTCCTTCCTCAGCTGTCCCAGTTGTTTTTCTATCTCTGGCTCGTTTGGTAGCACTTCTTTCGCAGAAGCTCTAGCCATGCACCAATCTAACCTGTAACTTGCGCACAATCAAAGAACACCAAACGTAAAAAGGTAAAAATAAAAAAAAGAAAAAGAAAAATTCCTGAATTAACACTACAAACTATTTTAAACACTATTGATTGCCAATCCCCGGTAACGGCACCAAAATTTGACGAGCTCGAAACACACACTTAAATTATGCTCGCTAATCAAATATAGTATAGTATTCTTATAGTTTCTAGCTTGATTGCTATTCAAGATGATCAACAATTGAGATTTATATGATTTCTAACTAAAATTAACTAAGAGTCTAAAGCTATTGATTAATGAAAATCGAAACAAAGATAAGGAAGGAAGTTATCATTGGGAGAAAATAGGGGTTGATAGGATAGGTGCAAAATAATGATTTGGGATCTAACTCTAGGTAAATCACTTCTAATGTTTAAGTGAGTCTCTCGAATTCACTTAATTATTAGTTCAACGTTCAGCAAAAACTCCTCTCTCGATTAAGCCTTAACCTCACAAGATGAACCAATTTAAGCACGTGAAGATATGCAAGAATGCGTAGTGGATTGGTCTTTAGGAAAACCCCTTTCGATTATTCTCCTAATTGGGTTTAATCAATGATTCAACTAGCCTCTTTATATTACTAAGAAGAATTAATGAACTCAACCAACAATATAATGCAAAGATATCACAAGTTATGCCTCTCTCGATTACACGAACTAGTGAACATAGATGCAACAATTAAATCATCCAAAAATGCTTAAATACATAAAACTAGAGTTATAATCTACAAACAATCATCAATACACCAAATCCATTACACCCTAAAGAGAACTACTCCATGGACATGGAGCAATTCATCATAAATTATATTAGAGTATAGGAAAACATAAATTCGATCCAAACTCGGATCTTGAGTGAGGAAGGAATGATGAAATCCTTGTGCTTTTGCTCCTCCAACTCCTCCTTAGCTTCCTTAGGTCTAAAGTGTGTCAAAAGTCCAGAAAATAATATTTTTCCATGTATTTATACAAAGCGGGGTCGGGCCCAGATGAAACCACCTGCTCCTAGCTAAAATAAGATTTTCACTCTGTAAAATTAGCACATGCGCACCGCATAGGGCGACGCGCCATGCGGTTCATTAATTGGGAAATCCAGAGAGCTAGTTCTAACAAGCAACAGAGATTTGTACAGCCACGGCACCCCACGCGCCGCGGCAGTGAGGAATTCTCAGAGTACATACCAAACTTCAATATTTGACGTCTAGACTTGGTCCTCGACCCCCGAACACGATCCCGGCTTAATCCCTTGAGATTTTAATCAGACTTTAAAGCTCAAAAATAGTCAAATTCATTCCATAACATCTACATAGCTCGAAATCACTCCTACAAGGCATAAAACACACAATAAGTGCAAAACACTATCAATTAAAGCTCAAACATGAATAAAGTGCAGTGAATTAGAGTGTAATAAGCGACTAAAATACGTAATTATAGCCTACCATCATGGACATTATGAGTTCTTGGTGATGTCTTTAGGTTTGACTAATGCCCTAGCAGCATTCATGCATTTGATGAACAGTGCATCCCAGCCTTATTCGGATTCTTTATTGTGTCTATTGATGATATCTTGGTATATTCTCGTAGTAGGGAGGAGCACGAGTAGCATTTGAGTACAGTGCTTCAGGTTCTAAGGGAGAAGAAGTTATATTCCAAGTTCTCTAAGTGTGAGTTATGATTGGATTCAGTGGCATTCATGGTCCACGTGGTGTCTAATGAGGGGATTGAGGTGGATCCGAAGAAGATTGAGGCAGTTTAGAGTTGGCCCAAACCTTCTACGGCCACAAAGATCAGGAGTTTTTTGGGTTTGGCTGGTTACTATTGTCGCTTCGTGGAAGGTTTCTTGTCTATTGAAGCTCCATTGACCAAATTTACTCAGAAGGGTGCTCCATTCAGGTGGTCTGATGAGTGTGAGAAAAGCTTTCATGAGCTCTAGACTGCTTTGATTATAGCTTTAGTTTTGGTTTTTCCTTCAGGATCGGGGTCATACATGGTTTATTATGATGCTTTGCGTGTTTATCTTGGGTTAATATTGATGTTGAACGGTAGTGTGATTGCCTATGCTTTGCATCAGTTGAAGCCCCATAAGAAGAACTATCTGGTGCATGAATTGGAGTTAGTAACTATTATACACAGGCTCAAGATTTGTAGGCATTACTTATATAGCGTGTCTTGTGAGGTGTATATGGATTATCAGAGTCTTCAGCATCTGTTTAAACAAAAAGATTTGATTTTGAGGCAGTGGAGGTGGTTACAGTTGTTGAAGGATTAGGATATCACTATTCTCTATCATCCAATGAAGGCCAATGGGGTTATAGATGGCTTGAGTAGGAAGGCGGAGAGCATGGCGAGTTTAGCATTCATTCCAACTGTTGAGATACCTTTAGTTATGGATGTTCAGGCGTTAGCCAATAGGTTGGTGAGATTGGATATCTCGGAGCCAAGCAGAGTCCTCGCTTATGGTGCATCTCGATCGTCTATATTTGAGTGCATTAAGGCTTGCCAGTATGATGATCCCCACTTACTTGTTCTTAAAGACATGGTGCAACACGGTGATGCTAAGGAGGTGACTATTGGTGACGATGGAGTATTGCGACTTCAAGGTCGAGTTTGTGTTCCTAATGTTGATGGCTTAAGAGAGTTGATTCTCTAGGAGGCTCATAATTTGCGGTATTCCATTCAACCAGGTGCTACAAAGATGTATCCTGACTTGAAGCAACATTATTGGTGGAGGAGGATGAAAAATGACATTGTTGGGTATGTTTCTAGGTGCTTGAATTACCAACATGTCAAGTATCAGCATCACAAAATAGGTGGTTTGCTTCACAAGATTAATATACCGGAGTGGAAGTGGGAGCGCATTACTATAGACTTTGTGGTGGGGTTGCCACGGACCTTGAGGAAGTTTGATTCCATTTGGGTCATTGTGGATCGATTGACCAAGTTAGCGTATTTCATTCCGGTCATGACTTCCTACACTTCGAAGCAGTTGACTAGGATCTACATCCGAGAGATTGTTCGCATGCATGGTATACCTATTTCTATCATCTCATACCGTGACACTCAGTTTTCATCACACTTTTGGATATCCGTTCAGCATGATCTGGGCATTTAGGTTGAGTTGAGTACTGCATTTCACCCTCAGACGGACAGGTAATCTGAGCAGATCATTTAGATGTTGGAGGATATGTTGAGGGCATGCACTAAATATTTTGGAGGTCAGTCGGACTA
The DNA here is from genome assembly GCF_000390325.3 of Nicotiana tomentosiformis. Lineage (NCBI taxonomy): Eukaryota > Viridiplantae > Streptophyta > Magnoliopsida > Solanales > Solanaceae > Nicotiana > Nicotiana tomentosiformis. The sequence continues at coordinate 40,683,603 of NC_090819.1, forward strand.
GTTTCTAACTTTAGTGGATTTTTCGTACAATAACAGCTACCAGTCGAGTATCATGATGGCTCCGTATAAGGTCTTATATGGGATGCAATGTCGTTCTCCAGTTGGTTGGTTTGAGCCCAATGAGGCTAGGTTATTGGGCTCAAACTTGGTCACTCATACTTTGGAGAAGGTGAAGTTGATTCAGGACAGGCTTCGCATAGTCCAGTCTAGGAAGAAGAGTTATGCGGATCGGAAGGTTTGTGATGTAACTTTCATGGAGGGAGAGAAGGTTCTTCTTATAGTTTCACCTATGAAAGGTGTTATGAGGTTTGGCTAGAAGGGTAAGTTGAGCCCTTGATCCTTTTGAAGTGTTGGAGAGAGTTGGCGAGGTTGCTTATAGACTTGCTTTGCCTCCTAGTCTTTTGGGAGTTCATCTGATGTTCCATGTTTCTATGATTCGGAAGTATCATGAAGATAAGTCACATGTTTTGGACTTCAGCATAGTGTAGTTGGATGGGAATCTCGCTTATGAGGAGGCACCGATGGCTATTTTGGATCGGCAGGTTCAAAAGCTCAAGTTTAAGGAGATCGCATTAGATAGGTGTAATGGAGAGGTCAGCCAGTCGAGAAGGCGACTCAGGAGACCGAGCATGATATGCGGAGCAGATATCCTCATCTTTTTGGCACTTTATGTATGACTCTAAACTCGTTCGAGGACAAACGTTTGTTTAAGAGGGAGAGAATATAATGACCCGACCGGCCGTTTAATTTATTTGATCCCTGATGCCCCTTTTTATGCTTCCCGTGTGCTTGGTTGTCATTTTTGACTTGCGGGAATGGTTGGTTTGGTCCCCGGAAGGTTTTGGAGTGAATTGGAACACTTAGTTCCATTTTGGAAGCTTAAGTTATAAGAGTTGACTAAAGCTTGAATTTTGTGTTAATATCCTCGGATTTGTGTTTCGATGGTTCCAATAGGTTTGTATGGTGAATTTGGAATTAGGCGTATGTCTGGATTTTTATTTGAAGGTTCCTAGGATGATTTAACTCTATTTGTCGAAAGTTGAAAATTTGAAGGTTTAAAAAGTTCATAAGTTGTCCCGTGAGTTGACTTTGAGGTGACTTGGTTCGTATTGTTGTTTCGGGACTTTGAATAGGTCAGTTTTTTTATTTGGGACTTGTGTGCAAAATTTGGTGTCGTTCCGAGTTAGTTTGGTATGAATCGGACGCTTGGTTGTGAATATTTGGAGTTCATGAATTTGAAGGCTTGCATGATGTCTTTTGGTATTTGATTCTTTGTTATGGCTCTTATTTTGATGTTTTGATCTTACGAGCAAGTTTTTAGATGGTTTTTACACTTGTGTGGATGTTTGGTATGGGGCTCGAAGGGCTCAGGTGAGTTTTGGATTGGTTTTGGATTGTTTATGAGAGGCTCAGATTTTGCAGGTGCTAAAAACATTGCGATTGATGGTCTACTCGCAATTGCGGAGTCCTGATCGCATTTGCGATGGGTGCCTGAGAAGGCCAGCTTCATAATGCAAAGTAGATATCGCAATTGCGACATCCAAATTTGCGAAGGAAGTCGCATTTGCGACACTTGGTCGCATTTGCGACTCTCCTGGTCGCATTAGCGAGATCTGAAGTTGAGGGAGCCAGTTCGAATTTGCGAGCCATTCCTCGCATTTGCAAGGATCGCAATTGCGAACACCTGGTCGTATTTGCAACTTCTGCAGCTGACTATATTGGAGGAATTTCGGGACATAGACCTATTATCTCATATTTTGAATCCTAGACTTGGAGAGGAGCGATTTTCTGAGAGGATTTTCACACAAGGCTTTGGGGGTAAATGATTTCTACTTTATTTTGATATTATATCTTGTTTTTTTATGGATTAATACATCTAGATTTTTGGATTTGGATTAGAAATTTTGCGGGTTTTGACTATATTTTGGAAAATAAAAATTGGAGATTTGGGAGTCGATTTGGACTCGCTTTTGGAATCTAATTACATATTTGAACTCGTGGGGTTATGGATAGTCAGCATCTATCCCTTGATTTGGGTTTTGACTGTGCGGGCTCGGGATTGACTTTTGTTGAATTTTTGAGAATTGGATAAAGATTGGAACTTTATTATTTGGAATTTGTTCCTATTGCATTGTTTAATGTTATTGAGTTAATTTTTGCTAGATTTAAGTCGGACATAGGTGATTTTTAAGGGAAAGGTTATTTTTGAGAGTTGATTTGGGCTTATTGAGGTAAGTATCTTGCCTAAATTTGTATGAGGGAATAACCCTTAGGATTTGGACTTATTTGCCTAATTATGTTATGTATAAAATGATGTGTACGCGAGGTCACGAGCATGTACACAGGTGTTAGTTGTGATTTTGACCGAAATAAAACTTAGGCTTCTAATATGCCTTATTTTGATGACATGTTTTCTATGAAAAATGCTTAATCATTCTATGACTGCATGAACTTAGTTTCTATAATTGGTTTAGCTGAAGTCTTACTTTATATGTTGAACACGCATTCGCATTGTTATTATTATCATGTCCTTGTGCACCTTGTTGACGAATTATGAGCATATATCTTTTTATGATAATTTGGCATATTGCATTGTTATGATCATGTCACATGTGGACATGATGGGTGGATTGATTGGGTGTTGGCACGAGATCTTTGTCATGCAGTTGTGATGATATTGTGGCACGAGATTTTTGTCGTGCGATTGTGATGATATTATAGCACGAGCTTTTTGTCGTGCAATTGTGATGATATTATGGTACGAGGTCTTTGCCGTGATATTGTGATTATTGTTATGCACAAGATTGTTGCCGTCCAGCATGTGAATACGGATCCATCCCCCTATGGTCTCTCTCTCATGTTTCTCTCTTGATGGCGTACACGCGAGATGTGGTACCATAATTGTGGTGAATGATTGTGATGTATGGAGTATAAGGGTGACATTTCACTGTTGATGTTGTATGGAGCATAAGGGTAAAATTTCACTGTGATGTTCATGTGGCGGCATAAGGGTGGCATTCCTGAATTTGCACATGCATTCTTTATTTTTGTCGTGCACTTAGATATGTTTTCACTTGTATTTAACATGCTATTCTATGACTCTATTGTCATTTGAAGATTTTGTTAGTCAAGTTGATTTTATCTATGTTGAGTTGATATGTTCTATTTTTGTTGAGCTTCTGTATTGCATATTGTTATATGTTTGTTGCTACTTATTGGATATATTGCATAGGTTCTTTGATTAGTGAGTATCACATGACTCGTACCTCATCGCTACATTACCGAGATTAGTCTTGATACTTACTGAGTATATGTTGTCCCATACTTATACTACAATTTTGCACATTTTTGTGCAAATTCGGGTGTTGGAGGTAGCGGACTTCGAGAGTGGGTTCTTCGTTGGTCGAGAGGATTTAAGGTAGTGTTACATGACCGTCGCAGTCCCTTGGAGTCTCTTTCCTTATTTTGATATTGTTATTTTTGCATTCAAATAGTATTGTATTATGAGATTTCTTTATGTATCCGGTTTAGAGCTCATGACTCTGTACTACCTAGATTTGGGAGTTGTATTGTGTATTGTCATTTTAGCTTATGTTTATCACTAGTTTTGCTATTTATGACAAATCAGACTTATTATGTCAGTTTATTATGATTTATGTTGTTAATATGATTAGCTTATCTAGTCTTGAAGGTAGGTGTCATCACGACCCTTTGGTAGAATTTTGGTCGTGACATCTTTTCTTTACTTAGTGAAAAAGATTGGCACGACCCAATCCAACTAAGTCGTAATGGCACATAACCCAACTCCCTAGGTGAACTAGTCAACATAAATCTCAATCGAACTGAAGATCATGAAATAAATAACAAAATTAAAATACGAAATTTTTATACAAACTATCTTAAGAACTAGTGTCACAAGTCATGAGCAACTAAAAATAAATTTTCAATAGCAATATGAAGAGAGATACAACATATGTTTGAATATATATAACCAGAAACACAAGATCCTAGGCTACTATGAACAAATGGCAGCTCATAACTGGAAAGCTGATTTATCTTTAATGCTCGCTCTCAAACTCCTTATTAGCTCAGCTCTAAAATCTGCATGCAAGGTACAGAAGTGTAGCATTTCAACCAACCTTATGTATTCAATAAGTATCAAGACTTACCTCAACAAAATAATGGTAAGATTTTAGTCAATAATACTCACTTTATATAACCGGTGCAGTTCATAAGCATATATAATAGCAGAGAAATAATCAAGAAGCAGCAAATATTAATAATAAGGTGTATAGTCAAAGAAAAAGATGATAAGTATGTTTTTTCAGATAACAAGATACGTAGCATAAATCAAGGCACTAAATCTGCATATAAAGATGATAAGCAGCATTTGTGAGAATGCCTCTGTATGAGTCTAGAATATTTATGTATGATGAAGACTCAAATTGTACATTAACTGACACCTTCTAAGTGTCCAAACCCTACTAAATATACCTATGTAGATGATGTGCATGAATATTTCTACATGAGTCTAGAATGTCTGTGCATGAGACTCAAGCTTTACAATAACCGGTACTCCCCATGTGTTGATCCTTCCTTATTCATGTATTTCGATTAGACTTCGTGTTAAATAAATTTTATTTTATTTTTGTGTTTTAATTTAAGGATTTTATAATTAGATATTATTTTAATATATTATAGTTCTTGATTTTATGATCATGGATGCAATTTTTTGTTGTTACCTTGTATGTTTTATTATGTTATTTCCAATTAGTGTAATGATAAATTTTTGAATTAACAAAAAAGTAGTAAAATACTAATTATAAATAGTGCCGCCACTACAGATCTAAATGTCATCAAATGTTTGTAATTAGTGACAAATGTTTTTACCTTTAGATGCCTATTTTTTTTTACCAACGACTACATCATATTTTGCAAGACAATCAAATTTATATTAGTTAATTTGCCGTAAATTGATTGCATTCAGCGACGAACTAATTTTTGTTCGGGATTCGCATTTTTATTGACTACTAAATTACTTGGTTTTATGACATTTGTAATTGTCACTAATCATATGAAAGCAATATTTGTAGTGACGAACTAATAGTTTTTAACTACAAAATTGTAAATTATTTTTTACAAAAGCAAAGTTGTCACTAATTTATATATTTAGAGACGACATACCTTTTTGTATTAAAAAAGGTAGTCTTTAGTGAAAAAATTGTGTTTGCTCAGCTACGAAATACACATAATTTTAGAGACAATCGATGTCGTCATTAATTAAACTAAATAGTTAGTGACGCAATAGTTTTGTCGGTATTAATGCACTTTTTAGCGACGAAACCACACTATTAACTACGAAATTTTTATACTTTTTATGACAAACATGTTTGTCAGAAATACTACGTATTTAGGGACGAAAATAATTTCGTAGTTACCATTATTTTATTTAGCAACAAAACACAAAGTTGTCTTTGTATACTATTATTGACGGTGTTTTAGGGACGAAATTTTGACAAAAAACATTTCGTCACAAAAATTCTTTGGAGACGAAAAATAAATTTAGGTGACAAAATAATTCATAACTGATAATCAAATTTGTTGTAGCGACCGGATGCTTGATCCCAAATCAACTGTTTGGATTGTTACAAGGATTTTCATCTTTTCCTATGAGAACTTCATTCTTATCTTGTTCTAGAACATCCTCCTTCATTTTCCTTTATTCTTTCTTGTTTGTCCTCAAGTTCTTCTTCTTAGTATAACACACTTGTTCTGCATGGCCTTGAAAACAACAGTATTAGAAATAGTCTCATACATGCATGTTCGTATTCAACTTGAAACCTTCCTCACTGTAATCCTCCCAAAATTTCTTCGTCTTAATTTCAAGAGGTCAATTTCTACCCTAAGCTAGGCACATTACCTCTTGACTTGGAAGATGTAGCTTCATTTGGAGCCATTGCCTATCCAACCATCTAACAATTCTAGACAAGATATATTTTATTGAAATAAATGTTATGGGAGCTAGTGTAGTAAAATCCAAACAAGAGCTAATGAAGTTTCAGTTTCTGGAATAAAGTCAAGAGTTCATGGGAGCATCTTTATAGGGCAACCAACAATGTTAAATAAACTTTTGCAGTAGAAGTTGGTTTGGGAAGTCCAAGTAAACATAATAGGCTATTTTACTAGTTCATTTGAGTGGGTATTGACTGATGAAGCTTTTTCGAAGATCCTCCATCTTGGGGTTTCCCTTTATGAACTTACCAAACAGTGTAAGATTGTATGTTTAATTTCATCTAGGTTGATGAAGTAGTCTTCCACTTTGATGAAAATTACCGACTTGTAGATATGAGTTTCATTTCTGATTGATATGCCTCTGACTATTTTAGAAAAGAAAGGTTTGGCTATGGAGGAGATATTTCTGGGTAATGTTATTGGGGTTGTTAGTGGGTCATATAGGAAGGTGTGTTTTGGGTTTGGTGAGTATCACTGTTTTAAAAGGGGTGGTCGTAAGGCGAGGTGTTTTACCTATGCCTCAGCGAGATGTAAGCCCCGAGGTACGGGGCGTAAATCCCATGGATATTTAATTTTTAATATTTTATAAAATATATAATTACAGTCAGGTAAAATTGCGTAAAATTGAAGAAAACTATATATGTAAAATATGCGCGCGCGCGCGCGTGCGCTCCATCCCCATAAAAAACTAGTCAAAACAATATATCTACGCTACTTACAAGTACAAGTAACTTGAGTCGAAAAGTATAAAGTTTTCACATGGAGGAACAAAAAGAATGACTAACCTCCAATTTGAACTTTGAACTTGCTGCTGAGAATGTATTTCTCTTTGTATTTGTAAAAACAAAATGAATATTCGTTGTTTTTGGGAGATATTAGCAGAATAGCGGACAAGATAAAGAATTGGGAAAGACCATAAATTAGGCTTCAATCAATAAAAAGGGTCTTGACTTTTAAATTTAATACATTTCAGTTGGGTATTATATGAATGACTTATTCAACAAATTTTGTTTTAATTTAAAAAAGTCTCTGAGGCTCACGCATGACTACAAAAACGGGCCTCAAACGTCCGAGCTACGCCCCGAACGCCCAGGCATATGCCCCGAATTGTCTGGCTTACGCCTCTTGAGACTTTCGTCCCACAGTATCGCATTGAAACACTTTTGGTGTGACTCGCCCCGAAAACGCCTTTTAAAACACTGGTGTTTATAGTTGGCATACGAATAATTAGATGTTCCATATGTGACGGTCAAAGCCCGACAGTGGTAGTGGAGAGCTGAGCCGTGAGTTTTAGACCAGGTATAACAACCCAATCCCTCTTTTTGAGTTACAGGGATTTTTTGGTATGTTATGAAATTTTAGCAATTAATCCCTCTGTTTCAATTTAGATGACACACTTTTCTTATTAGTCCTCCTTATTAGTCCGTTCTAAAAAGAATGACACATTTCTATAATTGAAAATAATTCAACTTTAAACTCTTTATTTTACCAATTTACCCTTAATGAGAAGCTTTTATAACCACACAAATGTCATGACACCACAAGATTTTATCCCTTAAACTTTTAAGATCACAAATTTCAAAAAAAAAAAAATTTTCCCTTGAACTCTGTGCCGAGTCAAACTAATCATTTAATTTGAAATGGGATAAGTATTTTCTTGGATTTTGGGCAAGATGCTATTGACCTAGAGATCCTAAAAGGTGTAGATTCTAACTACAATTCAATGTAATGATTCTCTACACTAGTATTGAGATTATACTAGATTTTTACGAGATTTGAGCCATGAAATCATCATATTCAAGAGCTAAAATTGGGTATCTTTGATCCAAGTCCTAAAAGAGGAAATCGGACATTTGGACTGTAAATGATATCAGAATGAGATTCTGATTATGGATTTGGAATCTTTAGCTAATGCATAACTTATTTATGAAAATTGTCTCGGGTCAACTTTTGAATTGGTCAACCGTTGACTTTGATTTCAGAGCGTCCTAAAAATATGGGTCCTAACCTAATACATGAGTTTGACTCCGGTAATGTGCATTTTTCTTAAATTAAGGGCATTGGACGGCATCTTGGTTGACTTGACGTTTCAACTTAAGTAAAGATTTGTCATTTCGACGTAAGTGAGACTTTACCTCTTGGATTACTTATTTTTCTTAAAAGGCATGTTATTTGTGAAGTGGGTAATGGGTATGCCTTGGGGACTTCCGATAAAAAAAAAAGCTTTTATGATACCTTCTGTTTGCCCGAAAAATGGATAGAGTTAAATTTATACGCAGTTCTAAAGATATGTGATGCAACTTAATACAAAATGCAAGGATAAATAAAATGTGAATATAGACTGGGAAGAATGTAATATAGACAAAGCAATCAAGAATAGTGAACCTTAGGATTTAACAAATAGAATCAATCTAAGAAACTGGAATAACCACTCTTTCTTGTAGAGGAAATAATACTTTTATTATAATGTAAATCTCAGAAAAAGATGTCCTCTACAGAAATGATAACCAAGCCCTTTTATAGTGAAGGGGTTTGGCTACAAGCATAATAAAAATAAACATTCAGTGGGAGACCCATGATAAATCAGCTTTTCCATAATTTCTGCCAAGATTCCCTCTAGTGGGATTACAACGCCTTTTGTCTGCGAGATCGATCTTGTTTAGAATCCTCGATTTTGGTTCGAGCTTGATCAAGGCTCTTAACCTTGTGATCTTGGTTTGAGCCCGATAATGGTTCGAGCCCTCGAATTGATTCCAGGTCGATGTAGGTTATTTTTTGGATTATCAGCACGATAGATCTACCCGCGTCATGGTTCGATCCTTGTTCGAGTTTGATTATGATATCGATCTCAACACGGACCGGCCTCCCCGGGTTCTAGGTTAGTTCGTGCTCCCTTCGGGATCTTACTTCGATATACCACCCTTCGAACCGTACCGGACACGCCAAGGCTGAAATCTATTTCGACCATATACAGATAGTCCCCTCGTTTCTCAGAAAGAAATATGGCGATAAACGATACGATTTTCAACAGCTCGATCGGATTATATCTTGTCGTTTCCATCAAGTTCGACCATGACGCATATGGTAGTTGTCCCGTCGGTTTAATCTTTTAAGGCATTTAATGCATGTCAGGCGGTGGTCGGCCACTGCTGATAATGAACCGTCGCCGTTTGAACCTATAAATAACTCTCACCTTTATCTTTTACCATTTTTACATCTTCTATCTTCTAAAATTTCTCAATTTCTTTTATACTCTCCAACTTACCAGAAAAGCTGTGATTTCTTTCCGAAAGAAACCCTCCTCAATTCTACCAAATCTCTATCACTTTCTTCTACTCCTTACCTTTGAATTCAAAAATGGCAAAAATATCGCAAACCGTTCCTCAAAAAGAGAAGGCTGCATCTTCACAGTGTGTCACCGATGAGACACCGGCAGAACCACGGCCTGAGGAGTGTGTCCCCGATGCGTGCGTCCTTACTTCAGATTTTAAAGTTGATAAAGGTTCATCGGTCCCTGGCCGGTGTGAGCCGGTATCGAGGTACATGTGTTCGATAACCGATACGCACCTCGATCTGTTGAAGAAGGATTGCAATTGGGGTGAAAAAGAAGTAATAATACCTACCCCTGATCAAGATATCACTTCTTACGTGAAAGAGTTTTTGAACGTATATACTTACCCTTTCACTTTGGGTCCCCTCGATTCCGTTATTATTGACTTCTGTCGACAATACCAGGTAACCTTAGGCCAGGTCCATCCTTCTTTGTGGCGGATCGTTATCCTGATCCGCTATTTCGTGAGCAAAATTGAGGGGATGTTGTTCACCCTCGATCATCTTATCCGGTTGTACCGTCCCCGACTTTTTCGGGGAGGGTTAATAAAACTCCAGCGTTGGGCTACCAAGGCTTTGTTCTCGAGTATTGATGAGGACAGGGACCGGGGTTGGATGAGCAGGTTCGTTCGAGTAAGGGCTTCGGACCTGATCCCGACTGAAAAGATGCCCTTTCCCGAGGAGTGAAATATGAAACGTAAGTGTGATCTTGATGTTGCTTCTATTTTGTTCTTTCATTTGCTCTCTTATCGACACTCCTCTTTTCGCGATGTAGCGGTTCCCTGGATGCCCGGAGTAGTTCCCGACCTCAAGAATTGGGTTGGGCTCTTGTTTCGACTTCCACATACGCCGATCACTCATGGCGTGATTTGTCTAGGGGTCGGTGGGAGGCCAAGAATCACAGTAAGCTCATTTCTCGGACTCTGACGAGGCATTTCTCAAAATATTTTCTATAATGTTTCCCATATGCGGGTTTGGGTAAAGACGCGGTCTTGAGGTCTCTTTCTAATGAGGAGGATGTTTTGACCTCCGTCCCAAAGTCGGTGAAGGAAAACAAAAGGAAGAGAGCCCTGTTGCCCGAATATCCAAAACCGAAGAAGAGGATGGCTCGTAAGCCGAACAGGAATGTTATTCCTTTGACCGTAGAATCCGTTTTGCGCCTAAGGGATGAAGAAGAAGAAGAAGAAGAAGAAGAAGAAGAGGACAATGAGTCCACGCTGGCGGTCCGAACGAAGAGAGCCACCGATGCTTCATCGCCGACTGGATCGATGATGTTCTATGGGGCTCCGCCTCAAACTGAAGATATACCGGAGAGAGGTTCAGATAGAGTCCCCGAACTATCGGATGTCGAAGACGCCTCTCATCGGAGTCAACCGGCAGGGGTTACAATCGAAGAGCCCCTCGAACCCCTCCGAGCCGAGGGGAATGCTCCGAGCGAGTCACTTGGGGCAGCGGCGATCGAGGATTCACCTACCTTTCCCGCTTTTTTCCGCAGGAGTGATTCGGGAAGCTCAAGCTCTGGGGTAGACAGGCCTCACGAAGAAGAGGATCCTTTTCGTGACCTGTTTACCGGTATCGAGAACGTTGTCGGTGCCGGTGATGAATCGGATATTTTTCACGGTTTGCGGCAGGCTTTGAATCAGGTGAGTTAAAAATCTTTTTGTTGGTACTGCCTTTATGTTCGTTTTTCATTAACTTCGCTTCTTGTTTCTTTGTAGGCTGCGGTAGTCCATCGAGAATAATGTTCTCGTTCCCAGAATGAGCTGCATCGATACGCAGCCGACCTAAACCGCTCTACTGACGAGAGAAACTCTCTTAGACTTTCCTTAGGGCAGAGAGAGGAGGGAATAAAAGACCTTCGAGCTGAGCTGGCCAAGGCTTATCGAGATCAGAATGATTTATCTGAGCAGGTAATGATGCTTTTGAAAACCTATGGGTTCGATACCGGAACGATAGCTAACATTTCGGTCTCACAGCTGTAGCAAAAAATTGAGATGGTAGGGAAGCTTCGTGAGGAGGTCGATGTGATAAGGATGGAATCCTTGCGGTGGAAAGAAGGTATGGACCGCTTTGCTGCAGAAAAAGAGACCACTCGAGCCCAGTTATCGTCGTCTGAAATCCAACTTCAGAAAATGAAGGAAAAAGGCTTGGTTCAAGCAAGAAGGATTGAGGAGCTTGAGGCTCGGTTGGCCTCAGTACTCGCCAAGGCCGAATCCAATGCTGAGATGGCAAAGGCCTATGCGGATGCGCTCGTGGCCGTCTATCGGGCCGATGCTGAAGCTGCCCAAGTCCAGGCAAGGGAGGCAGCCGAATCCGTCGATGGTCGGGCGCATTGGGTCGCCGAACTTGCTAAGTACCGATCTAGAAGGGAAACTCTCGAGGAGATTCATGCTCGCGGCTTCGATCTCACGGAAGAGATAAAAAGGGCAAAAGAACTCGAAGCTGATGTTGAAGCTCTGGTTTTCGATGATGATGACGATGACGATGGGAGCAAGAGCGGATCCGAAAATGGGGGGAACCTGATAAAGAAGAGACTTCTCCCGTTTGAAAATTTTAGTTCTTAGTTTTTACGTTGTTATCACCCATGCAGATAAATTTGTGTATAGGCATATCTTCTCTTTTGCCGACTCGCTTTTGTTTTTGTTTCCTGTGTTGCGAGAACTTTATTTGCCTTGTGAATATTTCCATAATGTTTTAAACCACTTAATCAAACTCGGACCTCGCAGTCTCTGCAACCGAGCGAGCGTTTATTCAAACTTGAGGCAATGTAGCCCTTTAGACTTATTAGTTGTCAATGATTCGATCTTTGAAGAAAATATAGCCCGTGGGCGTAACGGTCGAGCGAGTGCTTGCTCGCACTTGAATTAATGTAGATCGTAGGCTTAGTCGAGTGAATGATTCGAACTCGAATTAATGTAGCCCGTAGGCTTAATGGTCGAGTGAGTGTTTGCTCGCACTCAAAAAATAGCCCGTAGGCTTGGTCGAGTGAATAATTTGAACTCGAATGAATGTAGCCCGTAGGCTATTTGGTCAAGTGAGTCTTTGCTCGAACTCGAAATAAAAAATAGCCCGTAGGTTCGGTCGAGTGAATGATTCAAACTCGAATTAATGTAGCCCATAGGCTATTTGGTCGAGTGGGTGTTTGCTCGAACTCAAAATAAAAAATAGCCCGTAGGCTTGGTCGAGTGAATGATTCGAACTCGAATTAATGCAGCCCGTAGGCTATTTGGTCGAGTGAGTGTTTGCTCGAACTCGAAATAAAAAATAGCCCGTAGGCTTGGTCGAGTGAATGATTCGAACTCGAATTAATGTAGCCCGTAGGCTATTTGGTCGAGTGAGTGTTTGTTCGAACTCGAAATAAAAAATAGCTCGTAGGCTTGGTCGAGTGAATGATTCGAACTCGAATTAATGTAGCCCGTAGGCTATTTGGTCGAGTGAGTGTTTGCTCGAACTCGAAATAAAAAATAGCCCGTAGGCTTAATGGTCGAATTATATCTTAATTCTTCGCACGTTATTACACGCCTGGGTTCGGGCCAACCTATATGAGCATGGCTCGCTTCGACCATTTGGCTCTTTACAGTTTTCCTATCGGGACCCTGTTGCTGTGAAATAACTCTCTTACGGGGCCTCGGATATTGTTATAAATGCTGCACGACCAGTGGTTGCCTCATTAAAAACCTTGCCAAAAAACCCATTTGGGATAAAACCGATCTAAGGGAAAAAGAGTGCAACGCGTGCTTTCTGGCGAGAGATCCGTCCCTTGTTCGGACTTCTGCAGGGGTCAGTTTCGAGATATAAATGAATATGGAGAGGTTGTACCTTAACAGTAGTATCGTTTTAGATGTGATACATTCCAGTTGCTTGATAACTGTTTTCCATTTATAACGCCGATCCTGTACGACCCCTTTCCGATGTCCTCGAGTACCTGATATGGTCCTTCCCAATTCAGTCCTAGCTTCCCTTCATTCGGATTTCGGGTATTGGTGGTAATTTTTCTCAATACTAAATCCCCAGGCTTGAAATGGTGGAGCTTGGTTTTTCAATTATAATATCTTTCGATTCGCTGCTTCTGGACGGCATTCGGACGAGGGCAGCTTCTCGCCTTTCGTCCGATAGTTTGAGGCTTGTGTTCATAGCCTCGTTATTTGATTCTTCCATCGAGAATCAAAATCTGGCACTGGGTTCACCAACCTCGACTGGTATCAATGCTTCAGATCCATATACTTAGGAGAACGGGGTCGCCCCCGTACTAGATTTTGATGTTGTCCGATATGCCCAAAGGACTTCGGGTAGGATTTCTCTCCATCTCTCTTTAACGTCGTTCAACCTCTTCTTTAATTTTTGAATGACAGTTTTATTTGTTGATTCGGCCTGCCCATTCCCACTGGGGTGGTATGGTGTCGACAGTATCCTTCTTATCTTGTGGTCTTCGAGAAATCTTGTTACTTTGCCGCTAATGAATTGATTTCCATTGTCACATACTATTTCGGTGGGAATCCCAAACCGGCATATGATATGATCCCAAATAAAGTCATTAACTTCTTTCTCCCTTATTTTCTCGAACGCCTGCGCTTCAACCCATTTAGAAAAATAGTCAGTCATAAACAAAATGAATTTGGCTTTACCTGGGGTCGATGGCAGAGGGCCGACGATATCCATTCCCTATTTCATGAAAGGCCATGGGGATAGGACCGAATGGAGTTGTTCTCCAGGCTGGTGGATCATTGGTGCGAACCTTTGACATTTATCGCATTTACGAACAAATTACTTCGTATCTTTGCCCATATCGATCCAATAATACCCTGCTCTGATTATTTTTTGGACTAATGTGTCGGCTCCAGAGTGATTCCCGCAAGTACCCTCATGCACTTCCTGTAGGACGTAATCGACATCCCCCGGACCCAAGCATACCTCCAACGGTCCATCGAACGTTCTTCGATACAGTGTTCCGTCTGAAGCCAGAGTGAATCGAGCAGCTTTGGTCCGTAGGGTTCTGGAATCTTTAGGGTCCAATGGGAGTTTTCCGTTTTTCAAATATTCTATATACTTGTTTCTCCAATCCCAGGTTAAGCTTGTAGAATTTATTTCGTGCGTGTCCTTCTTCGATTACCGATCTTGAAAGTTGAACAACATTCCCCGAGCTTGTGTTATCTACCTCGACCGACGACCCCAAATTTGCCAGTGCGTCGGCCTCATTATTCTGTTCCCGTGGCACATGCCGTAAAGTCCATTACTTGAAATGACGCAAAGTGATAAGCAGTTTATCTAAATACCTCTACATTCTACCTTTTCGAACTTCGAAAGTTTTGTTTACTTGACTCACCACCAGCAAGGAATCGCAGTTGGCTTCAATGATTTCTGCTCCCAAATTTCTAGCTAGCTCGAGACTTGCAATCATGGCTTCATACTCGGCCTCGTTGTTAGTCAATCTGATAGTTTTAATAGATTGCCTAATAATGCCACCCGTGGGTGGTTTCAAAACTATGCCCAGCCCGGACCCCTTTACGTTTGAAGCACCGTCCGTAAAAAAGATCCATGCCCCCGATGATGTACCTTATTTCAACAGTTCTTTTTCGACTTCGGGTATGAGGGCCGGTGTGAAATCGACCACGAAGTCTGCTAAGACTTGAGACTTGATGGCCATGCGGGGTTGATATTCGATATCGTACCCACTGAGTTCGACGGCCCATTTGGCCAGTCGGCCTGATAACTCGGGTTTGTGCAAAATATTACGAAGCGAGTAAGTGGACAGTACGCATATGGGATGACACTAGAAGTATGGCCTTAACTTCCTCGAGGCGCTTATCAGTGCAAGCGCCAACCTTTCTAGGAGCGGATATCTAGTTTTTGCCTCTCCTAAGGTTCGACTCGTATAATAAACGGGGAATTGCGTACCTTGCTCCTCTCAAACTAGGACACCGCTTACGGTGACTTCCGATACTGCCAAGTACAAACAAAGTTTCTCGTCCGTTTTTGGAGTGTGAAGCAGTGGTGCACATGATAGATATCGCTTTAGTCCTTCTAATGCTTGTTGGCACTCCGGGGTCCAAGAAAAATCGTTCTTCTTTTTGAGTAGAGAAAAGAATTTATGACTTCGATCAGACGATCTCGAGATGAACCGACTTAAGGCGGCAATCCGACCCGTTAGTCTTTGTACGTCCTTCACGCTGTCTACAACGGTGATGTCTTCAACGGCCTTGATTTTATCGGGGTTAATCTCTATTCCCCGATGTGACACCATGAAGCCGAGGAACTTGCCCGAACCGACCCCGAAGGCACATTTTTCGGGGTTGAGCTTCATTTTGTATTTCCTCAGAATCTCGAACGTTTCCTGCAAATGAATTAAATGGTCCTCTGCACGCAGGGACTTGACCAACATGTCATCAATATAAACTTCCATTGATTTTCCTATTTGTTCTTCGAACATTTTATTCACTAGGCGTTGGTAAGTGGCCCCTGCATTTTTAGCCCGAAGGGCATCCCATTATAACAATACATTCCATATTTGGTGACAAATGAGGTTTTTTCCTGGTCCTCCGGATTCATCTGTATTTGATTATACCCGGAATAGGCATCGAGAAAAGTGAGGATCTTGTGGCCGGCCGTGGCATCGATCATGCGATCGATATTGGGCAACGGAAAAGAATCTTTGGGGCATGCTTTGTTCAAATCCTTATAGTCCACGCACATTCTAAGTTTGTCCCCTTTCTTAGGGACTACAACTACATTGGCTAACCATTCGGGATATTTTACCTCCCGAATGGACCATACTTTGAGAAGTTTGGTTACCTCGTCCTTTATGAAGGCGTTCTTTCTGTCAGACTGGGGTCTTCTTTTTTTGCTTCACCGGTCTGAACCTAGGGTCCAAACTTAGCTGATGCGTCGTTATGTCCGGCGGGATCCCTGTTATATCTAAATGGGACCAGGCAAAACAATCGATGTTATTGATAAGAAATTGAACGAGTTTCTTCCTGAGTTCAGGGATCAACCCCGTTCCCAAGTATACCTTTCGCTCGGGCCGGCGCTCGATCAATATGACTTGCTCTAGCTCCTCGATCGTCGATTTTGTGGCGTCGGAGTCATCGGGAATTACTAAAGATCGAGGGACCCTTTGGTCTCCATCCTCTTCAATTTCCTGGTTGTCTGGCTGGGTTGAAGTCGATGTCTGTGATTGCTATTTGGTGTCCCGTTCTCCTTCCGGGCCCGATCCTTTTATCGGTGAAAGTGAGGACACTGGTTTGGCTTCGTCGAAGGCGAACATTTCTTTCATGGCTGGTTGTTCTTCGTACACCATTTTGACATCTCCCGACATTGGAAATTTGAGGACCAGGTGTAGGGTCGAAGGCACAGCTCTCATGTTGTGGATCCATGGCCTTCCGAAAAGGGAGTAATACCTCATATCGCCTTCGATCACGTGAAACTTTGTTTCCTGGACGGTTCCGGCCACGTTTATTGGTAAGACTATCTCTCCTTTAGTGGTTTCGCATGCCATATTGAACCCGTTTAGGACCAGAGTTGCAGGTATGATCTGATCCTGCAGGCCGAGCTGCTCCACTACCTTCAATCGGATGATGTTGGCCGAGCTACCTGGATCGATCAACACACGCTTAATTTTAGTTTTATTTACGAGTACGGATATTACCAGCGCGTCGTTGTGAGGTTGGATGACCCCCTCTGCATCTTCATCACCAAAGGACAGAGTCCCCATGGGTGCGTAATCTTGAGTCCGAGATCGCTTTTCCCTCAACATCAATGTTTTAGTGCGTTTAAGCATTGGTCCCTGGGGGGTATCGATGTCGCCGATGATCATGTGGATAACGTGTTGTGGTTCTTCTTGCTCGTTTTGCTTGCCGAAATCCCTACTTCTAAAATGGCTCTTTGCCCTATAGCTCAGAAACTCCCAAAGATGCCCTTTGTTAAATAGGCGAGCTATTTCCTCTCTCAGTTGCTTGCAATCTTCCATTCTGTGGCCATGGGTACCATGATATTCGCACGTTTGATTGGGATTTCTTCGGGCAGGATCAGTCTGCATTGGTCGAGGCCATTTAGTGTCTTCGATGCGTCCGATGGCCGATACGAGGGCGGATGCACCAATGCTGAAGTTATATTCTGATAATCGAGGTGCTTCTATAGGCTCGGCATATTTATCGAAGCTTCCCTTACTCATAATCCCCCGAGAATTTTGTCCCCGATCAATTCTTTGATTTTTCTGAACTGCGTTGCGTGTTGAACCGTTGTTCACTCGATCGGCGACGTACTGTCGATATTGCTCTCTGTTCGACCTTTGTTCTCTGTCGATCTGCTTTTGATTAATAACTGTCTTGTTCTGATGAACAAGTCCGTACGGGGCCCCCGACTGATCATCCTCGACCCTAATTTTTGATTGATATCGGTTGTGCACATCTGCCCAAGTTACCACTGGATACTCGATCAAATTTTGTTTCAGCCGATGTGATGCTGTCAAACTTAGCTCGTTCAACCCTTAGGTGAAAGCTTGTACGGCCCAGTCGTCTGTGACCGGGGGTAATTCCATGCATTCCATTTGAAACCGGGATACGAATTCCCTCAGCATTTCTCCCTGACTTTGCTTTACTTTGAAGAGGTCTGATTTTCTTGTTGCAACCTTTATGGCACCAGCATGCATTTTTTCGAACGAATCTGCTAACATGGCAAAAGAATCGATGGAATTCGGTGGTAAATTATGGTACCAAATCATAGCTCCTTTCGAGAGGGTCTCCCCGAACTTTTTTAACAGTACGGATTCGATATCATCGTCTTCCAAATCGTTGCCTTTTATGGCACATGTGTAAGAGGTGACATGTTCGTTAGGATCGGTCGTACCATTATATTTGGAAATTTCGGGCACACGGAATTTTTTTGGGATTGGCTTCGGTGCCGCACTCGACGGAAAAGGCTTTTGTATGAATTTTTTCGAATCAAGCCTTTTTATCATTGGTGGAGCCCCTGGGATTTGGTCGACCCTGGCATTGTACTTTTCCACCCTCTTGTCGTTTGCTTGGACTCGTTTTGTGAGTTCTTCGAGCAATTTAGTAATTTCGGGAGTAGTCCCCGATTCCTACTCGTTAGATTTCACTATGGCAGGCTCTGTTCTGGGGGTGATTTCTCGAAGTGGATTGGAAACCGGCCTGCTATGTGCACGAGTTTGCTCTGTAGCTGAGTTATCGCTACTTGTTGGGCTTGCAATATTTCGAAGATCATGCGTAAGCTTGCCCCGATTTCTCTTGGGCTTTGGGTGTCTTGGGCTATGGATCGAGCACCGCCCTAAATGCTTCTTTCTGGTTCGGAATGCTGGCTTGCTTCCAAAGAAATTTATGAATTGACATCCAGTGGTATTTCGGCTCGAATCTCGGGTGCTTGGATTCGAGCCTCGGGTGGTGCCAAGTTGTTGATTTCATCTTGAAGGCCGGCTTCATA